>NW_027263535.1:2393236-2831010 GCF_042370955.1 Sodiomyces alcalophilus JCM 7366 | reverse complement strand
TTATATTCTCTTTACCTAGGTAGCCGCTAATAATATAGTCGGGGATCGCTTATACTAAGCGTCCTTTTAGCGGCGAGTCGTCCCTAAAGCCCGGGACCTAAATGCGGTCCCGGAAGGTTACGTATCCTTTTAGATTTAGAGAATACTCCGTGACCTATAACTTCAGCCCGAGGGACGGGTTAAAGCCGTAAGCTTTTATAGTAATCGCGGCGAGAACCCCTTAGTACCAGGGGCTATTCGCTAAGGTTTTATCCTAAAGCTATTAAAGGTCTTTATTTATTTCGAATATACGCTTAACGGATATCCTTTATATAGCCGGTCCGGGGGGTTTTAGGGATTATAGAGTCAGGGATTAATTAAATTACCCGTCCTTATTTTTAATTATCCGAATTATCCTTTAGGGTATCCTATTCGCGATATTATAATATATTCCTTATATAGGGCTTAGTACCTTACTATAAGCAGCTAGTTATAGGTTAGTCGTACTAAGTAAGGCTGAATAATTATGTTAGCTCCAATTAAGGAAAGGAAAGGAAAAGGTTTTTAAAGAGGTCCCGGATTTACTAGGTTTATACGAATCCCCGGCAAGGGCAGCCCGAGGCCCGAGTATCGGGTTTACGTGCTAATTAGCGGTTCCGGCCTTATACCGGAACTATACTTTTAAGGGGTTAACCCGTGATATTACCCCCTTTTTTCCCCCCCCCCCCCCCCCCCCCCCCCCGGGGCCGTAATAACTAAGGACCGGGTCCGTTTTGCTTAAATACGTCGTGATGGAGGCGCGTACCCTCCCTTATATTAGGCCTATTTAAGTCGCGCGGCGTTCGCGGCGACTTTACTCCTAAGTCGCTCACGTTCCGCGTCCCGCTAAGCGCCTACTCTTTATATTAAAAACGCCTAGTTACTCCTTCTTCTTTATTCGTAAAGTAGTATAATAAATAGCTTTATAGGCTTTTATTATATTCTATAGTTTAATATTACAGTATAAGCGTAGCTTGCCCGGATTTTTATTTATAGTTAATTCTTCTTCTTATAAGCCTATAACGTCGTTATAGTAATAAAATTTATTATTAGTTCCGTGCTAGGAGCCGTGTAGTCCCTTACTAACTTATAACGTAGTTACTCTATCCTTATAGCTTTTTATTAGTTTAATAAATCTTATCCTCTTAACTATTTAATTAACTATTATAAGTCTCCTAATAAGTCCTCGCGCTAATCCAGTTAGGTTATAGCTAATAGAGTGCGTATAGATATCCGTACCCCGCTATAGCGCTTACTACGCCTATAAGGGCACCGCTAAGGAGACTCCCGTTACTAGTAATATCGCCGCCTCCGCCCCCCCTCCCCCTCTATTAAGGAAGTGGCTAATAAGGCTATCGCTAAATTAGCGAGTATTAGTAAGCGTCCCGGTAAAAAAGAGGTAATAACTAAAGTCTATACTTCCCCGTAAGGGCCTTATTAATACTTTAGTAGCCAGTTATACCTAATAAGCGATAGCGCGGCCCTAGCTACCCCCCCGGTTATTACTATAATAACTTCTACCGCCCCTACGCTAATCGTATTATAGGTATTAAAATAAAGTTTAACTAAACGTGTTATAACTAGTCCGGGCCCGGTATAGCCCGTAAAAAGCCTAAATACTACAAATATACTATAGGATCTTATATATACCGCCTAATAAGTTCTTTATAATCTAAGGGCTAAGTGGTCACGACTAATCTCCTTAGCCCTCTCCCGGCGCCGCTAAATTCGTTTATCCTATAACTATTACGGGTTACGCTATATATAATAATCTAGATAATAATAATATAAGTGTTCCTAACCTTTCTTTTTAGGTCACCGCTAACTCTAGTCTAGCTCCGCGAGGCCTTTAAGTTAGCTCGTGGCGACTATTATACCTCGCTATCTAAGTAGCTACCTGCTACCGCCGTTACCACTATTAACGCCGCCTCTGCCTCCGCCCCTATTAATAATAATAAGGGTCTCTGCTATAAGGTAAAGGCCCTCCGCTAGGAGGTTCGAGACTAGGGCGCCGCGATAACGCGCCTCCTAAAGGGTATTCTCGCCGCCCTTTAGGGGGGTAGTAATCCTATTACTGGTAATAATAGTAATAGTAATAAGGGCGGCTCGGGTAATAATACCGCCGACTAAAGTCCTTTACGGAGGTATTATCTGTCTTTTTAGGAACCGGTAAGGGGGCTAGTAAATTCCCCCCCTTTAATTAACTTATCACTAAAGGTTATCCTCCCCTTATATTAGGGTCTCTTTATCTTCGCGTATTCCTTATAGTATAGTCTTATAGAGGCCCGTTATTCTTATTAGCGGGGCTATATTCTGCTTCGAAAACGTTTAACACCATAGTATCCTTTATAGCGCACTCTCCTTCCTATTTATTTTCCCACTTCTGGGACTATTAGTGTATTCCACTATTCTATAGCGAAAACACTAATAAACGTAATTTCCGCTCCCTAAAGTATGGCCCTGGCCACCGTTGAGGGGGCCGCTACGCCGGCCCCCGACCCCTCCAGGACCCCTTAAGCCCTCCGGCCCCCCGCGAGAGTAATACTAGCCGTGTCTAGCCCTTTTACGAGTAAAGGCTTACCCTTAAAAACCCCCCGAAAAAGAGTTACTATTTCCTCCCCCGATCTAACCTTAAGCCCTGCTACCGCGATTAGAATAAAGAACTTAGGACGACCTCCTATTTTTCTCCTAGGAACTAGGAGGGTAGCGCCCGGACCCTAACTAGGCCCTACCGGCCCTACTATAATCTCGACTACCCTATAGAATAAGATTACCGCTAAACTCGCTAATATCAGAAAGGCCTAGGAATCCTTTTATTATATAAGGAAAACCCTAGTTAATTCTATTAAACACACCCTCTAAAAGCTATTTAGCGACTACCCGGAAGTATTAAAGTATTACGCCGACCTTCTTATAGATATACTCGCGAACTTTATATCCGGCTACTACGCTAACTATATAAAGCCACGACTCTAGCGAGGATCAAAACCCACTATTAATACCGTAGCAGATACTAGGACTATATCTAAAATAAAATCCTATACTAACGTCGCCGCTACTAACCCCTAACCCCCCCTCCCCCCCCCCCTTAGCAAGGATCACCGCCGCCGACTATTACGCCGACTATAGGTAGCACGTAGACTATATAAGCGCTACCTAAGAAGCCTTTATAGGTAGCCTAGGATAACCGGATCTTTATCCGGATCTTTAACGATAACCCCTATAGTATAGTCGACCCCGCTATTATCCGTTAAACTATTATTAAGTACTACTAGATTAAGGATAATAGTATTATAGCGTTAACTCGGGTTCTAACCGGTTTTATAGTTATTACTAAGGGCGCGAGAACGCGATAGGCCCTACTTACTCGTAGTGCTAAGCTTTCTTAACTATTTAACGTAATAGCTATTAAGGGAGCTATAGTTTAAAGCACCTACGCTATCCTATATATCACCTCCAGGATCTACGACTACTCGGGACCGGTCCCGATCTCCGGCACCCTCTAGGATAAGATTACCTTAGTCGTTAGTATCGCCCCTATCTGACTAGTCCTGGCCGGGGGCAGATACCGCCCTAATCACGCTACTTAGACCTGGTTCGCCTTATTCCCGAAGCTAGTTAAACTCTTCCGGGTCTATAATAGCGGCTAAGCCCGCCTCTTAGATAGGAAGGGAACCCCCTTATAGTATAAGAAGTGTTTTAACTAGTATAGTAGCCGGGTCTGTTATAGGAAGCAGCGCTGTTATAACTATAGCTAACCCGAATACCCCTTTAACTATACTAGCCTAACCGTATAGTATACGAACTATAAAGGACCGTACTATAACGACTTTGATAGCTACCCCGTATAGCCGAAGATAGTTAATAGTATTATTACCCGCCCGACTAGGGTAGAGCTTAAGGAGATCCGTAAAGAGGGCTCCCGCTATTATACCTTTACCCGGAATAAATATTTAGCCTAGGCTAACACCGAGGCCTCTATATAGGCTATAGAATCGACCTAAACCACCGAGACCGAGGCTAAACTCTAGGACCCGGCCCCCCCCCCCCCCCCCCCCCCGGAGACCCCTTAGACTATCCCCGACTCCTCTATGCCTAGCTTATAGAACTCCCTATTAGAGGCCGCGACCCCTACCCCCTAGGCCCCTGCCTAGCTTATTAACTTATTAAGCCCCCCCTGGCTCGGACCCTATAGGAGGAAGAAACTATTACTTAGATACTTAAAAAGTACCCTATTAATAAAGGTGGCACCACGCCTACCCCCGATACAACGGATAAAATAGACCTTAATAATATAGATATCGACCCGCTAATACCCATGGCCGCTTCGCTAACCCCGAAGGCTAGACGTAAATTACTCTTAGCCCGTAACTAATATAAAAAGACCTTAAGATCTTTTAGGCTAATATAGGTAAAGGAGGCCCTACTCACGATATCGCCTTTAATTACGCCTACTAAGACGGCGTAGACCTTATCCTTATCTAAGAGCCCTGGTGCTCCCTTAATAGGGACTCTAACGTTATAAAAACCCACCCCGGCTATAATTACCTATCTCTTATCTAGACGTAGGATACTATATCGAACCGCCCCCGGGTGCTTATATACGTTAAGAAGAACTCCGGCTATCCTATATCCTTTAACCTAACCCCCCTGTCTAGGGATATACTAGGAGTAAAGGTTTATAGGCACTATATTATAAGGGCTTAACTGGAACGACCGTAAGTCCTACTATTCCGACCGTAATTAGTGGGTCTTAGTGGGTCTACGCGGCAACGCAAAGTACCGTATATACTTCGTATAACTACTTCGTATAACTACTATAATATACACTAACCTACCTAGGTATAACGTCTATTCAATTCGCGTCTTCCACCTTACCTCCCTACCACCTATTAACACATCTATTTCGCCCCTGAACTTAGCTAAAATAAGAGCCCTATGATATAGCAAGGAATTTATCTGCCTGTGTGCCTGGTTCCTACCTAGGTACCTATCTAGTACGTTATACCTATGTCCCTATGTCCCTATGTACCTATGTACCTATGTACCTATGTACCTATATACCTAGGAAAATTGTGATAGTTAATAAGATAAGGAAAGTGACACGATAGGCGGTATCTATATATATACCTATGGTAATTGTATGTACCTACTCAACTTCTACATATACATTAGGTGTGATACTTAGGGAGATCGGACGTCACGTCATTGGCCCACTAGTTACGGTCGCGGTAGTAGGACTTACGGTCGTTCCAGATAAGCCCTATTATAAATATCTATAGGGATAGAGATAAGCTATATATACTTAATATCCTCGAGAACTAGGAACCCCTACGCGGGCTCCTAATCGCCGGGGACTTTAACGCCTACTACGCTATATAGTAACCTGGAGCTATCCCGAACCGCGGCGCCGCCTAACTCGTAAAATAGACGGAGCGGTATACCCTCGCCCTCCTTAATACCCTAGGGGTCCCTATATATAACGCCGGGAATACCCTAGACCTCGCCTTCTCGCATATCCCTCTTACCTCTGCTTAAGTCACGGACTATCTATATACTGTTAATATTATACCCATAACAAGTAATAATCATAATAATAATAAGTATAATATCTAAGTCAAAATAAACAGTATATAGTTATAGCTATATAACTAGACGTCTACTCTATAACTAGCTTAACCTATACTATAATACTATACGTATTATACGTGTATATATACTTGGCTTATGATATATATTATATAAATACACTAGGTATCGTAAATACGATATCTTAGTTATTACTTAAGCTAATAACGTGGCGTGATAACCGTCGCGTAGGCTGTTGACGTAATAGTCGCCACCTAATCTTCCAGGGTCTTTTGCCAGCCCCGGATCCAGGAAGAAATCCCAGAAGTTAGTTCTTTATATATAACTACGCGTTTGCGTAATAAGCAGTAATCCTACGGATCTACGAATTTAACAGCTATTTGCTTGATTTTCCTCTCTTCGCGCGTATAGCCTACTACTTATAGCCTAATTTATTACAAGGTTATAAGCCCGGGTTAGTAAAGAAGGAAATCTACTCTTTTTTACCCTTTTATTCTACTCGAAATACTAAAAAGACTCCCTGCCTTTTTAGGCCACCTGCCTTTTTAGGCTATCCCTTTATCCTTCCCCGGTTATAGATCCTTATCTCCAACCGTACGAATTTCCTTTATCTCCCGAAGATAGCTAATCGAATCGAACCGTTCGTTCCGATACCACGGTTTAAAGCTCTTTATTCTTCCTAATACGGTTACTAAGAGCTATGCCAAGCTCTTCCTAACCGGGAAGAACTATATAATCGGAATAAAACTCTTTATTATAATCGGATATACTATTCCTTTATTTATAAAGGGACTTTTTAGAAAAAAGGAAAAAGGATAACGAATACGTGGATTAAACGTAGCTGCTTTTATAGTTATTATAGCTCCACGAATAATAGCTATATTAATTAAGCCACTTAACTTACCGCGTTGCCTATAATAACAGGATATCGTAACGTGGTATATAAGCTTTTAGTAAAAAGTCCGCCCGTGGAAATCCTGTTATTCGCTTTATACGAGTATCGCTTTTCTTCGCGCCGCGATTTTTATAAATAGCTTTATTATTTAGACCCACTTTTAGGCCCACTTTTCGAAGCTAGGCTAATCAGAATCAGACCTTTGGCTCGGTATTCTTTATTTCTGTCCTTTATCGATAACGTAATAAAGAAAAAGCAATAAAGAAAATAATAAAAACAAATCGTTCAATAACTTAGTTAATTCTGCCTTAAATAAATAATTAAAAATATCGTTCTGCTGCTTAAAAATAGCTCTATAAGAGATAAAAAGGTTTCCCTAAAAAATCTCTCTCCGGAAGTCATAGGGCAGTTCTATAACTAATAATAATCATAATAATAATAATAATACTAACCTTAATATTGTTTAGTTAGTAGAAAAGATTTATAAAATATAAGCAGAAAACAATATTAAGCTTAATCTGAATTTCTGTGTTAATAGCGGGGCTATAGCGTATATAATAACTAATAAAAGACTCTTTTTTACTTATAATATAAAAGAAAGAACCGTTCGTTAGGGTCAGGCAAAAGAAATAAAAATATAAGGTAAAGGAGACTACGTGATAAAATTCCGGGATACTAGAAAGCTTCTGCTTTTAAAAGAGTGTCTTTATATACCGGAAATAGGAACGAATATTATTAGTCTCTCTCGTCTTAATAGTAAAGCTCGCGGTCTTACCAGAAATAAGAAGCTCTTATTATTTAATAATAAAGAGCCCCTCTTTCTTTATATACCGGCTCTGCTTTATAACGGGCTATACTAGGCTATAGCACGGGCATTATCGTATAGGGGGGCTAAGTCTCTGAAGATAAATATAATAAATACAAAGAAATAGGTCTAAAAGGCTTCTATACTAAAGAAATAGCCAGGAGACTTAACTAGAATAAAGAGGTTTTAGAGGTTTAAAGAACAGGTTTTAAAGAAACTAAATAAATAAAGAAAGGGGTTAGTTAAACCTTAATAAAGAAATAATGTAATAAAGAAACCTTAACCTCTTTAACCTTAAGAAGAGCTTAATAAATAAAGAGACCGTAATAACCGTTAAAGGACTACCTCTATAACTAAAAACATAACGCTATGGCATAATAGGATGGGTTATATTAACCCTGTTGCCTTGAAAAGTCTTTATACTAATACTCTTTAAAAGGATTATAATATAACTAACGAAGAGTTAACTGAAATATAGAGTTATAATACCTATAAGAAGAGTAAGTCTATTATACTTACGAATAAAGATTTAGTGAATAAATATAAGGACTTTTCCTATTTAGAAAAGGTTTATATAGATCTTTATAGTCCTATCGAACCTCTTTCTTATAATAAAAAGCGTTGGATTTTATTTATACTAGACCGTTCCACCCGGTTCCTATGGGCATACCTACTCTTAGATAAGTCTAAAACGATAGTAGTTATAGCTATAAAAGAGTGGAAAGCTAAGGTGGAAAATAATAGTAATAATCATAATAAATATCACTTCTTTATTAAAGAAGTAGATACTAACAGTGGAAAAGAATTTAATAACGCCTCTTTTTAACGCCTCTTTATAGGTATAAAGCATAATATAAAGCCACCGTACACTTATAAAGCTTAAGGCTCTGCTAAACGAGTTATAAGAACTATAATAGAAAAGGTTCGAGCTCTTCTTTTCCACTTAGGGCTGCCTCGATACCTTTAGGGTAAAGCTATTCTTTTAGCTATTTATATATATAACAGATCACCTAATTTAGCTCTTAAATATAAGAGTCCCTTTAAGCTTTTATAAGGTCAGAAACCTAATATTAATAATATACGGGTTTGGGGTTCTATTGTTTATTATAAAAACAACGACCCGAATATAAAGAAACTGGATATACGGGCACTTCGAGGTGCTTTAATAGGTTTTAATAACTATAACTATAAGGTTTATAACCCAGTAACTAGAAAGACTGGTTAGTTTCGAGACGTTTATGTCTTAGAAAATCAGTTTCTTCACTCTTCTTTAGATAACTATAACAATAACTATACGCCTAAAAATAATAATAACCTCCCTCCTTATATTAATACTCAGGCATATAATCAGGTTTCTAACCGCGGGCCTTATTAACCCGTTAAGTATAATAAAGGAATCACTTTTAGTGAAAATACCGGTTAATTTTTATAAAATATTCCTTCGCGCGTTTCGAAACGTTCTATTAAGTCTATTTAACCTAGAGAAGAGAATAATAAGAATACACGTAAGAGTTTTTGTCCACGGGCAGCGGGCTATAAAGTTCCAGCTATTAATAATAATAATAATAATAATAATATTAACTATAGCCCGGCTAATAATAATAATAGTAGCTAAAGTACTAGGCTAGAAGTCTAAATACCTTTAAACCTTTAAAACCGGACTATAAGGATTTAATATCCACTAATAATAGTGCACTATACCTTATAAAAGATACTATACTTAGAAACCTATAGTTTTAAGAAAATTCCCTATTTCTTTTAACTATAAATTCGACTAACAAACCAGCTACCTATAAATAGGCTATGAACTGCCTAGATAAAGCTAAATGGATAGACGCGATAGTAGCAGAAATATCAGAACTCGAAAAAGGAAAGACCTAGGACTTAATAAGTATAAGAAATACGCCTAATAATTATAATAAAATAAAAGAAGACTACCACGTACTAGGAGGTCATTAGGTCTTCAGAATCAAATATAATAGCTTTGGCGAAGCTATTTAATATAAGGCTCGGTGGGTTATTTAGGGGTTTAATCAGGTTCTAGGTCTTAATTATCTAGAAACCTTTTTAACTACCTGCCGGCCAGAAAGCTATAAACTAGCTTTAATACTAGGCGTATTACACGGCTAGAAATTCAGGCAGTTCGACGTTAAAAACGCATTCGGTTATGCTGATATAGATACCCTGATATACGCTATATAACCTATAGGCTTCGAGAAAGAAGACGGCTTAGAAAATAATAATAATAATATAATACTCTATAAGCTTAATAAAGCTTTATACGGGTTAAAATAAAGTCCTAGACTCTGGTATAATTACCTGGTTAAGATATTATCTAAGCTAGGTTACCGGGTCTCTAAATATAATAACGGACTTTTTACTTTTTATAAATATAAATATAATAAAAATAATAATACTAGAACAGAAGAACGAGCTATTCTTCTGTGCCACGTTAACGATATAGTGGCCCTAAGCCCTTCTAAGAACACTTTAGACTACCTTTTTAAGGAAATATCTAAAGATATTTCACTTAAAGATTTAGGTAAAATAAATACCTTTCTAGGCTATATAATAAATATAAATAAAAATAATAAGACTCTTTCTATAAGTCAGTTGCCTTATACTAATAAGATACTTAAAAGGTATAATAAACGAAGTCTGAAAAGGGTTAACACCCCTTATATATATAAGAAGGTCCTAGTACTAAATCCTGAATAAGCATTAACTAATAATATAAATAAATACCAGCAGGAAATCGGGACTTTATTATATCTAGCCTTATATTCAAGACCAGATATAACTTACGCAGTTAACTAGTGTTCTCGCTATATAAGTAATCCCTCGTAAGACCACTTTACTGCGTTAAATCGAATCTGGGCTTATATAAATACATATCCTAATATCGGTCTTTTATATAATTGTAATAAAGAAGACCTTGGTATTTACGGTTATTCTGATGCCAGCTTTTCAGATATAATCGAGGATAGAACCTCGACTTCAGGATATATTTACTGCGTGGGAGTAAATAACCCCGTTAGTTAGACCTTAACTAAACAAAAAGTCGTTGCTTTATTAATAATAGAGGCCGAATATATGGCTCTTATAGAAGCTTCTAAAGAAGGAATCTATCTTTATAATCTATACAAAGATATACTACAGAATCTAGGTCTAGATTCTAATACAAGAGGTAATAATAATAATAATAATAATAATAATAATAAGAATAATAATACTCTCGAGATTCCTACTATCTTAATAGATAGTGAGAGTGTAAAGAAGCTCGCCGAAAACCCTGAATTTCATAAACGGGTAAAGCATATCGACAGGCAGTATCACTACTATAGGCAACAGCTATAAAATAATAAAATAAAAATCGTATATATAAATACGAAATTTAATATAGCTGATATAATAACTAAAGGTTTAGCAAAAGAGACTTATAATACTCTTTGCGGTTATATGAACCTAGGTTATAAGGATGATACGTTGCCTGAGTATGATTTGCCGCCTTATAATAATATCAAAGAATTAAAATACTAGGTTTTAATACTTAGTATTCTTAGTTCTTTATAAGGGGAATACAACTAGGTTTTTTACCTTCGGGTTTTCCTAGATATCAAAGGTTTTTCTGAACTTTCCTTTGCATAATATACTTTAACAATAATAAGGGTTTTTTGAAAATTTCCCTTGAATTAAAAAGAAGAGGTTTTTCTAAATTTTTCCTCTATGTATTCTAGTCTTAGATAGACTAGGATTACTGCGCTATAATATAACCATAACCATAACTATAACCTGACTAAGCTGCACTTATTATATAAGAGTCAGCTTACGGGGGGGTGTTGATATTATACCCATAACAAGTAATAATCATAATAATAATAAGTATAATATCTAAGTCAAAATAAACAGTATATAGTTATAGCTATATAACTAGACGTCTACTCTATAACCAGCTTAACCTATACTATAATACTATACGTATTATACGTGTATATATACTTGGCTTATGATATATATTATATAAATACACTAGGTATCGTAAATACGATATCTTGGTTATTACTTAAGCTAATAACGTGGCGTGATAACCGTCGCGTAGGCTGTTGACGTAACAGTCGCCACCCAATCTTCCAGGGTCTTTTGCCAGCCCCGGATCCAGGAAGAAATCCCAGAAGTTAGTTCTTTACAAATAACTACGCGTTTGCGTAACAAGCAGTAATCCTACGGATCTACGAATTCAACAGCTATTTGCTTGATTTTCCTCTCTTCCGCGCGTATAGCCTACTACTCGTAGCCTAATTTATCAAAATATACTAAATCCGACTACTATACCCTTATAATCACTATCCTTACTCCGCTCCGCTTTAGAGCCCTAATCCCGGAGCGGTACCGGCTACGGCTAGAAGATATTCTAAGATACGCGGAAGAAGTTAGACTAAACGCCTAGCTACTGCCTATAACCCTTCACTCTGCTAAGGACCTAGACTATATAGCTATAGCGATTACTTACCTCCTCCACGGCTCTCTTAGAACCATAGGACGCCGCTACCGCCTAACGGCTAAGGCCGTAGCTTAGTAAAACGACGACTACAACCCCCGTAGGGTATATTATAGGGCCCGCCGCGTCGATACCTACTCTAATAATACTAAGGAGGTATAGACCCACCTAAGAAAAACCGTATAAAGAGCTAAAGCCAGCTATTAGTAATAGTAAATCGAAGGGATTAAATAAGATAAGGACCTATAAAGGATTATAGGATAATATACCCCACGGTTATAATTATAGGCGCCCCCTCTTTAGGACGGTAAAAGAGTGCTTACCGCGCCTAGTAAGAAGGCAGACTCCCTTAGAAGGAGACTATTTAAGAGGATGTTATTATTTAACGATATTTACCCGCTAACCCTAAGCTGCCCTTGGAGGGTTATCCCCTAGGATAACTCCCTGCACTATAAGGA
The DNA here is from genome assembly GCF_042370955.1 of Sodiomyces alcalophilus JCM 7366. Classification (NCBI taxonomy): domain Eukaryota; kingdom Fungi; phylum Ascomycota; class Sordariomycetes; order Glomerellales; family Plectosphaerellaceae; genus Sodiomyces; species Sodiomyces alcalophilus. Next base: position 2,818,747 of record NW_027263535.1, on the reverse strand, counting down.
AGTGGAATAGGTAGTCCTCTTAGTCGGTAACACTAGCCCTAGAGTAGACGAGATTATAGTAAAGATACTCCGTATAGCCTGGCCCTTTATTAAATAATAAGTTATTAGGCTATACGATAAAGACCTTACCCTAGGATACCACCCCCGACCCTTTCGGGAAGCTAAGGTAATAATAATCCCTAAACTAAATAAAGACGCTAGCACCTATAAAGGCTAGAGACCTATTACCCTTCTCTTTTATCTCGGTAAGGGACTTAAACGCCTAATCGTCCGCCGCCTCGCCTAGGTAAGTATCTTAAACGAGGTGCTAAATACCTAAACGGCCGGCGCCCTCCTAAAACGATCCGTTACCGATATCGTCGAGTCCTTAACGTATAATATGGAAGCCGCCTTTACTAGGAAATAAGTCGCTATACTTCTTACCCTGGATATTAAAGGGGCCTTTAACGCTATACTCCGGTACCGGCTCTGCTATAGACTTAGGGAGCAGGGCTAGCCTTATAACCTAATCGCCTAGGTCTTAAGCTTTATAGAAGGCAGATAGGCCTGTATACGATATAAGGGATATACTACTTAAATATCCCTCCTATAATACGGCTTCCTATAAGGCTCCCCCGCCTTCCTTATTCTCTTCCTTTTTTATACTAAGCCTATCTATCGAATAGGCCCGACCTATACCTAGTTTAGCTACGCCGACGATTATAGGATCCTATATATTGGAAAGAGCCTAGAGAAGATGTTTATTACGGTATAGGCACTCCTTAACGATACTATTAAATAGGGCCGCTAGAATATAGTCACCTTTAATCCTAGTAAAACCGAGGTTATCCACTTTACCCGGAAACGGGAACCTAGCCTCCCCTTTATTACCCACGACGGCTATTAGATTACCCCGAGCTAGTCCCTATGTTAGCTCGGAGTCTAGCTAGATAAAACGCTCTTATTTAAATCTTATATTAAGACTAGAGCGGTAAAGGCCCGCTTTAGCGCCGGCTATATCCGGGGCCTTAACCGAGTCCTTAGCGGAGCACTTCCCGCTATAATATATAAGGCTATCTATACTATTATCCCCCTTAAGGCCCTCTACGCCTCTAAAGTCTGGTACCCTGGCCGTACCCGCCCTAGTATAAAGCGTAGGAACGGGGGCTACCCTAGGGTAAGTACTAGGCTTATAAATCAGATCGATAAACTCTAGATCGTAATAAACCTCGCCTTTTAGGGCTACCTCCCGGTCTAAAAGACTACCCTAATCCCTGCTATACTTAGGGAAGCTAGTATACCCCTGGTCGGACTACTCCTTAATACCGCCTATACCCGTAATGCTATACGGTTACGAACCCTGGACGGCACTTACCCCCTCCGTATAAGGATCGCCACTTATAGGACCCTCCGGAATAAAGGCCACGACCCCCGCCTAACTACCTTTACGGACGCTTTATAAGCAGCGCCTAACTTCCCCGCCCTAATACTCACGCCGCCGGTCTATAATAGACTCCCTATATCCCTATAAGCACTAAAGGATAAGGAAGCCGCTATATCGACTTTTAAGGCCTAGAGCGCCGCCCGTGTACCGATAGATATTATAGTATATACCGATAGGTCCTAAACCGACTCTATTATTAGTATAAGGATAGGCTACGGATACGCTGTGTATAAGGGCACTAGCCTTATATATATAGGCAAACGCCCCCTTCTAAACGCTAAAGTCTTTAACGCCGAGATTAGGGGCGCTAGGGCCGGCCTAAGGGCTACCCTTCTTATCGTAGATACACGGACCACCTTTATCACGGTATACCTTAATAATACCTCGGTTATCTAGGGTATTAACGGACCGCTTACCCTAGTCTTATTATAAAAAAGCCTTCCTAGACTTCCGATAAAAAGCTTATAACCCTATCGTCTTAGTATAATAGTTACCCGGCTATATAGGGATCCCGGGTAATAAACTTATAGACCGGCTTATAAAAGAAGGCGCCTATATACGCCCCTATTTTAAGCCTAAGCCTATATATAGCTACGCTAAACGATAAGTAAGGTTAGCCCGTAAAGAAGCCTTCTAGACCTAGTAGTAAGAGAATAAGCCCCGGAGTTATAACGATCTGCCCCTAAATACGTTTACTAAACCCACCGGGGAGCCCCTGACCGTGGACCGTTAATAGCTCTACTGGCTACTAGTAGCCCGCTTAATATATAGCGACTTTGCCGCCTATTATACCCGCTTTAACTATAAGGATACCCTCCTAATATACTCTTATAGGAAAGATAAGACCCCCGCCTATACTGTCTTCTGCTATAAAGCTCGAGGCCGGGCCGCCCTATAGGTCGGACGTAGCTAACACGTCTCCTAAAGGCTAGGCCTAGAGTGGCCTAGCTTTATCTAATATCTAGTTATAACAAACTTCTTCTTAACAGTTTGCCCTGTTTTAGCCCTATAGTATAATATACCTACTCGAGCTATCGATAGGGTATAACGCCGCTAGGCGCTTACCTTAATTAACTACCCGGGACGTCTTTAATCTTGCCTACCTCCCCTAATGGATTGACGGCCGCTTAAGACACGGGCCTAAACGACCGTTATATAGGCGGAAGACTCGTATAGCACCTCCTACTATAGGCAGGGATACTATACGGCCTACTACGAAATTATAGCTGGTAGGCGTTTAATACCCCGGGGCTCCGTAAACTATAAACCCACGAACCTCCTAAATATCCATTAACGCATATAGTTTATTTCGGTGTCCATACTCTTTCTTTTATCTTATTATAGTATATGCGTAGCACTGTATAAACACTATATTTAAATTATATATAAAGGCGGACGACCACTTTAGGCGTCCTTTGCTCTCCTTAGAGATCCCCTAGGCGTAAAATATTATTATTATTATTATTATTATCCTTTATAGCGTTTAGTAGTTCCTAAGTGGGTTCTATATATCCTACCTAGTATACTAATACCTCGCGTTATATATTATAACCTCGCCGCTTATTCTATATATATAAGATACTATTTACCTCCTACTTTTTATTATTATAGAGGGCGTCCTGGATAGGTTCGGGCTAGGGGTCGGTTATAACTTATTTAGGGAGGGGGTCGCGGCTAGCTTACTTTAGGATATTAATATAGAAGCGAGGATATATCCCTGAGGGTATATCTAACTCGATAATATAGGAGTTAATTACTTTTATTACTTTATACTTTTAGTATAGCTAGCTTAGCTTTTTTAAAGGCCTAGGCGTGGAGTAGTTAGGTATAAAGAGCTAGGCGAGGTCTCTTACTTTAAAGCGCTCCGCCGGGAGTCGCTGCTTATTCGCGGTTCCTTATCCTATAATTACTTTAAGGCTATAGCTACCTATACGAACTTTATACCCCCTTATAAACGACTTAGTGGATTATAAGCGGCGGCTTCCTTTAGGTATACGGGTAAAGGGTTATGGATTTAGATAGAGTTAATATAGAACCCTTGTTCTAAGAAAAAAGGGCTTAGCTAGGTCGTTAAGCTTTTCCTGTTATTAAGCGATAACTACGCGGCGGGTAATAGGCGACCCTAGTTATCCTAGGAATAATATACGAAGGCATAAAGGTAGGCCTGGATATTTTAGTTTAGTTTTTTAGGCCCTTTATCGGTTTAAGGGTAGTAAGCTATACTAAGTCGTTACTTAATCTTTATAAGTTTATAAAAGTATCGTTAAAACCTCCCGGTCTAGTTTAAGCCTTAGTCGCTAATAATTAAAAAAGGTATACTATAGAACCTAAAATAGTAGTTTAGGAAGCGTTCTGCGTAGGCCTCCGCTTTTATTATTTCTATCGCTTTTAATATTACTAACTTTATTAGCCGGTCCGTGATTACTTATAAGAACCGCGCCCTATCCTCGCTAGTAGGTAATAAGTCCGTTATAAAGTCTATTACGAGGTGGCTACGGATTCGCTTTAGTATAGGTAGTGGTTTTAATAATCCGCGCTTCGCGTTCCGCTATTAGCTATTCCTATTATATAGATTATAGTTATAAATAAACTTCTATATATCCTTATTTATACTAGGCTAAAAGGATTATCGGGCTAGTATAGCGATTATATTCTCCTTACCCGGGTAGCCGCTAATAATAGAGTCGTGGATCGCTTATACTAAGCGTCCCCTTAGCGGCGAGTCTTTTATAAAGCTTAGAACCTAAAGACGATCCCGGAAGGTTACGTATCCTGCGGGGTTAAAAGAATATTCCACGATCTATAGCCATAGTCTAAGGGATAGGTTAAAGCTACGAGCTCTTATAGTAATCGCGGCAAGGACCCCTTAGTACTAGGAGTTAGTTATTATGGTTTTATCCTAAAGTCGTTAAAGGTTTTTATTTACTTCGAATACACGCTTAACGGATATCCTCCGTATTATTAGCTTAGGGATTATTTTCGGGATCGTAGAGTTAGGTATTAGTTAAATTACCCGCCCCTATTCCTAGTTATATAAAGTATCCTTCGGGGCATTCTATTTATAATAGGAGAGTGCGTCCGCCACGAAGTTCTTAGTACCTCGCCGGTACTTTAGTATAAAGTTAAACTAGGCTAGGTTACTAGCCTAGCGGCTTTGCCTTTTAGTAAGGGACTATTTAGTTATAAAATACTTAAGAGCCTTATAGTCTGATAGTATCGTGAATTACTTATAGCTAGTTAGTTCTGCTTTTTAGGAAAGTATATAGCTTATAATTATTAATATCTCCTTATCGTAAATAAGGTAGTTATACTCTATTAGGGTAAGCTTATATAAGTAATATACGACTATATAACGATATCCTAGCTTATTTACCTAGGATAGCATACTACTTAACGCGTAGCCCGAGTGATCGGTTTCTAATATAGTCTTACGGTCTGGGTTCTATAACCATAGGACGGGTTCTATCTAGAAAAGTCGTTTCGTTTTAGCTTCTTAAAGGCAGCGTCTTCTTTGGTCCCCTACCTAAGGAGCCGGTCCTTTTTTATTAATGCTAAGAGGGGGCCCGTGATACTTATAAAGTCGTAAGTAAATATCCGGTAGTAGTTTATAAATCATAAGAAGCTTTATACCCCTTTTACTAAGGTAGGAGCTTTATAGTCGCAGATAGCCTTTAAGTTCTTAGGGTTATAAGACACTCCCTTATCTATTATAACGATAAAGCCTAGGTATTTTACCGTCATTATACTAAACTCGTACTTAGCCGGGTCTAGGTTTAGGCCGGTATCTATACGCCTATATGGCACTAATCGGACCTTCGCCTTATAGTCCTTATAAGATCTATTTAAGTATATTAGGATATTATCGATATAGGCCGCAATAAGGGCGTTAAGGAACTCCTATAAGGTTTAGTTAATATAGTATTAGAAGGTGGCGGGTGCGCCGCTTAGTCTAAAGGGGTATACTAGCTACTCGAAGAGGCTAAAGCGTATTCTAAAGGCCGTTTTACTTTTATACCCGGGGGCTATATGGATCTTATAAAAGGCGGCGATTATATTAAGCTTTATAAACCATTTAGCGCTAGCCAGGTTATATAGGGTCCTAGTGATTAAAGGGAGGGGTATAAGCGGCTAGTTATAGGTTAATCGCACTAAGTAAGGCCGAATAATTATATTAGCTAGAATTAAGGAAAGGAAAGGAAAAAGTCTATAGAAAGGTATAGGATTTACTAGGTTTATACGAATCCGCGGTAAGGGCAGCGCGAGGTTCGAGCGTCGGATCTACGTACTAATTAGCGGTTCCGGCCTTATACCGGAACTATACTTTTAAGGGGTTAACCTATAATATTACCCCCCTCCTCCCCCCCTAGGACGTAATAACTAAGCGCCGAATCCGTTTTTACTTAGACGCGTTATAAGGGAGGCGTGTATCCTCCCTTATATCGGGTATATTCGAGTCGCGTAGCGTTCGTGGCGACTTCGCTCCTAAGTCGCTAGCGTTCTATATCGCGCCGAGCGCTTACTCTTTATATTAAAAACGCCCGGTTACTCCTTCTTCTTTATTCGTAAACTATTATAATAAATAGCTCTATAGGCTTTTATTATATTCCGTAGTTCGATATTATAGTATAAGCGAAGCTTCGCCCGATTTTTATTTATAGTTAATTCTTCTTCTATAAGCCTATAATATCGTTTTAGCAGTAAGCTCTATTATTCGTTCCGTGCTTAGGGCCGTGTTATTCTCCGCTAACTCGCGGCATAGTCGTTCCGCACTTATAGTCTTTTTCGTTAATTTAATAAATAACGTCCCTTTAACTATTTAATTAACTATTATAAGTCTCCCGATAAGTCCTCGCGTTAATCTAGTTAGGTTATAGCTAATAGAGTGCGTCTAGATATCCGCGCCCCGCTATAACGCCCGCTACGCCCGCGAGGGTACCGTCGATAAGTCTCCCGCCGCTAGCGATATCGCCGCCTCTACCCTCCCCTCCCCCTCCGTTAAGGAAATAGCCGATAAGGCTATCGCTAAGATAGCGAATACCGGTAAGCGTCCCGGTAAAGAAAAGGTATACGACTAGAGTCTATACTTCGCCGCGAGGGCCCTACTAACGCTCCGGTAGCCTACCACGCCTAATAAGTAATAGCGCGGGCTAAGCCACCCTCCCGGTTATTACCGTAATAACTTCTACCGCCTATACACCGATTATATCGCGGGTATTAAAATAAAATTTAACTAAATATATTATAACTAATCCGGGCCTAGCGCTGCCCGTAAAAAGCCTAAGTATTATAAGTATACTATAGGATCCTACGCGTACCGCCTAGTAAGTTCTCTATAATCTATAAGCTAAGTAGTCGAGACTAACTTCTTTAGCTCCCCCCCAGCGCCGCTAAATTCGTTTATCCTATAGCTACCGCGGGTCGCGCTATGCGCGATAACCCGGATAATAATAATATAAGTGTTCCTAAACCGTCTTTAAGGTCGCCGCTAACTCTAGCCTAGCTCCGCGAGGCCTTTAAGTTAGCTTAGGGGGACTACTATACCTTATTATCTAAGGAACCCCCCGCCACCGCCGCTACTCCTACTAACACCGCCTCCGCCCCCGCCCCCGTTAATAATAGTAAGGGTCTTTACCGCGAGGTAAAGGCCCTCCGCTAAGAGGTTCGCGACTAGGGCGTTATAATAACGCGCCTCCTAAAGGGTATTCTCGCCGCCCTTTAGGAGGGTAGTAATCCTATTACCGGTAATAGTAGTAATAATAATAAAGGCGGCTCGGGTAATAACGCCGGTAATTAAAGTCCTTTACGGAGGTATTATTTACCTTTTTAGATACCGGAGGGGCGGCTAGTAAATCCCCCCCCCCTTAATTAATTCGCGGCTATAAGTTATTCCCCCCTTATATTAAGTTCTCTTTATCCTTATATACTCCTTTTAGTATACTCGTATAATAGTCCGTTATTCTTATTAGCGGGACTATATTCTGCTTTAAAGGCGTTTAACGCCTTAGTATCCTTCACGGCGTCTAGTAGCTCCTAAGTAGGTTCTGCGTATCCTGCCTAACGCACTAGTACCTCGTGTTATACGCCGCGACCTCGCTATTTATTCTGTGCGTATAAGATACTTTCTACCTCCTACTCTTCGTTACCGTGGAGTGCGTCTTTAATCGGTTCCGGCTAAGGGTCGATTACGACCTAGCCGGGGAGGGGGTCGCGGCTAGCTGATTTTAGGATATCGATATAAAAATAAGGATATATCCCTAAGGGTATATCTAACTCGATAATACAAGAGTTAATTACTTTGATTACTCTATACTTTTAGTATAGCTAGCTTAGCTTCTTTAAGGGCCTAGGCGTAGAGTAGTTAGCTATAAAAAGCTAAGCGAGGTCTTTTATTTCGAAGCGCTCCGCTAAGAGTTACCGCTTATTCGCGGATTCCTTATCCTATAGTTACTTTAAGGCTATAGCTGCCTATATAAACTCTATAGCCCCTTATAAGCGACTTAGTAGATTATAAGCGGCGGCTTTTTTCGGGTATATAGGCGTCGGGTTATGGATTTAGATAGGGTTAATATAGAACCCGTATTCTAAGAAGAAAGGGCTTAGCTAGGTCGTTAAGCTCTTCCTACTATTAAGCGATAACTACGCGGCGGGTAATAGGCGACCTTAGTTATCCTAGGAATAGTATATAAAGGTATAGAGGTAGGCCTAAATATCTTAGTTTAGCCTCTTAGGCCCTTTATCGGTTTAAGGGTAGTAAGCTATACTAAGTCCCTACTTAATCCCTATAAGTGTATAAAAATATCGCTAGAACCTCCCGGTCTAGTTTAAGCCTTAGTCGTTAACGATTAAGAGGGGTATACTATAGAACCTAAAATAGTAGTTTAGGAAGCGTTCCGCGTAGGCCTCCGCTTTTATCGTTTTTATCGTGTTTAATATTACTAACTTTATTAGCCTATCTATAATCACTTATAAGAACCTCGCCCTGCCCTTACCGGTAGGTAGCAGGTCTGTTATAAAGTTTATTATAAGGTAGCTACGAATTCGCTTTAATACGGGTAATAGTCTTAATAGCCCGCGCTTTATATTCCGCTACTAATTACTCTTATTACACGGATTATAATTACGGATAAACTTTCATATATCCTTATTTATACCGGGCTAAAAGAATTATCGGGCTATTATAGTAATTATATTCTCTTTACCCGGGTAGCCGCCGATAGCAGAGTTATAGATCACTTATACTAAGCGTCCTCTTAGCGGCGAGTCCTCTCCGGAGCTCGGAACCCAGAGATAATCCCGGAAAATCACGTATCCCGCGGGGTTAAGAGAATATTCCGCGATCTATAGTTATAGCCTAAGGGAGGGGTTAAAGCTATAAGCTCTTATAGTAATCGTGGCGAGGACCCCTTAGTATTAGGGGTCGGTCTTTATAGTTTCGTCCTAAAATCGTTAAAGGTCTTTATTTACTTCGAATACACGCTTAACGGATATCCTCCGTATTATCGGCTTAGGGATCGTATTCAGGATCGCGGAGTTAGGTATTAATTAAATTACCCGTCCCTATTCCTAGTTATCCGAGCTATCCTTTAGGGCGTCCTATTTATAATAGGAGAGGGTATCCGCTACGAAGTTCTTAGTACCTCGCCGGTACTCTAGTATAAAGTTAAACTAGGCTAGTTCGCCGGCCTAACGGCTTTGCTTTTCGGTAAGAGACCGTTTAGTTATAAAGTACTTAAGGGCCTTATAGTCCGATAGTATTATAAATTACTTATAGCTAGTTAGTTCTGCTTTCTAAGCGAGTACGTAGCTTATAATTACTAGTATCTCCTTATCGTGGATAGGGTAGTTATACTCCGCCGGGGTAAGCTTATACGAGTAATATACGACTATATAACGATATCCTATCTTATCTACCTAGGATAGGATACCACCTAACGTATAGCCCGAGTAGTCGGTTTCTAATATAGTCTTACGGTCTAGGTTCTATAACTATAGGACGGGCTTTATCTAGAAGAGTCGTTTTAGTTCCTTAAAGGCGGCGTCTTCTTCGGCCCCCCACCTAAAAAGTCGGTCTTTTTTTATTAATACTATAAGGGGGGCCGTGATACCTATAAAGTTATAGATAAATATCCGGTAGTAGTTCGCGAACCCTAAAAAGCTTCGTAGTCCCTTTACGGAGGTAGGGGCCTCCTAGTCACGGATAGCCTTTAACTTCTTAGGGTCGTAGGATACTCCTTTACCTACTATAACGATAAAGCCTAGGTATTTTATTATCGTTATACTAAACTCGTACTTAGTAGGGTCTAAGTTTAGGCCGGTATCTATAAGCCTATATAATACTAATCGGACCTTCGCCTTATAGTCCTTATAAGATCCACTTAAGTAGATCAGGATATCGTTAATATAGGCCGTGACGAAGTCGTTAAGGAACTCCTATAAGGTCTAGTTAATATAGCGTTAAAAAGTAGCGGGTACGCCGCTTAGTCCGAAAGGGTATACTAGCCACTTAAAGAGACCGAAGCGTATTCAAAAGGCTATTTTACTCTTATACCCGGGGGCTATACGGATCTTATAGAAGGCGGCGACTATATTAAGCTTTATAAACCACTTAACGCTAGCTAGGTTATATAGGGTCTTAGTGATTAGGGGGAGGGGGTAGCGATCCCGCTAAGTAATCGCGTTTAGGGCTTTATAATTATAGTAAAAGCATAGCCCGCCCCCTGGCTTCTTCACGAATAGGACTAGCACGGCAGCTACTAAGCTACTAGCTTATATAAATCCCTTATCTATTAGGTCGTTAAGCGTCTTCCGGAGCACTAGTAACTCTTCCCTTAATATACTATAGAGGGGCCCCTATAGCAGGGTCGGCTCGAGTCTATTAGGACCTCGCTTTAGGGTAATTTCGTGGTTAACGCCTAATCGGTGGGGGAGTAAGTCGTTAGCCTTATTAGGCGTAAAGAGGTCGCCGAACTCTTATAGTATATTCGCAGGGATATAGTCCCGAGGGTCTACTAGTTCCTTCTTATAGAGGGCCTTATTAATATCCTATATACTAACGGCCCGGATTAAGGCGTTAAACTCGTCTCTTTCTTTTCCCTTTAATCCCCTTTTTATTTATCGTATTATAGCTATAAACACCGATCCCGAGACTAGCCTTACCTCGCGGATAGCTTATATATTAGCTAGTTCTTTTTTACCCACTAATTATAGGTTAATATCAGCGACTCTATAGTATAACCTACGATTCTTCGCGTAATATATAACGTTATTATATTCTAACTATTATTTTCCTAGGAATATATCCTAATCTAGCCCTTTTACTATATAGGTAAAGACTTATTATATATAGCCCCTAATCATAAGCTTAAATATAGCGATCCTGGCGTTAATAGCCGGCTCGGATATATCTAAGAATCCTTTTAATAGTCGTTTTTTCTTATTAACTAATAGTAACTAAAGTCTTTAAGTAAAGCGTTTATTTATAGTAGCGTAATAGTTATAACCCGTATCTATAAGAGTATATATATATCTTCTATTTACTCGCGTTAATATTAGGGCTAAGTCGCCGTTAGCTAGGTATTTAAACGCCTTTTACTCCTGCTATAAAGCGGCTATCGGCTTTAACGCCTATTTTCGTGTTAAAGCTATTCTTTCCCCGACTCTTTATTATCTAAACTATCTAAGCTTATAGCGATATCGCTATCCTTAGACTAGACCTTCGCTACGCGGGCGCCCTTAGCCTTTAAGTCCTTATCCCGGGACTTATAGTTTATACCGATATATCCCTTCTTCCTATACCCCTAACACTCCTAGATATTATAAGTTCGGTCTATAGTCGTGTTAGGCTAGACCTAATTAATCCCGCTTATTATAATATCTTTATCGGCGTCTTTCTCTTAGTTCTGGGTTTAATTCGGTATATAAGTGTTCTAGTTAGTTAGGTATAGGCCTTTTAGTTTTTAGGCGATACCCTAGACCTTAGTAACCTAGCTTAGGTAATTATAGAGTAACTTCGCGGTAACTAAGGCGCTATATAGCTTTTAGCTTAGGGCTCCTTTAAAGAAAGTAATCTTCGCTGAGTCTGCCTACTCGCTATTACCTGCTTAGGCGATCTATTTCTTAAATTTCGGTAAGAACTACGCGAAGGTTTATTCTTCGCGCTATTAGAGGGAGTATAGCGCGAGGGCCGCGTAAGGCTATTCGTTCTAGTCCTTATATATACGGTCTAGGTAGGTAAGGAACGATTCTGGGTCGCGGGTACCTCCCGGCCCCCCGGCGGCGTAAAAGGCTAACACCACTTACTAAGCACTCTTTTCTAGGTATAAGTTAATATAATGCTATATTTCGGCTTAGTTATTAAATAAGTATTCGTCTAGCTAAAGCGTATTATATATATACTATAACTAGGTAGTATACTCCGTTTACCTTTTACTAAACTTCGCGGGGTATAGTAAAGGCTTAGTATATAACGGATATAGCTCCTAGGGGACTTTGATTTAGGGGAGAGTAGAGGTCGCCGGGGTAGGAGGGCCTACCACCGATTCTATAGGAGTATTTATAGGGACTCCCTCTAAGGGGGGCGCGAGGTTAAGGGTAAGTTATTACGGGGCCTGGATATTCGCGAGACTATTCGTAAGTTATTAAAGTAGCTCTTATTATTAATCTATCTATTCCTATAAGGGACTAAGCATCGTATTTATAGCTTTGGTGATTCTTTTTTCTATCCACTTAGCTAGCTCGGCGGGGTTTATAGGACCGCCGCCGCCTAACGGCGCGTTTATATCTAGTTCTATACTAACGTAGCGCGTGGGGTTCGCTAAATTCTAGCTATATAAGCGGCTAGTTATAGGTTAATCGCACTAAGTAAGGCCGAATAATTATATTAGCTAGAATTAAGAAAAGGAAAGGAAAAGGTCTATAGAAAGGTGCAGGATTTACTAGGTTTATACGAATCCGCGGTAAGGGTAGCGTGAGGCCTAAGCGTCGGGTCTACGTGCTAATTAGCGGTTCCGGCCTTATACCGGAACTATACTTTCGAGGGGTTAACCTATAACACTTACCGGTACTCTAATATAAAGTTAAACTAAGCTAGCTCGCCGGCCTAGCGACTTTACCTTTTAGTAAGGGACTATTTAGTTATAAAGTACTTAAGAGCCTTATAGTCTAATAATAGTATAAATTATTCGTAGCTAATTAGTTCCGCCTTTTGGGTAAGTATATAACTTATAATAGCGAGTATCTATAAGCGGCTAGTTATAGGTTAATCGTACTAAGTAAGGCCGAATAATTATAGTAGCTAGAATTAAGGAAAGGAAAGGAAAAGGTCTATAGAGAGGTGCAGGATTTACTAGGTTTATACGAATCCGCGGTAAGGGTAGCACGAGGTCCGAGTATTAGGTCTATATACTAATTAGCGGTTCTAGCCTTATACCGGAACTATACTTTTAAGGGGTTAACCCGTGATACTACCCCCCTCCCCCCCCCCCGGGGCCGTAATAACTAAGGACCGAGTCCGTTTTACTTAGACGCGTTACGAGGGAGGCGCGTATCCTCTCTTATATCAGGCCTATTAAAATCGCACGGCGTTCGCGGCGTCTTTACTTCTAAGTCGCTGGCGTTTCGCGTTACGCTAAGCGCCAACTCTTTATATTAAAAACGCCCAGTTACTCCTTCTTCTTTATTCGTAAACTATTATAATAAACAGCTTTATAGGCTTTTATTATATTCCGTAGTTTAGTATTATAGTATAAGCGTAGAGTCGCCCGGTTTTTTATTTATAGTTAATTCTTCTTTTTATAAGCCTATAACGTTATTTTAATAGTAAGCTTTATTATTAGTTCCGTGCTAGGAGCTATATAGTCCCTTACTAACTCGCGATATAGTCCCTTTATCCTCGTAGCCTTTTATTAGTTTAATAAACCTTGTCCTCTTAACTATTTAATTAATTATTATAAGTCTCTTAATCAGTCCTCGCGCTTATCCGGTTAGGTTATAGCTAATAGAGTACGTATAGATATCTATACCCCGCCGTAGCGCCCGCTATACCTATAAGGGCACCGCTAAAAAGACTCCAGCCGCTAGCGATATTACCGCCTCCGCCCCCCCTATCCCCCTCTATTAAGGAAATAGCCGGTAAGGCTATCGCTAAAATAGCGAGCACCGGTAAGCGTCCTGGTAAAAAAGAGGTATACGACTAGAGTCTATACTTCGCTACGAGGGCCCTACTAACGCTCTGGTAGCCGGTTACGCCTTATAAGTGATAGCGCGGACCTAGCTACCCCCCCGGTTATTACTATAACGAGTTTTACCGCCCCTATACTAATTATATTACAGGTATTAAAATAAAGTTTAACTAAACGTATTATAACTAGTCCGGGCCTAGTATAGCCTATAAAAAGCCTAAATACTACGAATACGCTATAGGATCTTATACGTACCGCCTAGTAAGTTCTTTATAATCTAAGGGCTAAGTGGTTATAATTAACCTTTTTAGCTCCCTCCCGGCGCTACTAAATTCGTTTATCCTATAGCTACCACGGGTCGCGCTATACGTGATAATCCGGATAACGATAATATAAGTAATCCTAAGCTTTTCTTTTTAGGTCGCCGCTAACTCTAGTCTAGCTCCACGAGGGCTTTAAGTTAGCTCGCGGCGACTACTATACCTTATTATCTAAGGAGCGCCCCGCTACCGCCGCTACTATTACTAACACCGCCTCTGCCTCCGCCCCCGTTAATAATAGCGAGGGTCTCCGCTATAAGGTAAAGACCCTCCGCTAGGAGGCTTAAGACTAGGGCGCTATAATAACGCGCCTCCTAAAGGGTATTCTCGCTACCCTCTAGGGGGGTAATAATCCTGCTACTAGTAATAGTAATAATAGTAATAAGGGCGGCTTAAGTAATAATACCGCTGATTAAAGTCCTTTACGGAGGCACTATCTACCTTTTTAGGAACCAGTAAGGGGGCCGGTAAATTCCCCCCCTTTAATTAACTTACGACTAAAGGTTATCCTCCTTTTATATCCGGGTCTCCCTATTTTCGCGTATTCCTTATAGTATAGTCTTATAAAGGCCTATTATTCTTATTAGCGGGGCCGTATTCTGCTTTAAAAACATCTAACGCCGTAGTATCCTTTACGGCGTCTAGTAGTTCCTAAGTGGGTTCTATATATCCTGCCTAATACACTAATACCTTGTGTCGTATACTATAACCCCGCCGCTTATTCCGTGTATATAAGATACTTTCTACCTCCTACTCTTTATTACTATAAAGGGCGTCCCGGATTAGTTCGGGCTAAGGGTTAGTCACGACTTATCTAGGGAGGGGGTCGCGGCTAGCTCGCTTTAGGATATTAGCGTGGAAGCGAGGATATATCCCTAAGGGTATATCTAAGTTAATGATATAGAAGTTAATTACTTTTATTACTCTATACTTTTAGTATAGCCAGCTTAGCTTTTATAAGGGCCTAGGCGTGGAGTAGTTAGCTATAAAGAGCTAGGCGAGGTCTCCTACTTCGAATCGCTTTACCGGTAGTCGCCGCTTATTCGCGGTTTCCTTATCCTATAATTACTTTAAGGCTATAGCTACCTATATAAACTCTATAGCCCCTTATAAGCGACTTAGTAGGTTATAAGCAGCGGCTTCCTTTAGGTATACGGGTAACGGGTCGTGGATTTAGATAAGGTAGATATAGAACCCGTGTTCTAAAAAGAAAGGGCTTAGCTAGGTCGTTAAGCTCTTCCTGCTATTAAGTGATAACTAAGCGGCGGGTAATAGGCGACCCTAGTCGTCCTAGGAATAGTATATAAAGGGATAAGGGTAGGCCTGGATATCTTAGTTTAGTCTTTTAGGCTCTTTATCGGTTTAAGGGTAATAAGCTATACTAAGTCGCTACTTAATCCTTATAAGTTTATAAAAGTATCGCTAGAACCTCTTAGTCTAGTTCGAGCCTTAATCGCTAATAATTAAAAGGGGTATACTATAAAACCTATAATAATAGTTTAGGAAGTATTCCGCGTAGGCCTCTGCTTTTAATATTTTTATCGCTTTTAATATTATTAACTTTATTAGCCTATCCGTGATCACCTTTAAGAACCTTACCCTATCCTCGCCGATAAGTGGCAGGTCTATTATAAAGTCTATCGCGAGGTAGCTACGAATTCGCTTTAGTATAAGTAGTGGTTTTAATAATCCGCGCTTTATATTCTATTATTAATTACTCCTATTATACGGATTATAGTTATGGATAAACTTCTGTATATTATTATCTATACCGGGCTAAAAGAATTATTAGGCTATTATAGCGATTATATTCTCCTTACCCGGGTAGCCGCCGATAATAAAGTCGTGGATTACTTATACTAAGCGTCCTCTTAGCGGCGAGTCCTCTTTAAAGCTCGGAACCTAAAGACGATCCCGGAAGGTTATATATTCCGCGGGGTTAAGAGAATATTCCGCGATCTATAATCGTAGTCTAAGGGATAGGTTAAAGCTACGAGCTCTTATAATAATCGCGGTAAGGACCCCTTAGTATTAGGGGTTAGTTATTATAGTTTCGTCCTAAAGTCGTTAAAGGGTTTTACTTATTTCGAATACGCGCTTAACGGATATCCTCTATATTATCGGCTCGGGGATTATTTATAGGATCGCGGAGTTAGGTATTAGTTAAATTACCCGCCCCTATTCCCGGTTATCTAAACTATCCTTTAGGGCGTCCTACTTATAATAGTAGAGTATATCCGCTACGAAGTTCTTAGTACCTCGCCGGTACTCTAGTATAAAGTTAAACTAGGCTAGTTCGCCGGCCTAGCGGCTTTACCTTTTAGTAAGGGACCGTTTAGTTATAAAGTACTTAAAAGCCTTATAGTCCGATAATATTATAAATTACTTATAGCTAGTTAGTTCTGCCTTCTAAGCGAGTATATAGCTTATAATTACTAATATCTCCTTATTATAAATAGGGTAGTTATACTCCGC
This sequence comes from Sodiomyces alcalophilus JCM 7366, assembly GCF_042370955.1. Classification (NCBI taxonomy): domain Eukaryota; kingdom Fungi; phylum Ascomycota; class Sordariomycetes; order Glomerellales; family Plectosphaerellaceae; genus Sodiomyces; species Sodiomyces alcalophilus. The sequence continues at coordinate 2,802,350 of NW_027263535.1, read as the reverse complement.
TAGGGTAAGCTTACGCGAGTAATATACGACTACGTAGCGACGTCCTAGTTTATCTACCTAGGATAAGATACCACCTAACGCGTAGCCCGAGTAGTCGGTTTCTAATATAGTCTTACGGTCTGGGTTCTATAACTATAGGACGGGTTCTATCTAGAAAAGTCGTTTTAGCTCCTTAAAGGCGGCGTCTTCTTCGGCCCCCCACCTAAAGAGTCGGTCCTTTTTTATTAATGCTAAGAGGGGGGCTATAATACCTATAAAATTATAATTATAGATAAATATCCGGTAATAGTTTATAAATCCTAAGAAGCTTCGTACTCCCTTTACGGAAGTAGGAGCCTCCTAGTCGCGGATAGCTTTTAACTTCTCGGGGTTATAAGACACTCCCTTATCTACTATAATAATAAAGCCTAGATATTTTACTATTATTATACTAAACTCGCACGTAGCCGGGTCTAGGTTTAAACCGGTATCTATAAGCCTACGTAGCACTTGTCGGACCTTCGCCTTATAGTCTTTATAAGATCCGCTTAAATAGATCAGGACGTTATTAATATAGACTATAACGAAGTTATTAAGGAACTCCTATAAGGTCTAGTTAATATAGCGTTAGAAAGTAGCGGGTATGCCGCTTAGTCCGAAGGGATATATGAGTTACTGAAATAGACTAAAGCGCGTTCTAAAGGCCGTTTTACTGTTATACCCGGGGGCTATACGGATCTTATAAAAGGCAGCGACTATATTAAGCTTTATAAACTACTTAGCGCTAGCTAGGTTATATAGTGTCTTAGTGATTAAAGGGAGGGGGTAGCGATCCCGCTAAGTAATCGTGTTTAGAGCTTTATAGTCGTAATAAAAGCGTAGCCCGCCCCCTAGCTTCTTTACGAATATAACCGGTATAATAGCCGCTAAGCTACTCGGAGCACTAATAACTCTTCCCTTAATATACTATAAAGGGGCCCCTATAATAAGGTTAGCTTAAGTCTATTAGGACCTCGCTTTAGGGTGATTTTATAGTTAACGCCTAGTCGGTAAGGGGGTAAGTCGTTAGCTTTATTAGGCGTAAAAAGGTCGCCGAACTCTTATAGTATATTCGTAGGGATATAGTCCCGAGGGTTTATTAGTTCCTTTTTATAAAGGGCCTTATCGATATCCTATATACTAACAGCACGGATTACGGCGTTAAACTCGTCTTTTTCTTTTCCCTTTAACCCCCTTCTTATCCGTCGTATTATAGCTATAAACACCGATCCCGAGACTAGCCTTACCTTACGGATAGCTTATACGTCGGCTAGTGCTTCCTTATTTATTAATCGTAGGTTAATATCGGCGACTCTATAGTATAACCTATAATTCTTCGCGTAATACATAACGTCGTTATATTCTAGCCACGGCTTCCCTAGGAATATATCCTGATTTAGTGCTTCTATTATATAGGCGAAGACTCGTTTTATATAGCCGCTAATCTTAAGCTTAAACGCGGCGATCCCGGCGCTAGTGGCCGGCTTAGATATATCTACGAATCCTTTTAATAGTCGTTTACTTTTATCGATTAATAGTAACTAAAGTCTTTAGGTAAAGCGTTTATTTATAGTAGCGTAGTAGTTATAACCTGTATCTATAAGAGTATATATATATCTTTTATTTACTCGCGTTAATATTAGGGCTAAGTCGCTGCTAGCTAGGTGTTTAAACGCCTCCTACTCCTACCGTAGGGAGGCTATTAGCTTCAATACCTGTTTTCGTGTTAGAGCTATTCTTTTTCCGACACCTTATTATCTAAATTATCTAAGCTTATAGCAACGTCGCTATCCCCGGCCTAAAGCTTTACTACGCGGGCGCCCTTAGCCTTTAAGCCTTTATCCCGAGACTTATAGTGTATATAGATATATCCCTTTTTCCTATACCCTTAGTATTCCCGGTTATCGCGAGGTCTATTTATAGTCGTGTTGGGTTAAACCTAATTAATCCCGCTTATCGCGATATCTTTATCGGCGTTAGTCTCTTAGTTCCGGGTTCGATTAGGTATATAAGTATTCCGGCTAGTTAGGTATAGGCCTTCTAGCTTCTAGGCGATACTTTAGACCTTAGTAACCTAGCTTAGGTAATCGTAGGGTAACTGCGCGGTGATTAGGGGGCTATATAGCTTCTAGGTTAGGGCTCCTTTAAGGAAGGTGATCTTCGCTAAGTCTACCTACTCGCTACTACCTGCTTAGGCGATCTATTTATCGAATTTTAATAGGAACTACGCGAAGGTTTATTCCTCGCGCTATTTAGGGGAATATAGCGTGAAGGCTACGCGAGGCTATTCGTTCTAGTCCTTATATATACGGTCTAGGTAGGTAAGGAACGACTCTAGGTCGCGGGTACCTCCCGGCCCCCTAGCAGCGTAAAAGGCTAACACCACTTACTAGGCACTCCCCTCTAAGTATAAGTTAATATAATACTATATTTCGGCTTAGTTATTAAATAAGTATTTATCTAGTAGGAGCTTATAGCGTATCTACTATAACTAGGTAGTATACTCCGTTTATCTTTTACTAAACTTTGCGGGGTATAGGAAAGGCTTAGTACGCGGCGGATATAGTTTACGAGGTTTCTATAAGACTATAATCTAGGGGGGAGCAGAGGTCGCTAGGGTCGGAGGACCTACTACCGACTCTATAGGTATATTTATAGGGGCTCCCTCTAAGGGAGGCGCGAGGTTAGGGGTAGGTTACTACGGGGCCTAGGCGTTCGCGAGACCGTTTATAAGTCGTTAAAGTAGCTCTCGTTATTAAGCTATCTATTTCTATAAGGGACTAAGCATCGTATTAATAGCTTTAGTAATCCTTCTATCCGTCCACTTAGCTAGCTCGGCGGGGTTTATAAGACCGCCGCCGCCTAATAGCGCGTCCGTATCTAAGTCTATACTAATATAGCGCGTGGGGTTCGCTAAATTATAGCTATATAGGCGGCTAGTTATAGGTTAATCGCACTAAGTAAGGCTAAATAATTATATTAGCTAGAATTAAGGAAAGGAAAGGAAAAAGTCTATAAAGAGGAACATGATTTACTAGGTTTATACGAATCCAAGGTAAGGGCAGCGCGAGGTCTAAGTGTCGGGTCTATATGCTAATTAGCGGTTCCGGCCTTATACCGGAACTACACTTTCAAGGGGTTAACCCGTAATAGTATCTCCTTATTATAAATAGGGTAGTTATACTTTACCGGGGATAGCTTACGTAAATAATACGCGACTATATATCAGTATCCTTATTTATTTACCTAAGATAAGATACCACCTAATACGTAGCCTAAGTAATCCGTCTCTAATATAGTTTTATAATCTAGGTTCTATAATTATAGGACGGGTTCTATTTAAAAGAGTCGTTTTAGCTCCTTAAAGGCGGTGTCTTCTTCGGCTCCCCACCTAAAACGCCGGTTCCTTTTTTATTAATACTAAGAGGGGCGCCGTGATACCTACGAAATCGTAGATAAATATTCGATAATAGTTCGCGAACCCTAAAAAGCTTTATACCCCCTTTATAGAGGTAGGCGCCACCTATTCGCGGATAGCTTTTAACTTCTCAGGGTTATAAGATACTCCTTTATCCACAGTAATAATAAATCCTAGGTACTTTACCGTTATTACACTAAACTTATACTTAGCCGGATCTAGGTTTAGGCTAGTATCCGCGAGTCTATATAATACTAGCCGGACCTTCGTTTCGTAGTCCGTATAAGATCCGCGGAAATAGATTAGGATATTATCGATATATACTATAATAAACTTATTAAGGAACTCTTATAGCGCTTAGTTAATATAACACTAAAAGGTTACGGGTACGCCGCTTAGTTTAAAGGGGTATACTAGCTACTTAAAGAGTCCGAAGCGCGTCCTAAAGGCTATCTTACTCTTATATCCAGGAGCTATACGAATCTTATAAAAGGCTACGACTAGATTAAGCTTTATAAACCACTTAGTACTAGCTAAGTTACGTAGGGTCTTAGTGATCAGGGGAGGGGGTAGCGGTCTAATTAGATAATCGCGTTTAAGACTTTATAATTATAGTAAAAGCGTAGCCCGCCCCCTGGCCTTTTTACGAATAAGACTAGCGCGGTAGCCGCCAAGCTATTAGCTTATATAAATCCCTTATCTATTAGGTTATTAAGTGTCTTTCGGAGTATTAATAATTCCTCCTTTAATATACCGTAAAGGGGCCCTTATAATAGGGTCTGCTTAAGCCTATTAGGACTTTATTTTAAAATAACTTTATAGTTAATACCTAGTCGATAAGGGGGTAGGCTATTAGCTTTATTAGACGTAAAGAGGTCGCCGAACTCTTATAGTATACTCGTAGGGATATAGTCTCGGGGATCCACTAGGTCTTTTTTACGGAGGGCCTTACTAATATCCCGTATACTAATAGCGCGGATAAAGGCGTCGAATTCGTTTCTCTTTTTCCTTGTTAACCCCCTCCTTATCATTTATATTATAGCTATAAACACGGATCCCGAGACTAGTCTTACCTCGCGGATAGCTTATACGTCGGCTAGTTCTTCCTCGTCTACTAGTCGTAGGGTAATATCGGTGACTCCGTGGTATAACCTATAATTCTTTATATAGTATATAACGTCGTTATATTCTAACCACGGCTTCTCTAGGAATATAGGCTAGTCTAGTCCTTTTACTATATAGGCTAATACTTATTATATATGCCTCTATAGTATAGTGGTGGTATACCTAGTATACGGTTAAGGTGACCGGGTCGGTTCGAATCCGGCTAGAGGCGCACGCAAAAGAGGGAACCTATTCCTTTTTTATGCTACTCGGATCCTATTCTAGGGGGCCCTTATCTGCCTTAGCATATACGATAAGGGTTAAATAGGGGGCCTATTAGACCCACCTTCCGCACGGCTTCGCTAGTCGATAACAGGTACCACGGGGGAGTTAGTCGCCCTACTATAGAAAATAAGAAGACGGTACCGCGCTATCCCTAAGCGCGTAAGTAAAATACGCGGCGTCTCTTCCACGATACGGAGGCAGCCTCTTACGCTATTACGTAAGCGTTCTACGTGGGCACGTAGCCCGTATTAGCTCTACCTATAGCTATAGAATAGGGAAGCTTAGGAGCTTTAAACCCTAGGAAGCGTATATATAAGTCGCCCGTAATAGGCCTATAGGGGTTAGCCCTAGGGCTTATAGGAAGGCGTATAAAAATAGAGGCAGGATATTCCGACTATACCACTTAGATATTCCGACTATAGTTCCGGTAGGCCCACTTTTCCGACTAATCAACTTTTACGTCCTGGACCTTACACACACACACAAAGTTACGATCGCTAATTCAACCCATAATTACGCGTAACCTTAATCTGCTTTAATCGATAACGCGATTACGCTTCTACTACCTATTTCCTTGCCTTAGAATAACAACAACAACAACAACAACAACAATAACAATAACAACAAGGCGATATCCGTGGGCGTGGGCGTGGGCGTGGGCATGGGCGTGGAAGAGGTTATGGAAGAGGTCGTGGAGCTGTTATTACTGGCGGAGGTCGCGGAGCTATTTCTTCTACGATCGGCTTCAATCGAACGCTTATCCGTTAATTACAGCAACAATAACAATAACAACAAGAGGAGCAGCAGCAGGAGTAGGCTGGATGTATAAGGATAAATAACGGGGAACTGGATTCTATAAAGAGGCTCTGATTAGTGGTAAATAGATACGGAATGGAATCGCTGTTCTTAATCAAGCAGTCAAAATCATTTCAGTTACTGCCTTCAATTAATCTGAGCGATCAAATTAATCCAAAGCGTTAAAAGGCGTCAACAGGCGTTAAGAGGCGTTAGAGTGGTTTACGACCGTAGCTGTGTCTATCATTCTAAAATAGGAAGAAAGTGGGCCCATGGCAGAACTACAGTCGGAATATCCAAATAGTATAGTCGGAATATCCTGCCTCTAAAAATAAACAGAGATAATCACGCGCGCGCCGTTAATCGAACACATAGTCGGCTTTAAAGTCGCTACGGGCAAAACGTTATAGGCTTCCTAGAATAGAAGCCACGAGTTTCGGATATATATTAAGTTAGTAACAGGGCCCCCGCGGTACCCGTATAAGGCAGTAATCCTAGAGGAGGAGAGTATAGGGGTTTTTATTTAAGTTATATACTAGTTCCCTAAGTCTTATACTATGGTTTTCCCCCTTATAGGTATCTAAGAAGGACCGTATAGTCATAATTCTAACTCCTAGCTACTTAAGGTAGGATAAGGATAGCGGAGTAAGAGATAATAAATAAATAAATAAACTTATTATATATAGCAGCTAATCTTAAGCTTAAATATAGCGATCCCGGCGCTAGTAGCTAGCTTTAATATATCCGAGAATCCTTTTAGTAGTTATTTTTTCTTATTAACTAACGGTAACTAAAGTCTTTAGGCGAAACGTTTATTTATAGCAGCGTAATAGTTATGACCCGTATTTATAAGAGTATATATATCTTTTTTATTTATTCGTGTTAATATTAGGGCTAAGTCGCCGCTAACTAGGTATTTATATACCTCCTACTCCTGCTACAAGGCGGCTATCAGCTCTAATACCGCTTTCGTATTAAAGCTATTCTTTTTCCGACTCTTTATTACCTAAGTCGTCTAAGCTCGTAGCGATATTATTATCCTCGGCCTATATCTTTACTATATAGGCGCCCTTAGCTTTCGAGCCCTTAGCCCGGGACTTATAATTTATACGGATATATCTTTTTTTCCTATACTCCTAGTATTCCCAGTTATTATAAGGTTAGTCTATAGTCGCGGCGGGTCGGACTTAATTAATTCCCCTTTTATAATATCTCCGTTAGTATCTTAAGTCTCTTAGTTCCGAGTTTAATTTAGTATATAAATATTCTAGTTACTTAGGCGTAGTTCTTTTAGTCTCTAGGAGATACCTTAGAGCTTAATAACCTAGCTCGGGTAATTATAGGGTAACTTCGCGGTAACTAAGGCGCTATATAGCTTCTAACTTAGGGCCCTTTTAAGGAAAGTAATCTTTATAGAGTCGGCCTACTCGCCGCTACCTATTTACGTAATCTGTTTTTCGAATTTCGGTAAGAACTACGCGAACATTTATTCCTTATACTGCTTAAGGGAATATAGTGTATAGGCCGCGTAAGGCTATTCGTTTTAATCCTTATACGTGAGGTCTAGGTAGGCGAGGAACGCTTCGGGGTCGCGGGTACCTCCTAGTCCCCTAGCGGTATAATAAGCGGATACTATTTACTATACACTCTATTCTAGGCACGAGTTAATATAATACTATATCTTAGCTTAGTTATTAAATAAATATTTATCTAAAAGGAGCTTATCGCGTATCTATTATAACTAAGTAATATACTCCGCTTATCTTCTACCAAACATTATAAGATATAGCAGGGGTTTAGTATATAGCGGGTATATTTCCTATAAGACTTTAATTTAGGGGGGAGTAAGGGTCCACGGGGTAGGAGGGCCTGCTATAGACTTTATAGACGTGTTTATACGGGCTCCCTTTAAGGGCGGCGCGAGGTTAGGGGAGGGTTACTATAAGGCCTAGGCGTTTATAAAGCCGTTCGCTAATTATTAGAGTAGCTCTTATTATTAAGCTATCTATTCTTATAAGGGACTAAGCGTCGTATTAATAGCTTCGGTAATCCTTCTATCTATCTACCCGGCTAGTTCGGCGGAGTTTATAGGACCGCCGCCACCTAACAGAGTGGTTATATCTAAGGCTATACTAATATAGCGCGTAGGGTTCGCTAAATTCTAGCTATATAAGCGGCTAGTTATAGGTTAATCGCACTAAGTAAGGCTAAATAATTATATTAGCTAGAATTAAGAAAAGAAAAGGAAAAGGTCTACGGAGAAGTGCAGGATTTACTAAGTTTATACGAATCCGCGGTAAGGGCAGCGCGAGGTCTAAGCGTTAGATCTGCGCGCTGATTAGCGGTTCCGCCCTTATACCGGAACTATATATTCGAGGGGTTAACCCGTGATAATTCTTAGGACTAGGAGGTAGTATATACTTATATACCGATTTATAATCTCTATCCTTAGGAGGAGTAGTATTAAAACGCGTATAAGGAGGTATAGTTATTTATTAGCTAACTAATAAAGGTAAATTATACTTATAACTCTTAACGGTTATTATATCTACTAAAACAGTTAAGCAAATAATATATTAGGGGTTTTTATATAAAGAGTAAAAAGACGTTATAAGATAATTAAAAGGTAGGATACACTAATAGATTAAATTAAGAGCTAAATTATTCGCTAAACCTCTTAGAAGTTTAGCTTTACCTATCTTTTTTATAGAGAACTAGAGCCTCCTTCCCGAGAACTCCGGGGAATCTCCTTAAAGATATTCCTAGGACTATAATTTATCTACCGGCGGTCCTCCCTATTATACTATACTAAGTCGGTCCGGATAGTTCTAGTCCCGAAACCGACTTAGCCGCCTATTTCCGAATATAGCGACCCTATCTAATCTCCTCCATAACTATTAAGATATATTACCTCCTCCTACTTAGGCTATCCCTGACTTAAATAAGTTCTATCTATAATAATAATAAAATATAAGTTATACTTTATACGATATTAGTATCCTGATAATATTAAAATATACGGGCGCGGTAATCTTTCCTAAAAAGAAGGAAGTATAAAGGTAACGAGTCGTAAAAAGATATACTGAAAAGTTTCTGCTTTTAAGTACCTAGGAAATAAGTGACCATGGGGTACTTTCGGATATGACAAAACTTACGCCCTCTGCCTTTGTATATCGGCCCATAAACTCGGCTCGTTTCTGAGGGTTTTTATATTTCTTTGACGACAGCACCTTTCGACTGCCGACTAGACGCGTGCCAGCACATTCAATACGGTCCCATGGCTCAAGACAGCCTCATAATAGGTCCTGAGTGAACTCGTCCCATCTGTATCCAACACACCGAAGCCCAACTCCCGCACAATGATATGCAAGACAGGCCAGAAAGCAAAGTCGGCCAATGACAGCCTGGAACCTCCAATATACTTGGTCTCTGAGGCATAACCATTCCAAATGGCCAATTCCCGCTCCAGCTCCCGATTGGTTCGGTCTCTCCTATCGCACCCTGCCAACCCTAAAGTACGCCATTTATCAAGGAAGTTGATTCCTTGCTGGAACCGGGTGAAAATTCGTGCTATTTCTGCGGGCGATCGAGTAATGGTGTTTCCCTTCCCATACCCATGTATTGTGTCAAGATATAGCATTATGGCCACATCCCCTTCGATAATTGATCTAGCAGCATCGTTATCCTCAAATCTCATGGATGGCCTCTCGGAAGTGGGCGAAACCGCAGTCGCGTCAGGGATGCCGCTGTCCTTCGAGTCAGGGGACGACGGCATGGTTCCCTTGGAGAAGGTTATTCCATATTCAGCAAGCATCAGTTTGACGCGCAGGTTGAAGACGTCATCATCCGAGTAGAAGAGGCGAGGCGACCGGGTGATGTGTAGGACATCGAAGCCCCTGCCGTAGTGTTCTTCCCAGTCAAAAGAGCTCGCGTGGTTTTCGACTCCAAATGCCCGAATCATTGACACGGCTTCCGAGCTCTGGCCGTTCAATACCGCTCGAGCAACGTCCCTTGTCTTTCCCGTAGCCCCCTGGCCCCAGATTCGTGTCCCATCACGATCGAGGAAAGTACCTATCCTTCGAAAAGTGAGAGATATCCGCTCGCCTGAGTAGGCCAGCTCAGCTGGCGACTTTTCTTTCCTCGCTCGCTTATCTTGTTTGATAGCGTGAAGCCAGCGCATGTTGGTCCTCAGGCCCATGCGACAGAGCGAGTTATGAGGCAGCTGGACTCGTTGTATCCTGCGCTCGGCATGTCCCGACGGTAATGGGGCCAGTGACGCGTCCTTGTCCGGTCGCTTGGTCCTAAATACCATGGTTCTTTCAGCCCCAAAACTAACATTGGCAATGAAAGATCCCTTCATAATGTCCAGAGTCTTATCGCTGTGCTCGGAGATGTAATCTTTCCCGTCTCGATACAGCTGAATCAAGACATGATTCAACGGATGGTGCAGGTGCTTCTCAATCTCGGCTTTGATTTCCAGTACTGTCGACGAGAACGGAAGAAGAGGCGGGCTTTCGTCGGCAGGATGCCGATAAATTGGCATACTCCCGTCCGCAGCAACCTCGCCTTGAACAGCGACAAGTCGAGGAACGTCGCCCCCTTGGTGTGACATTGTTCGCCACTGTATCTCTTCCTTTAGTGTCTCGAATATCCCATCAGCCAGGGACGGCGGCAACACATTGCATATGATGGTCGTGTCATCTTCGCAGATAGGGCCTATACTGTCGTCAAGGGTCTCGCCGGGGTCTGATGGTCTTGTCTCGTCCGTAGTTGTGGCAGTGGGCAACGACGAATTGGTCGAGGGATTGATTTCGACAACACCATCCGCTGCTGGAATTCGCCTGACCCGAGGCGATTCACTTCTATCCGGCATTTCTGGAGACTCAGGGGTGGTTTTCAATTCAAGACAAAATGCCTCTGGGCCAGGCATTTCCCTTTCTACACCTTTCCGCGACCTCTCGTTCGAGGACTCTGCCACCAGGCATGAAGGCTGGGCATCAGGGTCTACTTCGAGCGGCTGTCCCATTTCGTGTGCATGAATATCGTTTGACGGGCTCAGGTCAAGTGCAGCTAATCTATCGTGTATGTCCAATGACGAAGGGCTCGCGGCCACTTTTCTTGGCAGACAAGCTGCTGTATTTTCACCAAGGCCAGCCTGATGTTTTCGAGAAGTGTGTGCTGGGCCCGGGCACGAAAGTGGCTTGGTCTGGAGCCGCTCCATGACAACATCGGCATTGGAGATTTCGCAGCCTGTCAGGTCGACAGCGGCTTCGATGGCATTGGCAAGCCTATGACGCGAGCGGTGGCCGCAACAATCCTGCACAATAGTTGTGTCGTAGCCATACATTGCGGCGTCGATGGTGGTAGCATAGACCCCAATGTTTGCGAGCGAGCCACATATGAATAACTGAGTAACTAGCTTTCCTCTCAGTAACTGCAACAGCTCGCCCGACTTGAAGGCCGAGTAGTGAGACTTAACGAAGGACATATCTCGCGCGCCGAAGGAACTCCTGATATTACTTGGAATATAGCATCCTGAGACGGACCGGACGCAGGCCGTCCCAGTTTGACTGAGGAAAGCCTCAGGGTCAAACCCGCGGGCCTTTGGTGGGGAAGTTGACGGGTTAACTACAGCGCCAGATACCAGGCCCCGGCCAGATGAGCCCAGTTCCCGGCTGTCTCCAGATATGATGATCGGTTCGCTGCTTGGCGTGCGTAGTTTTTTGAACTCGGTGCAGACCCAGACGACGTAGTCGTTCTTCCGAAACTCCTTGGCCAACTTGAGAGTTCGATCAACAAATCCACGAGGTTCGACGATTGGCAGGGCCCCTTCGGGGTCGAGGAAGTCGCTCTGGAAGTCGATCACCAACAGCGCCTTTCGAATAGGGATACTGGGAAGGGCGACTTGGTCGGATGGGAACATGACGGTTTGGCGCTTCTGACGTACAAAGCCAAGGCAAGTATATAAATGTTAGATAAGCTCGATAAATCATGGAGATTGAACGACAGGCTTGCTATATAACGTAATTTTATAAGGCGCGGCGTAGCCAGTTAATCCCATGGTTCGAGGGGCGTAGGAGGCTTGAAAACGGTTCCAATCCGGCCTCGTTAATAACATTAACGGCGGAGGCGGCCTAGAAGATATTCTATCCCGGCGGGTCTCTAACATAGACCTCTTCGTTAAGGCGGGTATTTATAAACGTATTAATGGCATTAAGGTAACGGGTCTCTAGATCGAAGTAGGCAGTAATACCTATAAGCGTTTTAAAAGTCCTACCGGCCAGGGTAGAGGCGAAGGCGTTAAGGTGATTTTAAGGCTATTAATCACTATAAATAGAGGTATGCCTTAAATTTAGTAATATAACCGGATAGATTAACCTTGTATTTAAATACCTATATTAAATCTAAAGGGCGGCTCGGAACGGCAGTATATTATTTTACTATTTTAAATATCTCTATCTTAATAAGAGTCTATACCTTATTAGAGGCGGCTATAACTCACTATATTCTATATAAACACCTTATTATCCAGCTCTAATTAGTAGGCTCTTCGGGTATATCCCGGCGTAGTAATAGCTTATTCGGTATATCAAAGCGGTTAAGATAAAGGAAGGCAGAGTCGGCGTATCGTTATAGTAGCCGGCGGTTATATTATAGAGGAGACGGGGCTACTAGTATAGTAGCAGCTAAAAATAGGGCACCCGCCTTAGATAAGGATAGACGGGTAGCCGGCTCTAGAGAGTCCGAAGATAGAGGGCTAGCCGGCGTTAAAGAGGCAGCCGGTAGAGGCAGCTATTAAGCAGCTGCCGTAGGAGTGGTTATAGTAAAAGAGCCCGGGGCTGCTATCGTGGCAGCTATAGCAGTAGCCGTTATTTTAGGTTCGAGTTATTCCGACTATACTACTTGGTTATTCCGACTGTAGTTCAGACCTAGGCCCTAATCTTCCTGTCAATCTTCCTTATCATTAATCCACGTCGTCAATCCACGTCGTCAATCCACGTCGTCAATCCACGTCCTCAATCTACATCGTCAATCTACATCGTTAATCTATATCGTCAATCTATAGATAGAGGCAGCGCGTTCCGTTCCCTTGTTATATAAAGTAAGAATAAGATAGCCGCGGTCGCGTGAGCGTGGGTATGGAATAGGAAGACGAAGAGGAAGACGAAGAAAAGAAGTTACTGCTACTGCTGCTATTAGCTCGATCGAACGAATAAATTACCCGTTACTTAAGTCCGAACGATTAAATTAATAACAAGACGTCGAAGTGGTTTGCGACCGTAGTTGCGAAGAGTGTATATCGAAGGGTCTATGTCTGAACTACAGTCGGAATAACCAAGTGGTATAGTCGGAATAACTCGAACCTTATTTTATCCTCCAGAACTAATTAATTAGGGGATAATAAACCTATAGCCGTGGTAGTGCCGGCGGCTACGCCGGCGGCAGGAGCAATAGTATCGTCAGAGTCGTCGGAATTAGAAGAATCTTTATCCGAGTTATTATCGTTATTAGAGTCATCGTCGTTAGAGGCAGCGGCTATTACTACTAATATTATAGGAGCTAGAGGCTTGGCTAGAGGGGCCGGCTAGTGGGTAGCTGTTACGGTAATAGGTGGAATAGCTGCTATAGGCGTTAATTAACGTGAAGCCGGCGGCGTTATTATAGGAGGGGCAAAAAGAAGAGGGCGCTGGTTTAGAGGTTATGGAAGAGGTTATAGAGGTAATTATAGCAGGAATTATAGCCGGCGTTATAGCAGAGCCCTGAGCTCGGGCGACTATAGTGGAAGGAGTAATCTCGGTAGCCACTATAGCTACCGTTTTAAGCGGCTACGATCGCTATTATAACTTATCCACCCCCCAGAATTAGGCGAGGGAGTCGAACCTTTTATTACTTTAACAGCTACTACTTTAACCTCTTCTTATTCAACCTATTCAACTGCTTTAACTACTCTAGCGCTCCTAATTACTTTAAGCTATTCCGGCCTCCTAATATCCTAGAACGTCTCTATCATCGTATTATACTATAATACTATAAATTAATCGTGGACCAGTATTACGCTAATAGTCCCTAGGGTATCCTTTATAGTATCGTTAAGCAGGTTAAGCTCTTTAAAAAGCTCTATTAGAATAAGTGGATTCACGTCATAATCCTTATACAAGATCTTTTCGTTAAAGTTAATATATCTTATACGCAGGACCCTTCTAAGCTTCGCACCTAAATCTAATAAATATTCATACTCTTATAACCGATTAAATAACCGATATAAGCCCTCTCTGCAAGCTTCTTATTCTTCTAGCGGTCACGCTAATAGTCAGCAGTTGTTAGATAGGCATAATAACTATACCTCTTCAGGTAACCGATTAAAGGGGTACTAATAATACGCTCGATACCTATTTCATTCACCCACTTATCCATATAACCCTTCGGCGACTTCTACCTAAGGTCACGGCATAGAATCAGGTTATATAGGTATATGGCGGCGGCCACGATTTCCGACTATATATCCCACTAGAATCCGGAGGCAATAATAAGGGCCCGGGTAATAGCGTATATAATTATAAGAGGCATAAAGAGGGCTTGTCAATTCGTGTCATAAGGCTCTGGGTTTCCTACTAGTGCTTAGTACAAGCTTATCGTGTAAGTCATAGAGGCCTCACGCACAAAAGATTATAGGATTCAAGTAAAGAGTGAAGGAAGCTACTATAAGACTATAAGGAGGCCTACTAGTAGACTAAGGGAGGGGGTACTATAGTGAGATTGTTCGTTAAGTTCTTTTAAGAAGACATAGGCACCGTACTAAGTATGGTTATTCTAAGTATTTGGTTATGCCTTTTAGACTTTGTAATGCCCCTGCTGGTTTTTAACAATATATTAACGAGGCACTACGTGGTCTTATTAATACTATTTATATTATTTACTTAGATAATGTTTTAATTTATAGTGTAGACCAGGATACCCACCGCGTGTATATACGCGAGGTCCTTTAACGGTTAAGAAATTAGTCTTTATACACGAATCCGGAAAAGTATATCTTTAAGTGTTAGGAAGTGGAATTTCTTAGTTTTATTTATAAGTCCGATAGTGTCTATATAGACCCCTAGCGGGTAGAAGCTATTCACGAGTAGGAGGAACTAAATTCTATTAATAAGGTATAGGTTTTTATTAGTTTTACTAGCTTCTACTATCGCTTTATTAAGGGGTACTCTAAGATAACTAGGCTATTAACCGACCTACTAAAAGGGGGTAGCCAGCTAGGGGTATATACCCTTTCCGATAAACAAAGAGTATCTTTCGAGAAGCTCTAAGATACGTTCTAAGATACTCCTATCCTCCGTTATTTCGATCCCCGTTTTCCTATCCGAATCGAGCCAGACGTCTCTAACTTCGTAATTAGTATTTATTAGCTAACTAAAGGACCGTACTTAGCGCCCCGTTATATTCTTCTCTTATAAGCTCTAAGGAGCTAAGTTAAACTACCTAATCCCTAATATAGAGCTTATAGCTATTTATAAAGCCTTCCGTTATTAGCGATACTATATAGCCTAGGCCTAAACCCTAGTCGAAGTCCTTACTAACTATCTGAATTATCGTTACCTTTTAAATAAGTCTTATATTAAGGCATAGTATGCCCGCTAGTTAGAAGAGTTAGCTATTTACAATTTTAAAATTCGGTATTATCCGGGCGTCCAGAACCCTGCTAATAGGTTATCCCGTAAGCCCTAACACGCCGCTAACCCCGCCGAAATCGATTAAGAAAGGCGCTATCCTATCGAAGATTTTATAAATCACGATAATACGAGTCTATAGGACCAGACTTAGTAGGGGGGGCAGTGTAATAAGATAATGATAGGCCTATCGGTATATAGTCGGACTGATAGCCGCGCACGGACCACCGATCCGAACCTATCTCTGTACGCGCGTTAAGGGATTAGTTTAATCCCTAAAGTTAAAGTCTTGGTTTAAGGTCAGCGCTTGGTTAACGAATATACTGCGATCACTCTGCGATACTAAGCTATCGAGCCTTTTCTATGATATCTTTTTCTTAACTAAAGTGTCCGGACTTTCCTTTCGTTATAGAAGGGACTAAAAGCCCTAAGTAAAGCCTTATATCTTTTAATTTAGGGAGGCGGTAAAGCCCTGCTTTATATCTATAAATAATACCCTGGTCTAAAACTTATTAGTAAAAAAAGAGCCTTAATCGGAGATAATCCTATTAAGGAGGCCGAAAATATTAAAAACGTATAACTATAGAAGGTCGGCGAGCCTATCTACTAACAGGCCATTACTATAAGGGATATATAGGGCGTACTTAGTTAGATAGTAAATAATAAGTAATACTATATCTCTTTTTTTACCCTAGTAAGTAACCGGAGGGAGGCTAATAATAAAATGAATGGTTATCTCTTAAAAAGGGCGGCTAGGAATAGGTAAACTAGTAAGACGGCTATAGGGCTTATAGTGCCTAGGCTTAGTGCCCTAATAAATAGGATAACTTAGGATAAACTTCTGAATATCTCAGGATATAAACTTCTAGAAGAAGATATCGGAAATACGCTTATTAGTTTTACTAGTGCTATAGTGGCTAGTAGTAAGGGAGTCGTGGAGAGCTTATATAACTACTTCTTAAAGACGGGATATATTAGGGATAAAAAGATAATCACGAAAATAGACTATACTATTAGCATCCTAAGTCTATTAGGTAGGTAGGTTATTATTAGCGGAATGAAAGGGGTCGTTTTTCTAGGCTTTAATAACTTCCTCCTTTAGACTTAGCAAGGTGGGCTTCTCCCTATTAACGAGCTTTAGGAGGTTAACTATAAACTTCTGACGCCTTTAATTACGCGTTTATCGTGATTAATTATCTCTATCTGGTTCTATACGAGCCCTTATTAAACGCCCGTAGGAAAAAAGAGTGGCCGCTCCTTTATTTACCTCTTCGGCGTTCTATCGCCGACTATATGCCCCGTGATTTATCCGAATATTACTATAGAAACTCCGCGATGCTTATTATTATTACCTATAGTTATCTAACCTTTCGCGGATATTATACCTAGCCTTAGGTAACCGTTCAGCAACGAGTATATAGTTCTTCGCGTGATTTTCCCCGTAACTCCTAATTCTCCCTCTAACTATCTTTAGTTATTATAATCGCCGACTATTCGTCGATTATCCGCCGCCTATTTCGTTTTTTATTATTATCGTTATTATCACTACTATTAATATTATTAACGCCGACCGCTTATTATTATATCGTCGGTTAATTTATAAGTTACTATAGCTCTTCGTAAGCTATAATATAATATCGATAAGGGCTAGGAGTCGGCTATTAGGGACGAGGCTCCCTGCTTATTTTGCGTATCCTATTTAGACACATATATTAGTATCGATTACTTCGATAAAGCTAGTAACGGCACGGGCGCTAGTCGGTACGTTACCTATACCCGCGGCTATTAATAATATACCGCTATAAGTCTGCTAACCATTCGGTGTTTTGCCTACGCTAATTAGTTATTAGGTTCCGGATTTCCTGCTAGGCGCTGCTTAGTTACTATAGAATAGCAGTAAGCGCGTCTTTATAGTGGATAATAATTTAACGCCGATAGCTTAGCGCCGCGCTTATAAGCGTATTTCTAAGGCCTATAAGTGGTTTCGCGTAGTTATGGACCGCGGTAAGAAGAAGCTTACCGCTAAGGATATAAATCCTTTTTCCGGTCGCTAATCGTTTAGCTACATTCCTAATAATTAGTAGTTATAGATACTGGTTTTAGACGAAATCTTATCCTTACGTTCTATAATAACGGTTAACTTTATACACCGTCTTAGTCGTATTAATAACACTGAGGCTTCGGCGCTTTTAGACTAGACTTATCCTCCCCGTAAAGCCGATCTTCGTGATATTAAGTCACTTATTACCTTTATTAAGGATTTAGCGGCGAACGGTTACTATCCGTTTAATTACGAGGATCGTTTATATGGCCTCGACGCCTTCCTATCTCTAGACGGTCTTACTGGCCTTTTATCGGCCATTAATAACCCTCGACGGCCCGCTCTAGTATATCGTTTCGCTGGTTAGTCGGCGGCTACTCGCTATAGCCACGCCTCCGCTAATAGCGATAATAATCCTTTTACTAATAGCTTTAATAAGGCTATCGCGCCGGCCCCTTATCCCGCTACGGCTTATCCCCGCCGTCCCGCTTATCGTTAAGCTTCTGTTGCTTTATTAGCCACTAATACCCTGGCTCCGGCTAGCGATACCGAGTATACGCCGCCGATTTTCGCCTCCTCCGATAAGGAAGATATCCCTTATCGTCGTATTCGCACGCCTCGCCGCTATGCCCCCGCCGCCTAGTCGGCCCCTAATAATAATAATGATACCGCTATTATTAATATCGATAATAAAACCGATTTTTATAGTTTTAGTAATTAATTTTTGTATTCGCTAAGTAATCGCCGGTAATAATCGCCTATAATAGCGTTAAACCTTATTCTAATAGTTTAGGATTTTAGGACTAGTCGGGCTTGACCTGTTTATTTAGTTACTATAAGGAAAAGGGTATTATAACCTATAATTAAGTTTTTATTTTGATATCCGACGACCCTTCGGCGCCTTATACTATTTTATAGTTATCCCACTTTTTATATATATGCTTTTTATGCTTCTAGTACCTTTTCCGGA
This sequence comes from Sodiomyces alcalophilus JCM 7366, assembly GCF_042370955.1. Lineage (NCBI taxonomy): Eukaryota > Fungi > Ascomycota > Sordariomycetes > Glomerellales > Plectosphaerellaceae > Sodiomyces > Sodiomyces alcalophilus. Next base: position 2,784,054 of record NW_027263535.1, on the reverse strand, counting down.
TCCCTAGAGCGTTTTCTAGGTGGTCCTTTAGTTCCTAGGTATTATACTCTACTAGCTAACCTACCCACTTTATAAGATAGAACGTTTTGCCTTATTCTTCTTTATAACTAACGATATCTTCTACCTCCTATTTATCTTACTCCTCCTCTAAGAGCGGGAGATCCTTCGCTAATAGCTTTACGGCTACTCGGTCTTTCTATAGTTCTAATAAGAATACCGGGAATATATCATATATCCTTATATACTACGCAGGAAAGCGAACCCTATACGCCTATTTGCCGATCCCCTTAGTTACCTATACCCGAATATATCGTGGTGCTAGCTTTAACCCTTATTAGAATCAGAAGTTCCTTATAGATAGTCTAATAACGTCGCCTACCTTATACTGCTACGGTTAGTAGCGCTTATTATAGTACCGAGCCTAATACTCTGTGGCACGCGCCTAGTATTCGCGGACCTTCCGCCGAACTTCCGCTAGCTTCCTAATATATTCTTAAACGCCCTATACCCGGGTATCGTCCCTGGGTCGAATATATTCTATTATAGGTAGGTGGTAGCCGTATAACGCTTTATACGGCGAGATACTAAGCGAGGAATACTCGCTATTATTATAGGCGAACCCTGCTTCTAATAACTAAATAAGCTATTATATTATTATATTACTAGTAATTATTTATAAGTATTTAATTAGGAACTAATACGTCTATTCCGTCTAACTATCCGTTTATAGGTGGTATATAGTGAATAGTCGCTAAGCGTTCGCCCGCTTATTATAAAACTCTATCTAAAACTAGCTAGTAAATAGCTTATCCTGGTCTATTATTATACCCTCTAGGCTACCGAATCGGTATTTAATCTCCTTATATAGTAGCGCCGTTAACTAGGGTGCTATTAGGTCCTTCCGTGTAGGAATAAATAAAGCGTACTTTATATACCGGTTAATAATTACTAGGATAGCGTTATATATTTACCCGTTAGCCCCTTTTATAGGCGGTAGACCCGTAATAAAATCTATACTAATTTCTTAAAACGGATACGTGGGTAATGACAGTGTCTATAGCTAACCATACAGCTTATATCGCGGCACCTATACCCTTTAACACGCCGAATATACGGCGACGTAATCGCGAATATCCGCCGCTAAGTCTACTTAGTAGAACTTTCTTAAAATTAGCTCGACTATCTTATTCGCTCTTATATGCCTAGCTCTAGGGTTATCGTGGTGCTATTATAGGATCTCTGCGCTTAGGGCGCCCTATATAGGCAGTACTAACCGTCCCTTAAATAGTAGTATATCCTTTTCTTTAAAAGAGTACCCAGCTCTTTTTCCGGTCCCTTAGCGAATATTCTTAATTAAGGATATATAATCCGGGTTAGTAGTCTATAGCCCTTTAACTAGATCTTCTAGTTCCTTACTAATAGTATACTAACCCGCCGTTTTCTTCCTGTCTAGCTCTCTGGCTATAGAACATAGGATATACTAATCCGGTATTATAGTAACCCTAGCCTTAGCCTTAGGCGTCGGCGATATCTTATTAGCGACCCTTCGCTAGGTAGTCGCCTTATACCCTTTATCTTATATTCGGAGCGCGTAATAATAGTAATAATAATACACTGGGTATTATCGGTAGGATATAGGGGTTATAGCCCTTTTCTATCCTTATCTTTTAAGTTAGGCAGGGCCCCCTCCTATAAAGTTTATGCCCGCTTACGTTTACTAGGCCTATATTCGGGTAGGGTTACCTAAGCGGCTTAAACGTATACGATCTTTACCGCGATACTTATTAGGGTAAGATAGATACTCGTGATCTATTAGTAAACGCTTATCGGGAGGTCGCTAACTAGTCGTAATCTTTACGATAAGGTAGGAAGTATATTATTATATAGTGTTTTATCCACTATATAGTCCGGCTATTTTAATAGGCCGTCTACCGGGTTTATTTTGGCCGGCCGGTGTAAAACCCTAAAGTCGAATAATAATAATCGGTATACCTATCTAGTAAGCCTTCTATAAAGGTCCCGCGCTAGCGAGTTTAGTATGCCCTTAAGCGTCTAATAGTCTATTAGCACCGTAAACGCCTATGCTATACCTTCGAGATAGTAGCGCTAATACTTAAGGCTCTTTATTATAGCTAATAGCTCCTACTACCTTATACCCTCTCGTTACTTTTTTCGGAAAGCTTCCACGAGAAGTAAGCGACCGGTCGCTATCTAGTCTGGTACTTTTAACTTAGGATCCCGGAAATAGCCTTATTCGAGGCGTCCGTCTTAACCCTGGTATCTAGTACTAGATTCTAGTGCTATAGAATAATCGCTAACCCGAAGGCGACCTTTAATAACTTAAACGCCCGCTTAGCGCTATCTAGGAACTTAAAATGTCTTTTCTTCTTACCCGCTTAACTGCCTTTTAGTAGTATAGTTAATAGCGTTATAACTTTAGAGTATCCCTTTATAAACCTCTTATAGAAATTAGTAAAACCGATAAAAACTTAGATATCACGGAATAACTCGGGCGCCGGCTATTCGGTAACTATATATATACGTTCCGGATCTATCGCGATACCCTTACTAGTTACTATAAACCCTAAGAAGTCTACTCGGTTATAGTAAAGTTCGTACTTTAATAGTTTCGTGTATAGTTAGGCCCTATAAAGCGAATCTAAAACCTTTTTTAGGTCCTTTATATGCTATTCCTTTAATATAGAATATATAAGGATATCGTTAAGGTAAGCGATATAATATATATCTAATAAACTATTAAGCGCTTAGTAAATATACGCTTAGAAAGTAGCCGGAGTATTTATTAGCCTGAATAGCATAACCGTATACTTATAGTGGCCGTATCGTATTCTAAACGCCGTTTTATAGTGGTCCTCTTTCTTAATCCGGATCCTATAATAGGTATCTTAGATATCCACCTTAAAAAAGTACTTTACCTCGGTAAGTCTAGCTAATAGCTCGCCGACTCGGGGTAAAGTGTACCTATTCTTAATCGTTATAATATTTAACCCTTAATAATCGACGTAGAGTCGTAAGCTATTATCCTTTTTAGGTATAAATAGCACCGGTAAGCCCGCGGGGCTTATTAACTATTAGATACGACCGCTCGTTATCCCTTCGGCGATATACTTCTTTAGCTCCTTTAGCTAGGCTCGAGATAAGGGATATAATAGCCCGAATAGCGGTTCCTTCCCGTCTTATAAGTTAATTATATATTCGGCGTCCTTTAGTAAGGGCGGCTCCTTCGCGGCCTACTCCGAAAACACGTCCTAGTAGTCACCGATCTCCGGCGGGAGCTTAACGACTAGTCCGTATATCACCTTATCGTTATTTATAGACGGATAGTTATATCCGGTATCCCTGGTACGATAGTAGTAGCGGCGGCGATATATATAATATACGCTTTTGCCCGCTTTTCGATAACCTCGCGAGCCTATAGCTCGGGGTCTATAATAAAGATCGGCCTATAGACGAATATTTAGTAAGCCGTATTAATTATAATACCTTCTTAACCTATACTATCGTTTAAGAGTAGTAATTATTCGGTACCCTTAGGTCGATCCATATATAGGAAGACCCTTTTTAATAGGCGTGGCCGCCCTGTTACGTCTAGTAAATAGAAAGTTAGGCTATACGCTCCGCGAACCCTTACCGGGCTACCGTTAAAGCCTTTAATCCCTAGAGTCTTAACCTCTAAGAGCGGTTTTAATCCTAGGCGTTCTATTAACGCCGGACTAATAATATCTACCTACGTATTGGTATCTAAGTCCACGCTAAACTTAATCTCCTTCCCGTGGCGGATTATAATCGCTATTAACCTCGTTACCTCGCTTATTACGATCGCCGGCCGGTCATCGGGTATAGGTTCGGCCTCCCCGTTTACGCCGACTTATTTCCCGACGAATAGAGTTCCCTAACCCGACTATTATTATTAAGGTCGTTATATATTATCACGGGCATAATTCATTAAAGCCAGGGATAGCCTGAATAGGAGGAGATAATATGTCTTAATAGTCACGAAGGGGATTAGATAGGGTGTGGTGTTCGGAGATAGGCGGTCGAGTCGGCTCCGGGACTAGTACTATATGGACCGGTCTGGTATAGTGCGATAAGGAGGACCACCGACGGATAGGTCGTGGTTCTAGGGATAGTTTCGAGGGGATTCTCTAAGGTTCCCGGGGAAAAGGCTCCGGTTATCTATAAAAGGGGTGTATAAAGCTAAACTCCTGACTTAGAGGTTTAGCGAATAATTTAACTCTTAATTTGACCCATTAGTTTACATTGCCTTTTTAATTATCTTATAACGTCTCTTCACTCTTTACACGAAAACCCCTGATATATATAGCGTGTATATTACTAATATAGGCGCGAGCCTTCGCCGCCCTATTATTAGTCGTTTATTATTCCTTATTACTATAATAGTCCTTAGAACGGTAACCCTTTTTACCGTAGTTATAGCACTCGCTTATAAAGGTACGCGTGCTAGGCTACGTTTATAAAGGCTATAGGCCCGAGCCCGATACCTTTTAACCCATTAAGGGCGCCCCCTTTAAGTCTGTCTTACCTGGTTCGGCGGGTATACGCCGACTAGTCGCCGGAGTACTTACCCGGCTTAAGCGATTATCCGAATACTAGAAGTTCGATAAGGCCCTTTTATAACCGGTATCCGATCGCTTACTACTTACTTTCTTAATAGGGCTTATATCCTAGAATAGCTATACCTTTTAAGCTAGCGTCATGGCCCTTATTTAATTTAGTTCTCCGCTCTTATATCTTATCCTTAATACGTAGGGGTAACCGACTAAAATAGTCGTAGGCATGCTTTTCGCTTCCGCTTATCTCCTAGCCTAATAGCCTATACAGGTTATCCTACTATTCGAATAGTTTTATCGGCGTTATATCGCCGGTTATTTATAGCTTACGAAGTTCCTTATAGTCGTAGTACCGTTATATATCCTGGGATAGATACTTTCGCTAAATAAAGGCCCTGAAGTCGTCCTAATTCGGGTTAGTAATCTTCCTAGTATAGTGCCTCTAGGACGTCTAGAAGGTATATTCGAGCTTTGTTAAAGCCTATTCGATCTGCTATAGCACTAGGGCACCGGGTCTAAACTGGTTCCTAGCCTTAATCGCTACTAACTAATCGTCGATTTCTATAACCGTGGATAATTCTCTATTTAGCTAATAATTATATACCGGCGGTTTTTTATTATCGCGCCGGGCCGCCGGTTATTCGGCGAGCTTCTCTATAATTACTCGATTAATCTCGCTTTATTACTAGAGATACTACGAAAATATCGTAATTAACGTTTTTTACGTTAACGTCGAGGGGCTAGTGATAGATCTCCGATTAACCTATAAACTACTATCTTTAGGACCGAGCGTAACCGGCGTATCCGTTAACCCCTTATTTTTATCCGACGGTCCCTATTCGGCTACTATGGTTATTAGTTTTAGTATAGCGGGCGCCTGCCCGGCGTCCGCTTCGCTAGCTCCCTCCAGGGGGACGCTTATTCCTTAAGTCCTTCTTAGTGGTATCTTTAGTCTAACTACTTTAAAAGTATAGAAGTTAAAGAATTATAACGAAGCGAAAGTCTATAGACTTTAGTTAAGGAAAAGATATTATAGAAAAGGCTCGATAGCTTAGTATCGTAGAGTGATTATAGTATATTCGTTAACTAAGCGCTGACTTTAAAGTAAGACTTTAACTTAAGGGATTAAACTGATCCCTTAACGCGCGTATAGAGATAGGTTTGGATCGGTGGTCCGTGCGCGGCCATCGGTCCGACTGTATGCCGATAGGTCTACGATTATCTTATTATACCTTCGTAAAGGGGTTTAGCCCTGGCTCTTAGATAGCTATCACGTTATACCCGGTATAAGGCTATAGCGGAAGCTCTACTCGGGCCTATTTAACTCCTATACTCTATATTAGAATATAGAGTTTTATTAGTTAAGTGGGGAGGTGCTACGCACCACTATCCGGCACTATACTAGGACCTAAAACCATATAGCTCTAGATTAGTGCCAGCACTATATAGGCACTAAACCTGTATAGCGCTAGATTAATGCTAGCCCTATACTAGCACTAAACCAGTATAGCGCTAGACCGGTGCTAGCACTATCCTAGCACTATACCCAGTATAGCGCCTAGCCTTAGATAGCCCGAGGTTCCCCCGTAGATATATATAGCCGGAACCTCGCCCTCTCCTTTAGAGAATATATCCTATTTATATATTATTTACTACACCCTAAGGTTACCTAACTTAAATCCTCTTATAGGTCCTATAATACTGGCTAGCCAGAGATATATACGGTTAGTGTATATTAAATAATAGTAACTAGAATAACATTATTCGATCTTAGTAAGGTTCGCGTACCGACCCTATTAAATAACTATAAAGATAATTCTAGTTACACGATCCTAGGGTAAGTAACTATCCGTTATTAATAAAGTGCCTCCCCTTAAACAGGACTAGGCGATAAGCAGCGACTATTAAGCCATAGCCTAATAGTACTAATAAGGAACTACTTACCCACGCGCCCCTTACTACGGTTACTAGCCCTCTAGCGTAAAGTATAGAGGTCTACGCACTAAACCCCTATTTAGTTAAATAGCTGCACGTAGCGTACTAAGCGGATACGTAGCTAAAGCGGTACCGGTTACCCGTAGTCTACTAAGTAAAGCGCCTCCCCTTTATTAGGACTAGGCGAGTAAACGATAAGTATAAGAGTCTACGAGTACTAGTTATCCGATAGGCCCGTGTCTAAAATAACCTATTAAACACTAAATAGCACTATTATAGAACCTGCTTAATAATAACCGACGCTCCTTACCCCGTTCTCCTAGACTCCCCTCTAACGCTAAGGGATCTAAAAGGCGTATATCCCCTCGCTATAATAGCGAACGCCTATCCTGATATAGCCGAAAAGGTTCTTACGCCCGAATATCGGCTACTCCTCATTATAGCCGAGTAAGCAGGGAACCTCCTTAGTACTAGTAGAGCTAGCTATACCACGACCTCTAGAGGAAGAGTCTCTAAAGCTATCCTGCCTCCTTAGCTAACCTATGCTACTAAGTGGGTTACCTATCACGACTCTTTTATAAAGGTATTCTATAATTAGCTAAAGAAGGAGCCTAAATATATCGACCTCTATAAGTCTATAGTTACGCCCCGTAGTATAGTAAAGGGAAAGGAGCTAGCCCCCCTTACCGCCGGCTATGATTCTCCGCCGGTAAAACTAAAGATTAAGGTCGAGGGATCGGAATCGCTTTTAATCCGCCCCGCTATAAGTATAGTCGAACGGCCGGTTAGAAGTTTCCCCGAAGATATAACGGAAAGCCCTTCTCTAAAGAACGCTAAACCTTCTAAAGGAACGCCCGACTATACCCTAACGCCCGACGATTATACACTATTCTCCGACTAGGAAAGTTATTAAGCCGATACTATAAGCCACCGCGATAAGCGTATAAGCCCTATACCCTCTAATATTATACACTACCCTCGCGATAAGACGGAGGATATCGGATCCGGGAATAATAGGAATCCGGAACGCTAATAGCACCGGGTAGCCCCTCCGGGTAATAGTCCCCCAGGACACGGCCCTCCTAGTATAGGCCCTCCCCTAGGGAACACGCTAGATATTAACTACCCGGAACTATACTTATATATACGATAGTTAGATTTACTCGCTATCCTTAGCTAGCGCGATAATCGGACGCACCGATTTAAGGCCGATAACCTAGGCTACTTTAAGCCTCCTTTATACTTTACTACTAACTAGGATCTCGAAACTAAAGGAACTAAACTAATCTATATAAACGTCTTCCGCTTTACCGATATAATAGATTAGTATACCGGTCTAAGCGCCTAGCACCGCGAGTCTTTTCCCCGCGGACTAGCCCGCTATTTATTAGGCGAGGCCTCCGTATAGTTTATAAGCCTTAATAAGGGATAACGTTTATACCTTACTATAATAGCCACCGTTATAGAATAAAAGACTGCCTTATAGGAAAGGTTCCGATTACCTTAAGAGGAAGCCGAGTATAAGCTAAGACGCGAGCGATATACCCTAGATAATATAGTTTTTATTTATTTATTAGTTCTTACTCCGCTATCCTATATATATACTAGGAGCCAGAATTCTGACTATATAGTCCTTCTTAGATGCCTATAAGGGGGAAAACCGTAGTATAAGACTTAGGGAACTAGTATAAGACTTAGATAAAAACCCCTATGCCCTCCTCCTTTTTAGGATTACTGCCTTATACGGGTACCGCGGGGGCCCCGTTACTAACTTAATATATATTCGAAACTCGTGGCTACTATTCTAGGAAGCCGGTGGCGTTTTGCCCGTAGCGGCTTTAAAGCCGACTATGTGCGTAATTAACGGCGCGCGCGTGATTATCTCGGTTTGGTTTATGCGCCTTCTATGTGCCCTAGGGCTAACCCTATGGGCCTACTACGGGCGACTTATATATACGCTTCCTAGGGTTTAAAGCTCCTAAGCTTCCCTGCTCTTTCTATAGCTATAGGCCGGGCTAACGTGGGCTACGTGCCTATACAGAACGCTTACATAATAGCGTAAGAGGCTGCTTCCGTATCGTGGAAGAGACGCCGCGTATTTTTTTTCCTACGCGCTCAGAGATAGCGCGATACCGTCTTCTTATTTCCACGGTAGGGCGACTAACTCCCCCGTGGCACCTATTAACGACTAGCGAAGCCGGGCGGAAGGTGGGTCTAACGGGCCCCCTATTTAACCCTTATCGTACGTGCTAAGGCAGATAAGGGCCCCCTAGAACAGGATCCGAGTAGCGTAGAAAAGGAAAAGGGGTTCCTCTTTTACGTACGCCTCTAGCCGGATTCGAACCGACCCGGTCCTCTAACCGTGTACCAGGTATACCACCACTATACTATGGAGGCGATAATATAGTTACCCGCCACGATATCTATGTCTTTATAGATAATAATCCGATTAGCGAAGGCGGCTAATAAACCTAGAGGTAAGTATTTAGCTTTTATATAGGATCGCTTAGACGCTAACCTAGTAAATACCGTTCCCTGTCCCGGACCGGAGACTATAGCGACCGACTTTATAAATAGCCTGGCTAGTATAATACTAGGATAGTACCGGAATTATACTAATAAAGCCTAGAAGGTACTTATTACCCGATAAACCCTGCCACGGATTAAACAGATATCGATATTAAACTAATCTTCTTAGGTATATTCGCCTTTTCCCTAGTACCCGGATCTATACGGTAGCCCGGCTTTACGCCGCTCGCTATAGCCTAAATAATATTCCTTAGCACCGGACCGTCGTTTATTATTACCGGAATATCGCTTACTAGGACCAGGATAATTCCGCCGGAATAACCACGCCCTATTAGCCCTAGGAACGCTAAACCGCTATATTAACGAACACGGCTAATAGCTCTTAGCTAATAATATATCTAATTAACTAGCGCGCGGTAACCGGAACTTCCGCTAGGAATAATCCAGGGATTTAGTAAACACTACCGTAAATAATAAGGTCTCCGATAAAGGATATAAAAATAATAAGGAACCAGAGGACCTATACTATTTCGAAAAGGAGTCTAATAATTCTAAGGACCTTATAAACAATAAACCCGAGACCGATAAAGGCAGTGATTAATTATACTAGGTTACCGATAAACCCGGATTCGTACCTAAGTACCGTGATCTTTACTAGGTATAAGGATAATATACTAGGTATAGATAATAAATAAGATCTAATAATAAGGCCCTCCGCTATAAGAAGTCCTATTCCTACCTATTCCTAATAAAGGAATAAGGCGGTTAGGACTCCCCGTTAATCGAAGACGCTTTATAGGAAGTAATAGACCCTATAGCCGGCCTATACGGTTATATATACGTAAGGGTCTAAGTCTATACGACCCTAGATAGCGCTCCCTTTAAAGCTTATATTAATTCAGGTGCCTCGCGATACGTTATAAGCCAGCACCTTCTCCCTTACCTCCCTGATATAGAAGTTAATACGTTTAAGAGATCGACGCTTCGCGGCGTAGGTACCTTAGATATTATCGGATAGGCTTTGTTTACCCTGCTAGTACGAGGTATAGTAGACGACTAGCCCCGAGTCGGATAGCTATACGTAAAGGCTTAGGTGGTTTTTAAGCTAGAAGCCGGTTTACTCCTCGGGCAGGAATTTAACTATCCGAATAAGGTTAATATCCTTAACTCGCGGGACGTTATCTAGATTAGGTCCTATAAAGGCCTTATCGTCCCGGCACGTATCTTCGCTAAACGTTTATTAGTTAGGCGCCGATTAAAAGCCGCTAAGAAGGTTATTATTCCGCCGTATTAGTACGTATTCGTCCTATTTAAGGAACGGAATATAACCTTAGACTCTATAGAATTCTAACCGGATATTAAGGGTTTACTAAACTATATCCTTAATAAAGGGATATCCGTCCTAATCTATAACGCTAATAACTAGCCGCTACTTATTTCCCGGGGTAATAAGCTAGGGTATATAGACCCTTTCCACGCTAATAGATATTTTAATATAAAGCAAGATAAAGCCCGCGATATTCTAATAAAACGACTAGAGGCCGCTAAGAAGTCCCTAAGTCCGGAAGGATAAGGCGATATCTTTAGAGGGTATTTACTTATTAGCAGGAAGCTCGGAATCGCTAAGAGCCTAGACGCCCCGACTAAAGCGACTCTAGAAGACGTGACTATCTATAACTATAAAGCCCGCTTTATATAACGCTTTCCTAGGATTATTAGTAACTATCCTAAGGTTTAGACGGACTAAGGCGTTATCGATATAAATAAGAAGGACTATATACGCGTTCCCCGAATTAATAAGTGGTATACCTAAAGGATTAGCTAGAAGCCGTATCCGCTTAGCTATAAGGACTAAGCCTTTCTAGACTAAACCCTAGATAGACTCTATAACCAGGACCGTATAAAATAAACGTTAGCACTAACGCCCTTTAATACTCCGGCTTTCGTTATATAGTAAGAAGTAAAAGGTAAACGTAAAGGCCGTATAGTGGTTAACCTTTATGCCCTAAATAAGGTTATTATCCTAGATACGTACCCGATACCGCTCTAGGATAAGGTTATTAAGCGACTCCGAGGGAAGAAGTTTATCTCCGTTATTAACGCCTAGGCTTTCTTTTACTAGTTCCTTATATATAAACCGCACCGCGAGCGGTTTACTATTATTTCCTAATAGGGATAAGAATAACTAAAGGTCGCCCTAATAGGCTTCCGTAACTCGCCCGCGCACGTCTAACGCTATATAGATTAGCTCCTTCGCCTATACCAGGACTTTATCTCCGCCTTTATCGATAATATCGTTATTATATCGGATACTAAGGACGATTATACTAAGCACTTAAATATAGTACTCTCCCTATTTAGTAAAAAGAGGATTAGTATCTCTCTCGATAAGTCCTTTATTAGATATCCGTTAGTTTAACTACTAGGATTCGAGGTTAACGCCCTCGGGCTATTAAACACTAAAGAATATACTAAGGCTTTATAAAAGATTCGCCCTCCGACTTTTCTTTAGTCCTTAAAACGTTAGACCGGGATAATAGGGTGGCTTCGCTATCTTATTCCCCGATTCTCTTATCGAATCGCTCCCCTTTCGTAATAGAAGATAACCCTTCTCGCCGAGGCTTATTAAATCAGGAAAGATAAAGGATAGGCCCGTAAGGCGTATACTAAACGTATAATATTCGAGGCCACTACTAAAGAGTTAGCTATATTCTATAATATTATTAGCGCTTTTACCTTAGATACTTACCTATTCTATTATATCCCCACTAAGATCCTCTTTATCCAGCTAGACGGCTTTAAAGAGCATGGGTTCTCCGCTATACTTTTCTAACTAGTCGATAAGACCGAATCGCTTACTAAAGGAACCTTTAAGAAAACCGATATTCGACTAGTGCTTTATATTAATAAGGGGCTTAACGCCGCCGAAAAGAAGTACTAGCCTATAGAACTTAAGGTCGCCTACCTAGTATAGGCTATTCGTAAAACCCGTACTATTATTTAGTTCGCTTATCGTAACCCGACTATAGTCCTTATAGACCACGCCGCTATTATCGGTATTATAAAGTCGATAGTCCTGTCTAGCACCGATAAGACCAGGCTAAATATAAAGCTTACCCTCTCCTCCGAGTTTCTTAGCTAATTCTAGTTAGATTATCGATATATCCTAGGTAAGACGAATATAGTAGCCGACGCTTTATCTCGGCTACCTACTACTAACGGCCCCCCGGCTAAAGGCCTAGGCGAATTAGACCGGATTTAGGAAGACTAGGCTATACACTATATTAGCGAAATCTAAATAAAGGACGATATACGATAAAGGATTATTAAAGGATACGCTAACGATTCGAAGTAGGCACCTATCCTTACCTAAACCACTAACTATAACTTACTAGTTAAGATACCTTTTAAGGTGGATAATAGTCTCTTATACTAAATAGATTTAAATAAAAGAAAACGCCTTTATATCCCCTTCTCCCTACGCAAGGAATTCCTATAGGCCGTTAACGACGACCGGTATTATTTCGGAGCTAAACGGATATAATACGATTTAGTTAGCTGCTTTATTATCCCACGACTCTATAAGGAGGTTAACTTATATATCGCTTAATATAAGATATATCGCACCCACTAAACGGATCGGTAAGCTCCCCTTAACGAGATATAGCCTATCCTAACGCCCCTTAACCCCTTTTATACTATCGCTATAGACTTTATTATTAGACTACCCGAAATACCCTCCATAGGGGACAACTTAGTAGTATAAAGGCTTTCCTTTATTCGACGCCCTCCTAGCCGTCACGGATAAGTTCTTAAAGGCCTCCCTGCTTATCCCTAGCTATAGCACCTATACCGTAGAGGACTAGGCGTCTATGCTCTTTTAGGCCCTCTAGATAGGTAACTAGGGTATCCCCCGCGCTATTATCTCGGACCGTGACCCTAAGTTTTTATTAGACTTCTAGATAACTCTATAGAAGGTAGCTAGAACTAAGCTAAAGTTCTTAACGGCCTAGTATCCCTAAACCGACGGTATTTCCGAGAGGAAGAACTAAACCGTTAAGATCGGGATATATATATACCTAGCGGATAACCTAAACACCTTATAACCGAAGGTGATTATACCTTTATAGTTTAACCTAAATAACGCCTTTAATAAGACGCTCGGCTATATACTAAACAAGATACTATACGGTACTAAAACGAATAGTCTAGTCGATCTAATCAGTAACGTTAACCCTAAGTTTATACGCGAGATATTCTAGGAGGATACGAAACTTATTATCGTAATGGCTTAGATATATATAAAGCGCTTATATAATAAGAAACGGCATAATATTCGGTTCTAGCCCGGCGACCGCGTATATATCCGCCTTAGCCGCGGATACTCGCTCCTAGGTAAGGCTAGCCCTAAGCTCGGCGCTTAACGGATAGGCCCCTTTAAGGTCCTCGAGTAAGTATCGCCGCTAGCGTACCGATTAGATCTACCTAAGACTCTTAACGTGCACCCCGTTATTAGTATTACTTAACTCTAAATAGTTAGGTTCACGGAGACACCTAAGACTAAAGGACCTATCGATATATAAGATAGGGACGAAGAGTAATAGCAGGACCTATATAAGTACTATAAGATCAAAGCTATCCTAAATAAACGGATCACTTATAGGGGAAGGGGTAAGCCACGTACCGAGTACCTTATTCGATAAAGGGACTAGCCGGACTAGTGGAATATCTAGATGCTAGTAGACGTAATAGAAGCTCCGGATTTAGTAGAGGAATTCGAGGAACGTTAAAGAGCTTTAGAAGTGCTTCGTTTAGTATTAAAAGGAATAAAAGAGGTTAAAAGACTAGAGCCCGGCGAGCTTTAAAGAATTAAAGGGACTAACTTAGCCTCGCGGCGGAGCCAGGCTAAGGCTAAAGAACTATCCCCCTTAATAACGAATACTCCTTTGGAAGGCATAACCGATATAGTAAGGATAATACTATCTAATCTTAAACCGGTAAGAATAGAAGCCCTACCGGCTATATAGCCCCGGCGTACACGTAAATCAGTATAGCTAGCACGAAAATAAAAAGATTTCCTTAGCCGCCTATAGCTTTACTATTCCCCTCCATTCTTCACCTATAGCTAAGCGATTATAATAGCCACCTCTACTATAAGCTCGTTTAGTAATTCTCCTTTAATATTCCCTATCACACCTATCACGAACCCTATTAGCTATTACTATCTAACTATTAAGTCCTATTACCCCTATCGTATCCTATTATATAAGTCTACTACCGCTAGCCGCTTTTTACGTAAACCTATACCCCCTAATATAATATTCTATATCGTTATATACCTAACTAACGTCTATCGGTCAAAAGACTAAGAACTACGAGACGAGTTTAACCGGTGGTTTAGAAATAGATATAATAGCGTAGGTCTAATATTTAAAGGATATTTCCGGGCTATCACGCTATTCGGCGATAAGAATAGAGTAGCTCACTACCTTACTATAGCCGGCCCAGCATTTAAGCATTAGATCACCGAGTATAAGGCTATCGCGAAATATTACCGTCGGTAAGCTATAGAACGGGGATACGATAATCCCTAGAACCGGCGATTAGACTATACTATCTTTACCCTAGAAGAACTCGCTAATAAGTGCGTTACTATAGCTATAGTAAAGCAGATTATACTAAAATACCTATAGCCCTAATTCTTATTAGATAATAATTAAGCTATCGCTTAGTGGCCCTAGTATAAATAGTTATTCGAGTAATACTTAGTAATAGCTTATTATAATATACCTCGCGGACTTAATAGTTAATTCTTACACGGCTCTGCACGTAGAGCTAGCCGGATTATAGTGACCGAGACAGGTTCGCTAATACGCGTAGCATACACACCAAATAATTAATAGAGCCCCGGATTTCGTAACGCTAATATTATAGCGGATATACTCGTACAGGTAAATAAAGCCATTAGCGTTAGCCCAGCCCTCGCTAGCATAATAGATAAGCTCGGTAATAGAGAAGTCGAGCTTACTAACTTTATCACGGCGACTAAAGAGTACTAGGACTATATTAAGCGCCACGTAACCGCTATTAAAGCCTAATTATAAAGCCTTAAAGAGCGACTTATACCGGCTATTCGTTTAGTAATAGAGATACTATCCTAAGCCAGTCTAGAGCCTTCCCTATCAGGAACGCAGGCCGCTACGCCCAGCACCAGTATACTTAGAAGACGAGCTTATAATAGTTTAGGATCCGGCCGGGTCGCTAAGCGACTACTCTTTATTATATAAGGCGAAGATAAGATATAGGTACAGGCCACTAAGAGCTTCGTAAGGCGCCTTAAGGACCCTAATACTTAAGCCACGAGACAGGACTTCGAGCATAAGGGCTATAAGCTAGCCGTTATAGCCTGGCGTTAGCACGCTATTATAGCGCTATTACCTATAGCGAAATTCGTAATAGATTTTATTAAGGAGCATATTACTAAGAATAAAGTATAGCAGGCGGCTGATATACCCTTCCTAGTCGCGATATAGCGTATAAAGACCCTTATCTAGGTAGCTAAATTAGAGAGCGATAGTAGCTTAGACGATAATAAGCGTACCGCTATAGCTAATAGGCTAACTAGTAACGTAAGCTTAATTATAGACGCTATTTACTATACCGTAGTCGTCCACGACTATTATAAGAATAACCAGCGTAAAGGACTACTAGTATCGTACGACCTAGTTAACGACGACCTTAAGCGCTATAAGGAGGTGACCTAGCCGGAGGATACCGAGGTTATCCTCGAGATACCTATAAAGGAATAGGGATTACCTAGTATAGAGCCTAAGGCTCCCGAAGTAGAGATCCTATAATAGGACAGGACCGAGGAGACACGACTCGCCGTCCTTTAGGTTTTCTTTTAGCTGTTTTTATCTTTTTTGTTTTTATTAAGTCCTAGGTTAGTAAACACGTGACGGGGGGACGGGCGGCCGGACGTAATTACTAGCGTTATAAACGGAACCTAACGGAGTTAGGAGTATGAGCGGCTAGTCACGAGTTATTCACAGAGTAAGGCCGAATAATTGAATTATCTAAAGCTAAGGAGAAAAGAAGGAAAGGGGAAAACTCTATAGGTGCCTACGACCTAAATATAATATCGCGGCGACCTACTAGGAGCATACTATAATTAGTCGGAAGATCCGGTGCTTTACCGGATTATCTCCACGGGGTTAGCCCGTAATATTACCCCCCTCCCCCCTTAGTAAGTCGTTAATCTTCGGTATAGGTTCGTAGAGCGTTATTATTTAATCGAATAACGCCTTTTTATTAATTAAATAACGACCCTTAGTGGCTTTTTAATCCTAAATAACCTCTCTATTCGTTAAAAAGCGCTTAAGGTAGGCCTTTATAGTTATACGATTAATTAACGTGTTATATACGGCTATTATTATTATTTATAAACGGGTCGTAGGATCGTTCCTTCTATATAAGGAACTAATATACGTACCTTCCCTAACTATATAACTCGTTTATTAATAATACTAACTTTACCATTACCTCTATTATCTCGTTTTTTCTTCTTTTCTTTAATAATATCCTTTACTATTAGTAGTACGTTTTTTATCGCCTACCACCCTTTCGCGCGCCGTTTTATTATTCTAACCCCTTATCTCTCTCTCTAGAAGATATTTAAGTTTTTAGGATTATCTCCGGCCCCTAAGGTACGTTTCCTGTTCTTCCTAAGAGCTTCGCGCGACGTTTACTAACTTATATATATAATACAGGGGGCTAATAATAATAATAATAATAATACCGGTAAGGAGGCACCTACTCCCGCCCCGGCTAGTAAGGAGATTACTTCTCCTGCCTCGGCTATAGACCGCCGCGCCTAGCTAGCCTAAGCCGCTAAGACTAAGGGCAAGCGTTCCGCGGGCGAAGCTTCTATAGTAGTTAAGAGCCCCGCTAAGCGCGCTCGTAGAATAAAATATCCTCCTAAAGGGACCCGTTCAGTCTTCTACTACTCTTATATAAAGGCTATTACGAATAGCTAGGATAGGCGGCGCTACCGCGACTAGTCATGACCCGGAGTAAGGATACCCGATCCTAAGTGCTATAATTACTTAAAGGGTAGTTATAGGTACGTTCCTCCTCCGCCTAGGATAACTAGTCCGTTAGTAGTACTCTTAGAGGCGGCGAAGGTGGTTAACGACGACCCCTTTTATAGCCCTAAGGCGATAAAGGCGCTTATAGCGGCTTATTTAGCCTTCTAAAAGGCGTCCGGGGTTTTAAAAAAGACCTCTAGCACTTTATAGGAGGATAAGCCTATCTTAATACCTATCGACTCGGGTACCGGTAAGCCTCGCTTATTAGTATAACCTACCGCCCCCCCCCCCCCCGCGGGGACTCCTATATCGTGGTAAGTGGACCTATACTTATCGCGGCGCCTCTTACCGTTATTATACCCGTTCCTAGCGTAACGATTACCTTTATAGGGGTAAAAGGCCTACGCCGGCTTAACCGGTTCTTATAGGTAGTCGAGAATATTATAGGGGTTATTCGTGTTAAGGTAAAGGATATCGAGTCCTCTAAGGGAAAGAAGAAGGATAGGTAGGCTAAGGTTATAGCGTCTACGTTATCTCCTATTATCGCTAAAAGCGTTAATAGTCGCGAGGACGCTTATAACGATATTAATCTTAATACCTAAACCCGGTAGCTAAGGGCGGGGCTTATCCGCCCCGACTTAATTAACGTGGACGGCTTTACTATTATCCTAACCTCTACTTAACCCTTACTGCCTTTCCTATAACTCTTCTTCTTCTTATACCGTTCGCGTAGTCCGTTATTAACTTTAATCAGGCTATACTTCTTTTCGTAGTGGTCCAGGGCGGTTAATTCTTATAGGGACTTTATCGGTTCCTAAGATATCTAGGCGTATCCTTCCTACTTTACTAACACCTCTCTCCTTACGCCTCTACCTACCCTCCTATTCCTAGCGTATAAGATTTCCTCTACTATCTATTCGTCTTCTTCGAGGCCGTTATAAATTAGTCCGGGTTAGGGGTCGTATAGAATTTAACTAGGAAGCGGGTCTTTACTTATATATCGTAGGAGGTCTATATAAAACCTCGGGTATACGTTTAAAGGCACGTCTAGTTCTATAATATACGGGTTAATAACCTTAGTAACCCTATACTTTTAGTATAGCTAGCTTAACTTATATAACGGTCTTAGGGTAGAGTAATTCGCGAGTAAAAGCTATATAAGGTCGCCTTTATAAAGGTGTTCGGCGGGGATACGGCGCTTATTCGCCGACTCTTCCTATTATAGCTATATGGCCGCTATTAAGGCTTAGGCGAACTCTATAGCTTCTTAAAGATAGCGAAGCAGGTTATAGGCTATAAACTCCCGAGTATCGCTGCTTAGTTCCTTATAGATCTGGATCGGGTCGATATAGTATCCGTGTTTAAGGAAGAACGGGCTTATCTTAGTAATAAAGCTTTTTTAGTTATTTAACGCTAGTTAGGCGGCGGGCAGTAACCTATCCTAATTATCTTATATATAGCAGATAAAGGCTTAGAGGTATACCTATACTTCTTAGTTTACTTATTCGGTGGCTTTATTAGTCTAGGGGTAATATATAATACTTAATCGTTATTTAATTTTAGCTAATTTATAAAAGTATCGCTAAAAGCGACTTATCTAGTTAGAACCTTTATTATTTACGATTAAGCGAGGTATACCGTGGAACCGAAAATAATAGTATAAGAACTGTTTAGTATAAGCTTCCGCCTTTATAAAGTCTATCGCTTCGAGGGTAATAGCCTTTATAAGTTAATCGGTTATAACCTATAAGTATCTATACTTCTTCTCCTTAGCGGGGGGCAGATCCGTTATAAAGTCTATTAATAGGTCGCTCCTTATTCGTTTAGGAATCAGGAGTGGTTTTAAGAGTCCTTATTAAGCGTTCCGCCACGCATAGCTCTAGTTATAAACGTTATAGTTACGTATAAACCTATATACGTCTTGGTTTATTCCCGGCTAGAAAAAGCGTCTTACTATAAGGGTAATTATATTATCTCGCCCCGGGTAACCTCTAATCGTAGAGTCGTATATAGATTAGATTACTCGCGTTCATAATATACTCCCTTCTTAGGCTCCTGGTACCTATAAGCGATCTCGGAATATTAGTAGTCTTTATAAGGTAATCCCGTATTCGGTAATCTAGGCTCGGAGACCTAATAAGGGGGAAAACTATTAATCGCCTTTAGATACGGCTTATATAGCTTAGCGATACTAGTTATCTTCTTCTGCCGTGGCGTCCTATAGCCGTTATAATTCGTTATTAGCTTTAAATACTTATAAGTGTTCGCGAAGGAGGCGGATCTTTAGGGGAATTAAGGTCTTAGGGATTAACTATATATATCGCGCCTATTCCTGTTTATCGGAGAAGTCCTTTAGTTCGTTTTATTCTTTTCGCGAGAGAGCGTCGGCGGTATAGTTATCGGCACCCTTACGGTATTCTAGCATAAAGTCGAACTAGGTAAGCTCGCTAGCCTATCGGCTTTATCTCTTATTAAGTATCTTTTTTATTATAAAGTATTCTAGGGCCTTATAATTAGACAGGATCGTAAAGCGACTATAACTTAGGAGCTCTACTCTTTAATACGTTACGTAACTTATAATCGCTAATATCTCCTTATTATAGATAGGGTAGTTATACTCGGCTCCTATAAGTCGCCTCGAGTAGTAGGCGACTACGTAATAATATCCTTATTCGTTTTCTTAAACTAATACACCTCCTAGTACGAATCCTAAGTAGTCGGTTTCTATAAAGGTCTTATTACTTAAGACCTATTATCGCAGGATCGGTTCCTCCTAGAACCTCTTTTTAACCTCTTCGAAGGCCGCTTATTTATTAGGACCCTAGGAGAATACTTAATCCTTTTTTATTAGTCTTATTAGGGCGGATATAATATAAGCGAAGTTCTCTACGAATATACGGTAGTAGTTTATAAAGCCTATAAAGCTTTAGACTCCTTTTACTAAGGTCGGGGCTTCTTACTCTCGGATCACCTTGAATTTATCGGGGTCGTATAAAACGCCCTAGCCGGCGGTAACTATAAACCCTAAGTACTTTATAGTCTTTACGCTAAACTCGTACTTTATTAGGTTAAGCGTTAATTCTATATCGCTTAGCGATTATAGTACTAAGTTAACCTTCTTTTTATAGTCGCGGAGGGATCCGCTTAAGTAAATCAGGATATCGTTAATATATACGGTAATAAAGTTATTAAGGTAGCGTTATAATATCTTATTAATATATTATTAAAAGGACGCGGGGGCGCTACTAAGTCTAAAAGGGTATACTAACTATTTAAATAAGCCGAATCGAGTTCGGAACGCTATCTTCGCTTTATAGCTAGCGGCTATTCGGATCTTATAGAGTATAGTAACTATATCGAGCTTTATAAACCACTTAGCTTACTCTAGGTTTCGGAGTATCTTTATAATTAGTAGGAGAGGATAGCGGTCTCTCTAGGTGATCGTATTTAAGGCACGGTAATCGTAATAGAATCGTAACCCTCCTCCTAGCTTCTTTATAAATAGAACTAGAGCTTTAGCGGCGGAGCTACTAGCTTATATAAACCCCTTATCGATAAGGTCAGTAAGGGTCTTTTATAGGACTAAGAGTTCCTCTCTGGATATATTATAAAAAGGGCCCTAGGGTAATTCTAGCTCCTTACTATTAGGCCCTTATATAAGGTTTACTTTATAGTTAACCCTAGGTCGATAAGGGGGAAGGCGGTTTGCTTATAAGTCGGAGAATAGGTCCGGAAATCGTTATAATATCTTTTCTAGGATATATTTCCGGGGGTCGACTAAGGACTTACCTTAAAGGGCCTTATCGATATCCTTAATACTAACGGCGTAGAGCGCGAGTTCCTCTTTACTAAACCGTTATCTCCTTTATAATCGCTATATAATACTAATAAACACCGACCCGGTTATTACTTAAGCTCCACGGATAGCTCTAATATTATCGGGTTCTTTTTCGCCTTAGAGTCGGATATCTATCCGGGCCACTCCGTAGTAAAGGCGATATCTTTTCGCGTAATAAGTAATATCGTTATATTCTATTTATAGTTTCCCTAGGAATATATTATAATCTAATCCTAGTATTATATAAGCGAATAGTCGTTATATATATCCACTGATCTTAAGATTATATACGGCGATACCGGAACTCTTTATAGACCCTATAGTATCGGAGAACCCTAAGAAGGGTCTTCTAGTCTTATCGACTAACAGGAGGCGGAGGGACTTTATAAGACGTTTACTTATAGCTACGTAATAGTTATATCCAGTATCTATAAGAGCGGTAACTAACCTTTTATTAATCCGTGCTTATATAAAAGCTAAATAACTATTACGCGACTATAATATAAACTCTTTTTAATCCCTTTATTCCTCTATAATAGGCTTTAGTGCCCGTTTTTATACTAGAGCTATTCTTTTTCCGAGTCTTTATCGTTATCCGTAACTCCCGTATAGATCGTCTTATTATCCGAGGCTACCGAGACCTTTACTACGCGGTTCTCTTTATAATCCTCGGCGTCTTTTTTCTTTAAGCGGTATCTTCTAGTAAGGTATCCTTTCTTTCCGTAGTTATAATACTCTCTCGTCTCTTTCTTCTCGGTCTATATTCGATTAACTCCTCCTATCTTCATATCGCCGTTATAATTATAAGCGTGACTATTATTATTACTATTATATAGCGCTTAGCTAAACCATAGCCTTATAGTAAGGGCTTCGAGTCTCTAAGCGATACTTTATACTTCGGTTACCTAAGCGTGGTAGTTATTTAGTAGTTTCGCGGTAATAAGGGCGGCGCGGAGGCGATTACTAAGAGCTCCCTCTAGGAATATAATCTTCGTAGTATTATCCTATTAACCTCCCCCGGCGATAACGAGCTATCGTTTAAAACCGGGTATAAAGCTTCCGAACGCTTAGTCTTTACGCTAATATAATATTCTTAGGGCGTTAGCCGCGCGGGGTTATTCGTTAACGTCTTTATATATATAGTTAAGGTAATTAAGGAAGTCTTCGGGGTTATATTAATTATCGGTTCCGCCTACGGCCTAAAAGGAGGCGATAACGCGGCGGGGAGCTTCGTCTAAGTAGGCGTTAATAAAATACTATTTCTCGTAAGCGTTTTAGAAAAGATATTAATCGAGTAGGAGCTTTTCGCGAATCTCGGATAACTAGCTCGCGTACTTAAAGCGTTTGCTATTAAACTTCTAGGGTAGTGGAAATGCTTTAGTCCTAAGGTTCGGAATAGGCGTTATATCGGGCGTAGGTATAGTAACGGGCGGCTAAGGGCCCTATATAGTCTTTTCTAATAGTATAATAAGATAAGGCGTGGTTATATATTATTAGTTTTATATCGCCTATAGTAGCTAGTTAATAGCGTTCTATTATTCTTAGATCTAGGTAGTTAAGGTCGCGACTTAAGTCTATAAAGGGTTAATAATCTCCCTCCTCCACTCCGTAGCCTTAGGCGACTCGCCCACTAGGCGTGACGGAGCGCCGGGAGGTGGATTAAAGTAATAGTCTATCTCTATTAGCGTAGCGTATAGGTTTCGCTAAGCTTTAGATATATAAGCGGCTAGTCACGAGTTATTTATAGAGTAAGGCCGAATAATTAAATTATCTAAAGCTAAGGAGAAAAGAAGGAAAGGGGAAAACTCTATAGGTGCCTACGACCTAAATATAATATCGCGGCGACCCACTAGGAGTATACTATGATTAGTCGGAAGATCCGGTGCTTTACCGGATTATCTCCACGGGGTCAGCCCGTAACAAAGAGTCGCGCTATAAAGCGCTATTATATACTATAGTTTTTCCCTTTTATTAGTTTAGCTCCGGCTAAGAATAAAGATTATAACTACGTCTACTACTTATTACTAGTATAATAATCGGCCACGCCGAGTCTAAGTCGGATATCGTAGACCTTAAGAGACGGGGAAGCCCGCGGGACGTAGGGCTTTACCTCTCCCGGGGTATATACTACACACTACTATCCGGCACTATACCAGGACCTAAAACCATATAGCTCTAGATTAATACTAGCACTATATAGGCACTAAACCCGTATAGCGCTGGATTAATGCTAGCCCTATACTAGCACTAAACCAGTATAGCGCTAGACCGGTGCTAACACTATCCCAGCACTATGCCTAGTATAGCGCCTAGCCTTAGATAGCCCGAGGTTCCCCTATAGATATATATAGCCGGAACCTTACCCTCTCCTTTAGAGAATGCATCCTATTTATATATCATTTACTATACCCTAAGGTTACCTAACTCAAATCCTCTTATAGGTCCTATAGTACTGGCTGGCCAGAGATATATACGGTTAGTGCATATTAGGAGGGTTCGGGGTCGATTTGGCTTATACGGCCCCCTAGGTGTCTTATATCGGAGTCGGGTCGGTCCTATAGGGGACCAGGAACGGTTCTAAGGGTCTAGAGGCTAGGGGATATTCGCGGGGTCTTTTTAGCAGTTAGCTAGGGCCGCGGCGGATAAGAGCGGCCTATAGTAGGGTAAGGGAGGGGGAGGGTAAGGGCTAACACAGGCAGTAGTATAGGTATACCGCTTTAGTCTATCTTATAATATCGAACTCTTTTACCTAGTATTTATATACTTCCGGAGCTTTTACGGCCTTTTATTTGCTAACTTAGTAGGTATGGTTAAAGGCTTTATGGTTATTATTATAGGTGGTATACCTCCAGGCGGCCTTTAGGGCTAACGCTAGATAGTTTCTAAAACCGTTCTAGTAGGTAGACTCGGGCTTAGTGTAATAACGGCACCGCCTCTCTGCCTCTAAGCACTAGGCGGCTTTATACCTAAACTATAGGTGGTTAAAGTATTATAGGAGGCTTATATCCAGGTTATAGAGTTTATATAGGTAGCTACCTGCTTTAAAAAGGAGACTATTTTATATAAGGTTCTTAGTATTTTCCGGTAAGATAGCCTTAATAAGTAGTATCGTTACTTTACTAGTACCGTATCTAGGAAGCCGGGGCCTTACTCGGTATATTTTTATATCGAGATTAGCGGCGCGTAGGGTTTAAAGAAGCTTATCTTTAGATAGGGGGCTTAGAACCGAGCAGGGGATAGCTTTTACTAGGACTAGATAGGTTCAGGTAGCTATTTTAGCCCCGGCGCTAACGGCCTATTTAACCTAGTAGTCGGCGAAGGTAGACTATTATTACGCCCCTTCGGTAAAGGTTAGATATATATCTTTATTAGGTAGCCTTTATACCGCTAGAGTGTTATTATAGCTAGTGGTTGTGTTTACTATTTAGATAATCTCCTTTAGCGTCTAGGCTAAGAGTGCCTAGTTTAGTTAGTCTCTATAGTTAATAATTAGTTCTTTATAGTATCTAGCTAGAATCACTTTAAGAGGGGCTAGGTCCCGGGTGGGTGCTATAGCGGGCGGCGCTATAGCTATTATAGCTTAGGCTAGCTTTATTCTGTTTTAGAGTTCCTCCTTAATCACGCTCCGTATAATAGTATAAAGGTATATAATCGGTATCGCTATAGCGCTCTAGCCGTTAAGGCAGTATAGCTTAATAAGCTCCTTTACTAGCTCTATAACCTAATTAATCGTGTTTCTGTTAGCTAGTAGACTTTAGATTAATACCTTGACTTATTAGATTTTTATCCTAGGGGCCCGTAGAGCCCCCGTGTCGGTCTTAGTTCGGTTATATACAGGATTACCCTGATTCGGGTAATAGGAGTCGAGTAATGGTCGCTATTAGCGGGGGCAGTTTAAAGAATCTTTAGGTAATAGGCCGGTCGGTACTACCCCTTTTATTATATCTGCCCCCGCACCTATACTACGGCTTCTACTCGGTGCTATCACTGTATAATATAGAGGGGCAGACCCGTGTTCCGGGTCAGGACGTTGGATATCACGTGACCACGTACGCGGTCCCAGAGATCTGGTCTTGTATGCGGCTATTCTTCGGAATAGACCCACTATATCTAGCTAGCTTTTCGTCCGATCTTTCACGATCGTCATCTATCACCCATCACAATCACAATTTGTATCATCCTTCCTTTTCCGGTTATCTAGACGATCCAGAAGAGCCGACCGTAGGCCCGCCTGCCTATCTATAGCTATTCGTTCCCCTGATCGGACCACTGCCGACCCTTCTAGAGGCCCGGCGACCGTCTCCTCGGGACCCTAGCTCTAGATACGGACCCGTGACAAGCCTGACCCTCCCTTCGGCTATATTGGTTGGTTGTTTGTTTTGGCCCTAGCGGAGCCGTTCTGCACAGTGACGGCTTCGCCTTTCTTTAATAAAGGAGGGAGTTAGGTTCCTTCTCTAATTAGTTTTATCGTTTTTACTCGTTTTACGCGGCGGTAGTCTCGAAACAAGCTAGTAGTCTCTGTATAGTAGGTATATATAGACTAGTATCCGGGTAGGCTTTTTCCGGCTACTTAGTAGTATCGAGTATCTATTAATTATTAATTAGGTTAGCTATTTTATCTTAGCTTCTTAACGGTCCTCGCGCCTTTAAAGGGGGAAAGCGATTAATATATTAAGTGGGTAATCGCGAAGAGTAAAGAGATAATTAGGATAAAGGCACTTAGTAGTTAGGACGTGATTATACTTAAGTTAAAACGTAGAGAGTACTAAAGAGTTAAATTAATCGCTAGCCTCCTTATCCTAAGGGCGGATATCTATCCTTTCTTATACACGTTCTAGCTAGCTTTAGTCTAGTATAAGAGTCTATTCTGTCTAATCGATTACTATCTATTAGCTCGTGGCAATAACTCGACTTATGCCCCAGTGCCGACTATATTATAGCTAGCGTCGAGTCAGGTCCCGGACCGGATCCTTTACAGTCGTCCGTAATTCGCGCCGGTCTAGAACCTTATCGTGACTCGTAACTATCCGGTACTTAGGTACCGGAGGTCCGGCACCTAGTAATAGGGGTTTTTATCTAAGTCTTATACTAGTTCCCTAAGTCTTATACCACGGTTTTCCCCCTATGGATATTGGAGAGAGACCGTATAGTTAGAATTCTAGCTCCTAGACTACGTAGGATAACAGAGTAAGAACTAATAAATAAAATAAAATCTATATTAAGGTTAGTATTTTTATTTTCTTTATTATTAACCTTAGAAGAGATAATAAATACCTAATCTATATCTATTAGATCCTTTACAAAGGGATTCGGACGGTTTAGAAGAGGAAACGGAGGAGGGGGGACGTCTTTAAAAATAACGCCTACCTCTTTATCTTTATTACCGTCTTCCTATTCTTTTTCTTTTTCTTTTTCCTACGGCTAATCCTACGGTTAATTCTGCTAATCTATAATTATATTAACTATAGCAGACTCGTCGTTACTCCCCTGTTCTACAAACGTATCTAGGGCGTGCTATTCCTTTACCTTTAGTACGACATTTATTATACGCTTCTTTTTTTCGAGAGAGACTCGTTTTTCCTCCTCCTTTCTTTTCCTTATCCTTTTAAGGGGACTAGGATTTATTTACCCTATTCTAGGTATTTTTCCTTAATCTTAAATTATCCTTTATTACCTACTTCTTAGGTGCTTTTTTAGGATATAGAAAAAAAAAGTTAGTCAGTATATAACCAGGCTTCTTATAGTTCTTATAGAATAAACCCTTTATTTTCTTCTAGGGTTTCTTATTATTTTTCTATGATTTTAAACCTTATATAAGGAGGGTATCCGATAGGTAATCGATCTTTCTTAAAGCGTCTATTAATTCTGCTCTTAATTTATCCAGAGTATAACTGGTTATATTATAACGGAGAGCTTAAGTTATTTACACTACTATTGATTCGTACCTCTTATCGAGACTATTAAGAATCCAGGTAAAGACCACCTTATTAGAAAAGGATATACCTCTTTGATTTAAGGTAAGCAGTCTCTCTTATATTTTATATAAATACGCTTCGAGATTAGGGAATTCTAAAGGCGAGAGGTTAAAAAAAGAAGTTAGGATGATATAGTCGGTCAAGAATCTTTTTACTTTATATAAATCCTTTAGTTTATCCTATACTTTAGAAGCTTCGTTTATTCCTTAAACCTGGGTTAAGGGACCGTCTAAGAAAGCAGAGAGTATATCTCTAGCTGCCTTTAGAGACTCCTCCTTCTGCTTTATAGAAGGATTTACTAGAAGGGGCTTTCTAACGTCGTCTAGATATTTTCTTTTATAAGCAAAGTGAGCGTGTATTTCTATAGTCCAGTTTTAATAGTCTATGCTGCCCTGAAGCTTCTGGACAGAGGTTTCTTCAACAGTCTCTTATTAATCTATTTTTAAGTAGCAGAACGGTATTTTTTATTACTTATGTAGCTTAGAATTAACTAAGTTACTTAATAATTTCGTTTTATTATTTTTATTCGTTTTCCTTTATTTCTTTTTCTTTATTACGTTATCGATAAAGGACAGAAATAAAGAATACCGAGCTAAAGGTATAGTTCTGACTAGCCTAGCTTCGAAAAGTGGGTCCAAAAGTGGATCTAAACGGTGAAGCTTTTTATAGATCTCGCGGCACGAAGAAAAGCTATGCTTATACACCCTAACCCCTGTTTAATCATATACGGTGTACTTACGGATCCAAATACACTAATAGTATTACGATAATAAGCGCATAGACTATAAGTAGATACATTAAAAGAAGGTATTTTCTATATAAAATGCAGGGCTTTAGATATACCAAGCCAGGGGGCTTAGTATCCTATTAGTCTAACTTATAGCTCCTTAATAAGTGGCATTAACGTAACCGATGCCCTCGTCCTTGTTCTCTTTTTAGGACTGCTCGGGGACCAGACAGTTATTTTAGCTGGTATTTTCGCTATTCGAACCTGATATTAACTAGGGATTAGAATTACACTTAGGATTAATATACGAATACGTTATATATTATACTATAGGTGCTGTTAGTAAGGGTACGTTTCTTAGACCTTTTTGAATTTCCTAAAAGGGTAAACCGCGAAAGTATTTTTAATATAATATAACAGGGGTTATATAGTACTAAGCGAATAATGAGATTTCTATAGGCAGACTTTATACTCAAAGCTTATATACCATATTACGATATCCTGTTATTATAGACACCGTGGTAGGTTAAGTGGCTTAATTATTATAGCTGTTATTCGTGGAGCTATAATAACTATAAAAGCAGCTGCGTTTAATCCACGTATTAGTTATTTTTCTTCTTTTTTAAAAAGTCCTTCGTAAAATAAAGGAATAGTATATCCGATCGTGATAAAGAGTCTTTTGCCGATTATATGGTTCTTCCCGGTCTAGAATAAAGAGCTGGGCTCTTAGCATGGCTCTTAGCGACCGTATTAGGAAGGATAAAGACCTTTGAACCGTGGTATCGGAACAAATAGTTTACTTTAAGTAGCTACCTTCGGGAGATAAAGCGATTCGTACGGTCAGAGATAAGGATCTATAACCGGGGGAAGATAAAGAGATAGTCTAAAAAGGCATGTAGGAGTCTTTGTAGTATTTCGAGTAGAATAACAGGGTAGAAAAGAGTTGATTTCCTTCTTTACTAACCCAGGCTTATAACCTTTTAATATATCAGGCGAAGAGTAGTAAGCTATACGCGCGGAAAAGAGGAAAATTAAGCAAAAGCTGTTAAATTCGTAGAACCGTAGCATTACTGCTTATTACGCGAGCTTAAAGCTTTTTTTATAAAGAGCTAACTTCTGGGATTTCTTCCTGGATCCGGGGCTAGCAAAAGACCGTAGAAGATTAAGTACCGGTATTTATACGCCCCCTGTTCGGTATTTGCTGTCCACTTAATCCATTTTTAGAAGGTTACGCGACCGCGTATATAAGTAAGATCTTAGCCGTATATGCTACGTACTTATACCTTATAATAAGCCTTAATCTCTGTAACTAAGACTATATATCTTAAGCCACTAAATCACTATTATTTTTGCCTATATATTTATTAACCCTAAGGTCTTTAGAATATATAAATATACTTTAGGTACCTTACTATATATTATATAATCCTAATACCCTAGTCACGTGACCTTATTATATATCACGGAGTACCGGTATTTATACGCCCCCTATTCGGTATTTGCTATCCACTTAACCCTAAATAACAAGGTAACGCGAGCGTATATATAAGTAAGATATTAGCTATAAATATTATATACCTGTATATATTAGAGTAGGTAATCAGGATTACGTGATATAGAATAAGGTCACGTGACTAGGGTATCGGGATTATATAGTATATAATAAGGTTACGTAACTAAGGTATTAGAATTATATAATTATCAGGACACTAATATCGTACAAAGTGTGACTTATGTTTATTACAGACTATAAAAGAGTACTAGTCTACGATGTTAAATATATAGGCAAAAGAGGGGAAATAACACTATGATACATCTAATAGAAGTACCGCCGTATTCGGAGCAGTGCGTGACGTGGCTCTGCGAATATACCCAACAGGATATCGGGGCATTTGGGCATAAATGCCTAACACACCCCCCCCCAGATCCGCAGGATTAATCCTAACGGTTCTGATCGAATTAAAGCTCAAAAATCTAGGGTATTTGAGCCTAGATATCAATCCAAAGGTCAACGGCTTATTAAACAGCTTATGCCTTATTATAATCCTAAA
This sequence comes from Sodiomyces alcalophilus JCM 7366, assembly GCF_042370955.1. NCBI lineage: Eukaryota > Fungi > Ascomycota > Sordariomycetes > Glomerellales > Plectosphaerellaceae > Sodiomyces > Sodiomyces alcalophilus. Next base: position 2,754,320 of record NW_027263535.1, on the reverse strand, counting down.
GCAGGGGTTAAATTAACCCTAAAAACAACGTGATAATTATCACACAATTATAGTTAATCTAACGATCGCGATCGCGATCGTAATCTAATCCAAACCACCGTTAAGGCGGTAGTAGTTAATCCAACCGCCGTTAAGGCGGTAGTAATCGATCCGCTTAAACCAAGCCGGCAGGGCTCTTTTCTATCCTAAGCATCTTAACGAACATAGCGTGCTTTTACGGCGGTAACGCCTTCGTTATCCTATCGCTAACTATCTCGTTAATAGCGATCTAATTAATCACGATCTCCTAGCGTTATATAATCTGCCGGATCCATAGGGCCTGGATATTAAGATACTTTAATTTCGACGTCACCTATAGGCGCGGGCTTTCTAGTAGCTAACGGGTCTGATTATTATCGTAGTAGATAGTGATAGGGTTAACCTTAAAGGTTAACGTCAGGTCCTTTATTAATTATAGTATTATAATATACTGCTAGGCGGCGGCACTTAGAGCTACGAGCTCTGCTTTAGTGCTCGATATAATAACGCTCGTTTACTTATTCGCCTTTTAGTCGATAGGACCTCTAAAAAGCATGGTTATATATCCCTAGGGGCTATACCGAGTCTTATGATTATTCTTAAAGGCGGCGTCGCTTATATAAAAGAGGGCGTATTTAGCTAGGGTTTTATCGGAATCCCGTGGCCTAAAAGATAGGCAGAGGGACCTTATTAAGTCGAGGTACTTAAGGCACCTATTAGCGGCTTAGTGATACTATCCGGATAGATTAGTGGCGAACTCGGCTAATCTAGAAGCAGTCTTTACGATATCCGGCCTCGTTTAATAGGCGGCGTAGTTAATCAATCTAACCTTTTATAGATATAGGTGGATAGAGTCTTCTAAAGCCTAAGAGCTATTCGGCTCTAGCGTATCTAGAAAGGCGAGCGGCGTGGTGACCCGTTTACTAGTCACGATATTTAACGCCTTTATCTTTTTGTTAATATAGTTATTAAGTGATAACCATAGCTTTCGACGTTAACGATCCCTTATAACCCTAATACTAAGGAACCACTTAATAGGACCTAAATCCCGGATCTGGAAGCGCTCCTATAACTGCTTAATCAGGTCTTCGGCGGCGTTAACGTGCTCTTTACGATATAGTAGGACTATATTAGTAACGTAGAAGAATATAAGCAGCTTATTACTTCGGAAAACGTAATCGTCCTCCTTTAACTATATAAGACTATACTTACCTAAAATAGAAGAGAGCTCCTGGTGCTATAGCTTAGGGGAACGGCGCAGGCTATATAGGGCCCGAAGCAGCCGGTTAATCCCACGGTTCGAGGGGCATAGGAGGCTTAAAAACGGTTCTAATCCGGCCTTATTAGTAACGTGTAAAGCGGCCTATAAGATATTCTATCCCGGCGGGTCTCTAACATAGACCTCTTCGTTAAGGCGGGCGTTCGTGAACGTATTAACGGTATTAAGTTAGCGGGTCTCTAGATCGAAGTGGGTAGTGATAGCTATAAGCGTTTTAAAGGTCCTGCTAGCCAGGGTGGAGGCGTAGGCGTTAAGGTGATTTTAAGGCTATTAATCACCACGAACGCAGAGGCGTGCCTTGAATTTAGTGACGTAGCCGGATAGATTAACCTTATATTTGAATACCTATATTAGATCTAAAGGGCGGCTCGGAAGGGCGGAAGACGACGGCTTAATAGCTTTAGACGTGTCTATTTTAACGAGGGCCTAAACCTCTTTAGAGGCGGCTATAACCCACTGCGTTCTGTATAGTGACCGTGTTATTTGGCTCTAATTAGAGGGCTCTTCGGGTATATCACGGCGTAGCAGCGGCTTCTTCGGTATATCGAAGCGGTTAAGATAAGGAAGGCAGAGTCGGCGTATTAGTATAGTGGCCGGCGGTTACGTTACGGCCAAGAGGAGGCTGCCGGCGTGGCAGCCGGCGCTAAAGGCTCTAAAGATAGGGCACCCGCCGTGGATAAGGATAGACGGGTATCCGGCGCTAGAGGGCTAGCCGGCGTTAAAGAGGCAGCCGGTGGAGGCAGCTGTTAAGTAGCTGCCGTAGGAGTGGTAGAGGGGCCCGGAGCTGCCGTTACGGTAGCCGTGGCAGCAGCCGTTATTTTATCCTCTAGAACTAACTAATCAGGGGATAACAAACCTATGGCCGTGGTAGTGCCGACGGCGGGCGTAATAGTATCGTTAGAGTCGTCGGAATCGGAGGAATCATTATCCGAGTCATCGTTATCAGAGTCATCGGAGTCATCGTTAGAGGCAGCGGCGGCGGTTACTGCTAATGTTATCGGAGCTAGAGGCTTAGCCGGAGGAGCCGGCTATTAGGTAGCTGTTATAGCAGCAGGTGGAATAGCTGCTATAGGCGTTAATTAACGTGAAGCTGGAGGCGTTGTTATAGGAGGGGAAAACGAAGAAGAGGGTGTGGTTTTAGGAGAGGTTTTAGAGGCAATTATGGCAGCAATTATAGCCGGCGTTATAGCAGAGCCCTAAGCTCGGGCCGGCTGCTCTTTAGTAGAAGGAGCAACCCGGGTAGCCACTATAGCTGCCGTTTTAGGCGGCTACGATCGCTGTTATAACTTATCCACCCCCCCAGAATTAGGCGAGGGAGTCGAATTTTCTGTTACTTTAACAGCTACTGCTTTAACCTCTTCTTCTTTAACCTATTTAACTGCTTTAACTGCTTTAATAGCTATAGCTCTCTTAATTACTTTAAGCTATTCCGGCCTCCTAATATCTTAGAACGACTCTATCGTCGTATTCTGCTATAACACTATAAACTAATCGAAAACCGGTATCACGCTAATAGACGCCAGGGCGTCCTTTTCGGTATCGTCAGGTAGATTAAGCTCTTTAAAAAGTGTTAGTACTATACCCAGAAAATAAATATATCTATATACGGTATAGTACGATATACGAAACCTCCTATAAGTCAGAGACTTCCTATATCCCCCAGGGACTTCCTGAGTCCTCCAGAGTCCCCCAGGGACTTCCTGAGTCCCCCAGAGCCTTCCTAAGTCCCCCAGGGACTTCCTGAGTCTTCCAGGGTCCTCCCGAGTCCCCCGGGACCCTAGGTGGACCCACGGACCTCCAGGTAGGCCCACGGACCTTTAGATAGACCCATAGACCTTTAGGACCTTTAGAATAACCCACGGACCTTTAGGGCCTTCGGAATAACCCACGGACCCTCGCCTATACTCCGAGAGTCCGGATACTAAATTAGTAGCTTGAATAAACCGTAGGAAAGGACTATATATACTAGGCTGCCCGCCTCCCTCTTCCTTCCCTTTTTCTCTCTCTCTTAGTATCTTACTTCTACAGTCTTCATAGTCTTCTATAATTTAAACTGCCTCTTTTCCTCTAGATCTTCCTCTTCCGTTCCATCTTTTCGTGACCGTTATAAAGGTTATAAGCCCGGGAAAGTAAAGGAATTTCTAGATCCCCTCTTTCTTCCACCTTCAAAGTCCTTTTTAGGCAATTTCTACCCTAAATCCACCTCCAAAGCCCTTTTCAGGCCACCTCTAAAGTCCTCTCTAGGCCGCCGTTAACCAGTTCTACCTCTAAAGCCCTCTTTAGGCCGCCTCTAACCAAAATCCACCTTAAAGCCCTCTTTAGGCCACCCTCTTTTTTCCCCTTTTCCCCTTTTCCCTTTTTTCCTTCTAAAAAAAACGGAAAAATATCATAGCGGGACCCCGTTCCGAACAGTTAAGTCTTAGCATCCATACCCCCTATATACCAGCTATACCGCCCTACTATACCCCTATAAAGGCTGTGATATTACGTGGCTTATAAACCCTGGTCTCTAAAAAAAGCTAATCTCTCCTTCGTGATATATAAGAAACGTCTCTACTTTTTTAATATCCGTGAACTATACTACTATATAGCCCTATTTTTCCCCGCTTTAGACCCACTTTTCACCCCTATATCCAACCCCTCGGGTAATCAGAACCAGAAATCGGGTATTTCCGCTTCCCCCCCTCTAATACTAGCAAAAAGACCACCGTTTTAAAGCTAGGAAGATAACCAGTAAGGATTTTATCCCCACGGTCAAGAAACTGCAAGGCAGCACCGATTTTCCTTTCTGGAGGATGTCTATGTATGCCTATTTTGCCTGTAAAGGGAAATTCCTAAACGAAATAACTAAACCTTTACAGAATCCCTTTTAAAAGCAGAAGGAAGACTCTCTTAAGGCTGCTAGTAAAATACTCTCTACCCTTTCTAAAGGACCTCTCGCCTAGGTTTAAGGTCTAGATACGGCCCACGAAGTCTAGGAAAAGCTAAAAGGCCTATATAAAAGGAAAGGCTTCTAAGCTGATTTTAATACCCTAGGAACTTTCTTTAATAATTCCCCCTTAGACCATAAAACCCTCGAATCCTTCCTATACAAGGTTTAAGAAAATCTGATAGCTCTGGAAGGAAGGGAGATTTCCTTTCCTAATAAGGTGATTTACGCGTGGATTCTTAACGCCCTTAATAAGAGATACGACTCTATCACTAACCAGATTACTTAGTCCCTTCGTTATAATATCCAGAGTTATACGCTGGATAAAATCGTCACTAAATTAATAGACGCCTCCCGGAAAATAGAGCGTTCCCTAGCAAACAACACTCTCCTTGTTAAAGGGTCTAAAAAACCGTGGAAAAAGACTAAGGGACTGTTTTATAAGAACTATAAGAAACCCGGCCACGTCTCCTCTAACTACTATTTCCTCTACCCAGATAAGGCTCCTAAGGGCTGGGTTATAAAGGAAAATACCGGAAAAAAGCAGCAGAATCGGGTCTCTAAGAGCACCAAGTCCTCCTCCTCTTCTAGGGGCAGATCCAGGTCCCTAAACCCCTAATATAAGAAAAGGGAGGACGCTATTATGGCTCTCTTAAAGAACTAACTGCTTTAGACGCTCGTAAATAATAAGGATTCTATGAATATAATCCTTAAAAAGCAACTAGAAGAACCCGAAGAAGAAGAAGAAGAAGATGAATCGATTACGTTCGAAGACGTCCTCCCGAACCCGGAAGCCGAGGATATAATGGACGTTAAAGAAGTAAATATAATAACCCAAAATCCCTAAAATACTCTAAATACTAACCTGAATATAGGTGGGATAGTTAAAAGGATTTTTAGGATTCAGGCAGAGAATAGGTTTAGTTTAGACTTAAATTTTTATATAGATAGCGGAGCTACCTCCTATATAATAACAAATAAATCTCTTTTCTTTATATATAAAACCACTACCAGGCTCGCTAGTTAGGGTAAAGCAAATATAATAAAGATAATAGGCGTAGGAAACTATATTATAAAGTTTAAAGATACTAAAAAAACACTATTTCTAAAAGAGTGCCTTTATATTCCTATACTAGGAACTAATATAATAAGTCTCCTAAACCTTAATAGCAAAGTTAGAGGTTTATCCGGTAATAAATAACTTATCCTTTTTAAAAACGAGATAGTAAAAGAGTCCCTTTATATATATACAAGAGCTAGACTCTTTAGAGGACTCTACTAGGCTATAGCAAGGCTAGTTATCCTAAAAAGTAGGAATAAAGAAATCAATATAACAAAGGAAATCTCATAAAGCTTAGAACAAAGAAATCAGAAAAGTCTAGACCTTTAGAAACAAAGAGACCAAAATAATAAGAAAAGAACCGTAAAAATAAAAGAGACTATACAACTATAGCATAATAGAATAGGCCATATAAACCCCGTTACCTTAAAAAACCTATATAATGATACCTCTCTTTTTAAGGACTTTAAAGTCTTAGAATAAGAAATCATAAATATAAATAGCTACGATGCCTGCCGCCATAGTAAGGCTATTATACTAGCAAATAAAGATTCAGTTAATAAATATAAAGACTTCTCCTACCTAGAAAAGGTATATATAGATCTCTACGGCCTAATAGAACCAATAACTTATAATAAAAAGCGATGGATTCTACTAATCATAGACCGTTCTACCCGGTTCCTCTAAGTAAAATTACTGCCTAATAAATCAGAAGCAACCATCGTTCTAGCTATAAAAGAGTGGATAATACTAGTAGAAAATAATAACTACGATATAAAAATAAAAGAAATAGATACGGACGGTGGAAAGGAGTTTATAAACGCCTCCTTCAAACGCCTCTTTCAAGGCGTAAAACATAATATAAAACCACTATATACCCATAAGACTCAAGGCTCGATCAAACGAGCTATTAGAACTATAATAGAAAAGGTTCGTAGCCTGCTTTTCCACTCAGGACTACCTAGATACCTATAGGGAGATGCTATATATTTAGCAGTATATATATATAACAGGACCCCGAATTCAGCCATAGGTTTCAAGACCCCTTTCGAGATAGTTAAAAAGAAGAAACCGAATATAAATAATATTCGGGTCTAGGGCTCTATAGCCTACTATAAAAACAACGACCCGAACCAGAAGAAACTAGATAGCAGAGCTATTCGTGGTGCCCTTATCGGGTTTAACGATTATAACTATAAAATATATAACCTAGTCTTAAGAAGGACCGGCTGGTTCAGAGACGTATATATACTTAAAAATCAGCTTACACACTCTTCTTTAGACTTAAATACTAGTAATATCTCTCTCTAAGAAGAACAGGTTTCTAACCTAGAGCCTTATTAGCTTCTAGAAAAAACTATACAATAATAGGTCTTAAAACGACCGTTTAAGTCTATTCAAACTAAAGAAGAAAATAACCCATAAAATAGACTAAAGAGTCTACGAGCAGCAATAGGCTACGATAACCCAGATAGACCTATACACTCCGGCTATTCTAGTATATAAGTTAAAATACCTTCAAGACCAAAGTCAGCTTTTAAAGACTATATATCAGTCGATAATAAAAATAATAAGCGCTTATTATACTTAATAGAAGATACCACTCTCGGAAACCTATAGTTTCAAATAGAGTCTTACTACCTCTTAACTATAAACTCTCTATTAGAACCAGCTACCTATAAAAAGGCCATACAAAGCTTAGATAAATCATAATAGATAGACGGTATAGTAGCAGAAATAACAGAACTAGAAAAAAGAAAAACCTGGGATTTAATAACTATAAAAGATACGCCCCTTAATAAAATAAAGGAAAAATACAATATCCTAGGCGGACGATAGGTCTATAAAATAAAACTAAATAATAAAGGAGAACCAATAAAATACAAAGCAAGATAGGTTATACAAGGCTTTAACCAAGTACTCGGAATCGACTGCTTAGAAACCTTTTCCACAACCTATAAACCCGAAACATATAGACTTACCTTCCTATTAGGCGTTTCCTTAGGCTAGAAATTCAGGCAGTTCGACGTAACAAACGCTTTCGTACATACTAATATAGATACTCTGATATATACCGTTCAACCAACGGGTTTTAAAAAACAAGAAGGTAATAGTATAACTATCTATAAGCTAAATAAAGCTTTATACGGCCTAAAACAGAGCCCTAGACTCTAGTATAACTTCCTGGTTAAAATCTTTACTAAACTAGGTTATAAAGTCTCCGAGTTTAATAAAGGACTCTTCATATATCATAATAAAGGAGACCGAGCTATATTCCTTTACCACGTAGATAATATCATGGTTATAAGTCCTTCAGATACTATAATAGATCACTTCTATAAAGAGATATCTAAAGATATTTCACTAAAAAACTTAGGTAAAGTATATACCTTTCTAGGTAACGAAATAAATATAAATATAACTAAAAAGACACTCTCTATAAGCCAACTGCCATATACGAATAAAATACTAGAAAAGTATAATAAACGAGCTCTTAAAAAGGTAGATACCCCGTGTATTCATAAACAGGTCCTAATACTAAACCCTGAACAGGCGTTAAAAGAAGACATAAAGAAATATCAACAAGAAGTAGGAGCTTTACTATATCTAGCTCTTCACTCCAGGCCCGATATAACCTACGCTGTTAATAAATATGCCCGATATATAAGTAACCCCTCGAAGGAACACTTTATAGCACTAAATAGAGTTTAGGCCTATATAAACGCATATCCTAATATAGGTCTTCTATATAAGTATAAAAGAGATAACCTATATATATACGGTTACTCTAATACCAGCTTTTCAGATATTCTTAAAGATAGAACGTCTACCTTAGGATGTATATACTGCGTAAGAATCAATAATCCTATTAGCTGGACCTTATCGAAACAGAAAGTCGTTGCTTTATTAATAATAGAAGCCGAATATATAGCTCTAACCGAGGCTATAAAAGAAGGAATCTATATACATAATCTATATACTAAACTCACGGATAACCTTAATATAAGATTCAGTAATAATAAACCGAGGATTCCTACTATTCTTATAGACAGCGAGAGTGCTAAAAAGGTCGCCGAAAACCCGGAATTTTATAAAAGAGTAAAGCATATCGATAGACAGTTTTACTTCTATAGACAATAACTACAGGAAAATAATATAAAGGTAATGTATATAAACACTAAATACAATATATCCGATATAATAACTAAAGGGCTACTAAAAGAGACTCATAATACACTCTACGGCTATATAAACCTAGGTTATAAAGACGATACACTACCCGAATATAACCTACCACCTTATAAAGAAATAAAAGAACTTAAATACTAGGTTTTTTACCTATAGACAGGTTTTCCTAGAATAAAACTAAGAGGGTTTTTTAATTTTTTCCCTATACTATAACAAAGATAGAGGTTTTCCTTTTTTTTTTTTCCTCGCCTTAAAAATATACAGACTATAAAAATAACTAGCTAAGCTGCACCTATTATATAGGAGTTAGCTTACGGGGGGGTGTTAGTACTATACCCAGAAAATAAATATATCTATATACGGTATAGTACGATATACGAAACCTCCTATAAGTCAGAGACTTCCTATATCCCCCAGGGACTTCCTGAGTCCTCCAGAGTCCCCCAGGGACTTCCTGAGTCCCCTAGAGCCTTCCTGAGTCCCCCAGGGACTTCCTAAGTCCTCCAGGGTCCTCCCCGAGTCCCCCGGGACCCTAGGTAGACCCACGGACCTCCAGGTAGGCCCACGGACCTTCAGGTAGACCCACGGACCTTCAGGACCTTCAGAATAACCCACGGACCTTCAGGACCTTCGGAATAACCCACGGACCCTCGCCTATACTCCGAGAGTCCGGACACTAAATCAGTAGCTTGAATAAACCGTAGGAAAGGACTATATATACCAGGCTGCCCGCCTCCCTCTTCCTTTCCTTTTTCTCTCTCTCTTAGTATCTTACTTCTGCAGTCTTCACAGTCTTCCACAATTCAAACTGCCTCTTTTCCTTTAGATCTTCCTCTTCCGTTCCATCTTTTTGTGACCGTTGTAAAAAAAGCTCTATCGTAATAGGTGGATCTATATCGCGATCCTTCTATAGGATCTTTTTGTTAAAGCTAATATCTCTTATACGCAGGACCCTCCCGAGCTTTAGCACCTAAATCCGATAAATATTAGTGCTTTTATAACCGATTGGATAACCGATATAAGCCCTCTCCGCGAGCTCTTCGCTCTTCCGGCGCCCATATTAATAGTTAGCAGTTAATAGATAGGCATAGTAACCGTACCTCTTAAGGTGACCGATTAATAGGGTGCTAGTAATACGTTCGATACCTATCTTATAAACCCACTTATCTATATAACCCTTTGGCGACTTCTACCCGAGGTCACGGCGTGGAATCAGGTTATATAGGTATATCGCGGCGGCGATAATCTCCGGCCATATATCCTACTAGAAGCCGGAGACGATAGCGAGGGCCCGGCCGATAGCGTATATAATAGCCCCGTGGCGCTCGGCCCCGGCGTTCTAAGCGGCCCTATACGGTAACGACCTCTCGATCAGAATCCCTTTACTATAGGCCTAGTTATCGAGATTGCTTTATAGGGCTCGTTTATTATCTAGGCGTATCACTATAATAGGATAGTGGTACTACTAAGCCGTACGCAGCTCAAAGGAGGTGACCGATAGAAAAGCTGACTTAAAGTCCTTTAGGAAGTCCCCCACGATACAGTGCGTATAGGGGCAGTGGTATAGCATTAGCTTTATAAGGCTATTAAAGGACTCGTTATTAAAGAAGATATCGATATCTATTCGCTGCTAAGGGCGTATAGGCCGGTGGTTTAGCGTTTATCGTGATACTGGCCTTCGGGCCTTACTGCCGGAGCAGCTCTTATACTCTATTACGAGGGGAAAATCCCCTTCAGAGACGGCGCCGCCTATATAGGCGGTTATAATGTATTTAAGGGCTTCGGCGCTTATATAGCCTAGCCGCTCGTGCTATAAATAAGCGTCGGCGACGCTTATATACGGGGCTCTCGAGCTATTAAAAAAGCTCTGCTATTAAGCCGTTAGTTAGAGGGTAAACTAACCTCCCACGTTTTTTAAAGGCAGGGTAATAGTCCTACCTTTTTCCTTAATTTCTAACGCCTATCTACCGGTAATAAGCGATCCTTTTAAAAGCAGGCGGAGGGCTAACATAAGGGTTATAGGATATCCCTCGATATACGCCATATCCTTTAAAATCAGCGTATACGGCTAACGATCCTAATTTTTAACTTATAGCCTTATGGTTCCGAATCCGGTAACTGGATCCGACTCTTCTCCGCCGGTATCGAATATCACGTGCTTTTCCGTGGGCCGGTAGTCTTCTAGAAGGTGACGCTTATTAGTGATATGCCTTATAGTGCCGGAATTAACTAACAGCTCGTTTTTAAAGGCTCCGGTTATTATTAACAAAAAGCTGTATAGACCGTACGATCCGGTTCTATCTTCCGAATCCGACTCCGAAGCGGCGCCCCTGGTTGCCACGAAATTAGATAAGTCCTTAGAAGGGTCTTTCGAGGATGACTTCTGTTGACCCTTATTTCCTTTACTTTCGGCGTCCTTTTTAAGGTTACTCTAGAACCTCTTTGAATAATCGTTATCCTAGCTAGCGATGATCCGGTTATAGCGTTCTTCCGTCTCCTTAGATAACTTAAAGGTCTTCCCTTTTCGGGCCGGGTTAACGTTCGGGCAGGTCTAAATTAGCTTATAGTAGCTTCGGGTCTTCCGGGCTATACGGTAATCGTAGATAAATTCCCTCTTAGTACCCTAACCTTATTAACGATCCTTTTAGCGATCCGGTTACTAACCTTCTTTATCCTTTCCTAGGAACGTGGCTATATAAAACGATAACGATCCCGGCTTCCGATCTAGACGCAGAGGGTGCCTATAATATAACCAGGTGGTATATTCGTTAATAACGCTCTCGATATCCGGCAAATCGTCCTTGTCTTCTTCCGTTAATATTATAGAAAACCGGGCTTCCGACCACTCCGGGGAAATCGATCCGATCGTGTTAAAAAATCCGTTAAGCTAGTCTATCTTCGAATTAATCGCGCGAACCTAATACGTCTTTGCCTCTTTATATAACTTACGGAAGTCGTTAAGCTAGCGTTAGTAAGGCATCTTCCTAATAGATTATATATAATCGTCCTAACGGCGCTTGATAAGTAAGCTTTAGGCGGCGTTAGTGGGTTTAAGACGTGCCTTTAGGATTCGCAGGATTTCCTTTAGGTCGTCTTTACCGGCGAAGGACTCCGCGAGGCTCCGGTCTATGGTAGTAGTAATATAATCCAGAACGGCCTTTATCGCGGCTTTTTCCTGCTTATATTCGTTATAGGCGAAGAGCTATAGCTTATATTTTTAATCCTAATTTTCGTCTTTACTTACGGCAGGAGGGTTAACCTTTTAGAGGCGTTTTGGACGTTTAGTATCGTTAAGATCCGGATCTACGAGCTTTATAACCTTGTTAGATAGGGCGACTTCTATTATACGCAGATACCACTAATACCAGTCCTTAGAGGAGCTTAGTATAACTAAGGTTATCGTGACGGCGTGGACGGGCAGTTAATTAGATAAAAGGAGAAGGAGAAGGAGGAATAGATAGAGGCACAGAGCCTAGAACTATTAGATCGACCGGAATAGAGGCGTTTCACCAGAGCGCCGGGCTTATAACTATCAGAACACTAATATCGTATAAAGTGTGACTTATATTCATTACAGACTATAAAAGAGTACCAGTCTACGATATTAAATATATAGGTAAAAGAGGGGAAATAACACTATAATATATCTAATAGAAGTACCGCCGTATTCGGAGCAGTGCGTAACGTGGCTCTGCGAATGTACCCAACAGGATATCGGGGCATTTGGGCATAAATGCCTGACAATAATATATAATAAGGTACCTAGTATAAGGATATTATATATTTTTAATACCTTAGGGTTAATAAATATAGAGGCGGAAATAGTAATGATTTAGTAGCTTAAGATATCTGGTTTTAATTATAGAGATTAAGGCTTATCGTAAGGTACAGGTACGCAGTATATACGGCCAAGATCTTACTTATACACGCGGTCGTATAACTATCTAAAAATAGATTAAGTGGATAATAAATAGTAAGCCGGGGGCGTGTAAATACCGGTACTTTATATTATGTAATCCTAATTATCTGCTCTAACGTGTATAGGTACGTAATAGTTATAGCTAAGATCTTACTTATACACACGCTCGCGTTACCTTCTTATTTAGGGTTAAGTGGATAGTAAATATAGAATAGGGGGCGTATAAATACCGGTACTCTAGAAGATTAGGTGGCGACTATTATGTTAATAGCCTACACGACGGTTATTACGCCACGTTATTAGCTTAGGTAATAACTAAGATATCGTATTTACGATACCTAGTGTATTTATATAATATATACTATAAGCTAAGTATATATACACGTATAATACATATAGTATTATAGTATAGGTTAAGCTAGTTATAAAGTAAACGTCTAGTTATATAGCTATAACTATATACTATTTATTTTAACTTAGATATTATACTTATTATTATTATAATTATTACTTATTATAAGTATAATACCGCCTCTATAGTATAATAGTAGTATACCTGGTATACGCTTAATGTAACCGGGTCGGTTCGAATCCGGCTAGAGGTGCACGTAAAAGAGGAACCCCTTTTCCTTTTTTACGCTACTCGGATCCTGTTCTAGGGGGCCCTTATCTACCTTAGTATATACGATAAGGGTTAAATAGGGGGCGCGTTAGACCCACCTTCCGCCCGGCTTTGCTAGTCGTTAATAGGTGCCACGGGGGAGTTAGTCGCCCTACTATAGAAAAACAAGAAGACGGTATCGCGCTATCCCTAAGCGCGTAAGTAAAAATACGCGGCGTCTCTTCCACGATACGGAGGCAGCCTCTTACGCCATTACATAAGCGTTCTACGTAGGCATATAGTCTGCGTTAGCTCTACCTATAGCCATAGAATAGGGAAGCTTAGTAGCTTTAAACCCTAGGAAGCGTATATATAAATCGCCCGTAGTGGGCCCGTAGGGGTTAGCCCTAGGGTATATAGGAAGGCGTATAAAATAAATAGAGATAATTACGCGCGCGCCGTTAATCGAGCACGTAGTCGGCTTTAAAGCCGCTATAGGCAAAACGTTATAAGCTTCCTAGAATAGAAGCTATGAGTTTCGGATACGTATCGAGTTATTACCGGGGTTATTAAGGTCCCGACGCGGCATTAAGCCTTAAAAGAGGGGAGTATAGGGGTTTTTATCTAAGTCTTATACTAGTTCCCTAAGTCTTATATTATGGTTTTCCCCCCTATAGGTATTAGAGAAGGACCGTATAGTCAGAATTCTGGCTCCTAGCTACTTTAGTAGGAAAAGGATAGCGGAGTAAGAACTAATAAATAAATAAATAAATAAGTATAATACTAACAGGGTCCACCTATAATAGGGCTCTTAGAGACCTAATTCTGCATTTCCCGGTACTCTGTTTAATAACCTAGCCCTTAGAAGCCTTATTTAGGTAGAGGATATAGGAAGAAGAGAAGGTATAGATAGGTTTCTATAGTCTTTATAGGAGTGGCTCTTGGCTCTCTTCTAGGGCTTTTTATTTCGTTCTTAAAAGGAATAAGCTATTAATTTCTAGATAGACCTTTAACCTTACTATTAGGGACTAAGAGTCTATTAATATTATAATATTTTCTAGAATCCCTTTATATATATATATATATATATAAGCTGGACGTTCGATGATTATTTATTTATTTATTGGTTCTTACTCCGCTATCCTATATATATACTAGGAGCCAGAATTCTAACTATACGGTCCTTCTCCGATACCTATAGGGGGGAAAACCATAGTATAAGACTTAGGGAACTAGTATAAGACTTAGATAAAAACCTCTATGCCCTCCTCCTCTAGGATTACTGCCTTATACGGGTGCCGCGGGGGGCCCCGTTACTAACTTAATATATATCCGAAACTCGTGGCTTCTATTCTAGGAAGCCTATAACGTTTTGCCCGTAGCGGCTTTAAAGCCGACTATATGCTTAATTAACGGCGCGCGCGTGATTATCTCGGTTAGTTTTTTTACGCCTTCTATATGCCCTAGGGCTAGCCCCGCGGGCCTATTTACAGGCGACTTATATACGCTTCCTAGGGTTTAAAGCTCCTAAGCTTCCCTATTCTATAGCTATAGGTGGAGCTAACGCGGGCTATATGCCCACGTAGAACGCTTACGTAATAGCGTAAAAGGCTGCCTCCGTATCGTAGAAGAGACGCTGCGTATTTTACTTACGCGCTTAGGGATAGCGCGGTACCATCTTCTTATTTTCTATGGTAGGGCGACTAACTCCCCCGTAGCACCTGTTATCGACTAGCGAAGCTAGGCGGAAGGTGGGTCTAACGGGCCCCCTATTTAACCCTTATTGTATATGCTAAGGCAGATAAGGGCCCCTTAGAATAGGATCCGAGTAGCGTAAAAAAGGAATAGGTTCCCTTTTTTATGTGCGCCTCTAGCCGGATTCGAACCGACCCGGTCCTCTAACCGTGTGCTAGGTGTACCACCACTATACTATAGAGGCGTTCGATGATTATACTAGGTATAGTAACTAAGCAAAAGTAATAAGTAGGTTACTAATATTCAGAATATTGTCTCTAGAACCATATTTTGACCTTTTGAATACTAGTATAAATGACTTTATGAATACTACTTGTAAGGCTTCACGAAAATCGGGTTTATAAATAGGAATAATAATATAAAAGGAATATATAGTTATATCTTTTTAATACTATATATACTAACCTCTAGCCTCGATATAAGTCTTAACCCTTAGTGAAGTTAACTTAATCTGGGCCTAGAAAGATCCTCTTTAAAATCGTTCTATATATCGTCTAGGGCCCGGCAAAGTAATCCGTACAACTTTAACATAGTGCCTAAACCTTAATATCAGAAGTTTCGCTTTACCCAGCCTTTTTATAGATAACTATAACATATTTCCTAAGAATCTAAGACAATCCCTTTAAGTTACCTTGAAACCTACGAACTATCTTCTAATAGTTCTTATTATCGTAGTATACTAGGTTAGTCGGTAGGACTAGTCCCGGAGCCGACTCTTCTGTCCCTTTCTAAGCGTAGTAAACTATACCGATTCACCTCTGTTACCGTTATAGGCCTGTTAGTCTTCCTAACCCAAGCTACCACTAACACCAGTAAATAATATCTATAACACTCCTATAGTCACCTCTCTTTTTCTCTGATTACGTATCGTTATAACTTCCCTTTTGTGGGCTAAGCGCCAGGAAGGCTATAGCCGTATAGCTTCTAGCTAGCAGGTTTATTTATTACTCTATAACTGTCCTACCCTCTAGTACTAGGTTCGTAGGCGTCTATATTACCGGATCTAGAAGAGACGTCTTAAAGTCTGCCTAAGGGCCTAAGGGCTGAGTATATAATATTAAATTAATCGCTAATCTATATTCCCTTTATGAGTTTATATACTCCGTTCTTATAATAATAGCATAATAGGTCCCTTTACTCGATTAGCTAGGCACCCACGCTATAAGGGCTAGTAAGAGGCATATTCTTATAGTTATCGTATTCTTTTCTATAAGTCCTTTATATGAATAACTATAGAGGGAGCGGTGTCCGCTTTTATTATAGCGTATACCTCCTCTAGCATAATGCCCTGTACTTTAGCCCTTTAGCGGCTTACGATAATTATCTCGTAGTCTACTTAAAGGACGGCGTTAAGACCTCTTTTAGCTTTATGATATTCTTTATATTGTTATTTACATTATCGATATACTTTCTTATTAGACGCCCTCCCGGTATGCTTTAATTCCGCGATATTTAAGAGAGGCCCACTTAGATTACCTATAACTAGACAGGTAGTATAGGATAGTCTAGTTAGGTACTCGGGCCTAAAAGCCGAACTATATAGCTTTAGGAATCGATAGACCTCGTGATTTTAAGCGTTAGTTTTATATAAACGGTCTTGCACTTCCTAGTTTTATAGTCGGAATATATACTATTAGCGGAGGTTATTTTAAGAATAGCTATAGAATGGTCATACTAATAGATAAGTCAATACAAGAAGCCGCTTGGGGAATAGTTATAATCTACTAGAAAACTCGGCCGTTAATCCTGTAGATAAAGCAGTAGTATCCCGTAACTTGATTTTAGTATCCTATAAGCGTCCATCCCTTTTATAAAAGAGTTCAAAGGTTAAGTCTATACTATATCTATATATACCTAGGTATATAACTTCCATTATACTTATAAAAGATTTTTCTAGCTAATTTCAGCGGCAATATACTTAAAGGCTAGCTCTAATAGCCGATAGTATATATACACTACCGGATAGCCAGTGGTCGTAGTCTTATAAAGCAAATTATTTTAGACAGCAGTATTAGTAATAGCAGTTCTAGTTAGGGAGTAGAATTCGCAAATAGGTCGAAATACGATATAATTCAATTAAAATAGAGAATTATATATCCCGATTAATTTCTAACCTTGGCGTCTTTCTTGTCTACGTTGTATACAACGTAATTATACATAATTATACGTTATATGTTGGAATCCCACGATTACATAATTTCGCGACGATATTACTTGGCATTCTTATCCTAAAGGGATAGGCGCTTAGGGGATACCAAAACCAAGTTGCGGGATACCACTGCTCCTATACGAAGTAGATAAGTACCGGTATTTATACGCCCCCTGTTCACTAGTTGTTGTCTACTCAACCCTAATTCGGAAGGTGAAGCGACCGCGTGTATAACCGAAATCTTGGCTCGAAATATTGCGTACCGGTACTTTAAGACAGGCAAAAGATAATATAAAATTTTAAGTAAGATATAGGATTTAAAAAAAGAGTGGAATTAGCTAGTAAAATAACGTATCTCTGAAATATCTATCTTAAACAGAGTCGTTACTATTCACGCCGCTATCTATAGTAAAAAATCTATTATACCGCCACTAATTCCCTGCTCTCGGCGCCTATAACGGCTATTATTATTATTATTATTAGACCTAAAACTCGCTCCCCGGCGCCTACTAGTTTAAAGGCGGTACCTGTGTATAGGATACCTGCTCCTGAGTCGGTGGAGGTACCTATTAAGAGCCCGCCCACTATATTTAGTTAGGGTTTTCCCTATAAGATACCTGCTGCTACCCACCACGTAAAGCCGCGATTATATCGACTCTAAATTCTTAGAGTAACGCCCGGGTAGTCTCTATAGCTATCGTAGCCGTAGCCTACGCCTAATTAGTCCTCCTACGCTGTTATAGCCGTGGCTAATTATACTCGTGCTACGATAATATATGGCCACTATATACTATTAGAGGAGGCGGCGCCCGGGGCTTGCCTATAATAGTAGGTAACTCTTATAGTTAATTCCGCGTTAATTTAACTAGCAGAGGATTAAGATTTCGAGTACGCTCGCGTATTTATTAAATTTCGGGCTAGAATAGGTATGAAAATAGTTAGAAAAGGATAGTTAATAGAGTAGGAGAGAATATATAAGGCTCTAATTAACCTACTAGTAAGGGTTAATATACCGCCGTTCTAGAGTGGTTATTACCTCTAAACAGCGTAATATCGTATAGCGGCCGGGTAGTCTATACTACGCCTAAAAGCTCCTTATATAGGTAGGCAGGCGCTAGCGTTTAGTAAACGCCTTTTATATAGCCAGATACTATTACTAAATAAGATCCAGCGCCTTAAATATAATCTCGAAGATAAGGCTAGTAATAACGGGGCGATTTATATATATTAGAGCGTGTTTTATCCCCGCCGCTGCTAGGCTAACCCTTAACCGTTTAGTCTTTCTCGCTACTATCTTTTATACCTATATAGCGAGCTTATCGAGGTTAGATAGGCGGTTACGGAGGTATGCTTTAAGCTCGGCGTGGGCGGACTCTATACGGCTTATTACCCTAATACTATAATTACATAGGCTTTTAATAGCGTATTCGTAGAACTAGTCTCGCCACGGTAAATAGGTGGACTTAAGATAGTTAATAAGAGCTATAATCGTTAGTCTAGGCCGTGATAATAAAGGGGGCGTAACTAACCACGCTATTCTATACCGAATTACCGCTTTAGAGAGCCCTGGTGCTTTTCGAAATTATTATTAGAGGCTGCGTATACGCAGGACTTCTATAAAGCGAGGAACCTATTAATAGTCGAGTCGTCGGATAAGGTTAATACCGAAATACGTGTATTTACCTGCGTTAGGGCATTATTACTATCCGTAAATTCGTCGCCGGTTAAGTTAATAACTTCTGGATTATCGGGATTAGGAGGGATAAGCTAGGTGGCGATAGCGTTATTATTATCCTCTTCGTAAGCCTTATTATTATACGCGGCAGAGGTATTATTATAATAAGAATTATATATAGCTAATTTCGGTTAGTAAAACTTTCTTATTTACTTAGCCTAATTAGGAAAGGTGGTTAGCCTATAAGCTAATCGCTAGCTATAAAATTCTTTATACCCTATATACACTATATAAACTATATAAACTATATATATATAATAATAATAAAACCACTATAAAAAGATCACGAACTTATTTACGGATAGTATAAGGGTGGTGCCCTTAAGAGGCCCGTTCCACTTCTTCTTTATATATAGAGTAGTATTCTTTATAATATACTAGATATAGATCTGCTATAGAATAGCAGGGAAAACGATATCTAAAGTATTTTTAAGAGCTTTATCGAAGTTAGTGATAATAGCGCTTAGAAACCTAATACGCTTACTACCTATTACTGCCTTAATCCGGTCGTATACCTATTTAAAGGCATCGCGATTTTCCCTTAGAACTAGGGCAAAGTAGTAGTTATACGTGCTATAATCCGCGGCCACGCCTATAACCTTAAATAACGGTATATTAAACCGGTTTACCTAAAATAAGGTTAGCTAAAAGTAATTAATCCCGGGATCTCTAATACTTATTTACTAATAGAATAGGTATAATCTATTATTAATAGTTCCGGGTTCTTTTACTATTATTCGATATAGTCTTAATAGGTCTAGAATACTATATTAATATAGCGGCTGTTATAGTTAAAACCCTAACGGATATAGTATTCGCCTAACTCTCCGGCCTTAAGCTTTTCGAGGAAATACTGCGTCGAGATTAAAGGCCCGTATTTATCGCGCCGTAACTACCCTTAATAATTTCGGATATCCTGCTAGCTAAGGATAAGACCGCTAGGCAGATTCTTCCTAAGCTTTTACTATATTTACCTAGTAATCTCCGGGGCCGTTAGCTTTCCTATTCCTGATAATTACTCGATTATCGTCCTGATTAGAGATATGCCGACTATACGTTAAGAATCGAGTCTCGTAATCGCCGACACGGCGATTCTATTAGCGGTAAGGGGTGGGTGGTTATAGGCGTTCTTATCCGCGATAATAAAGGTCTATCTATCCCTAGACTATACTATCTTAGCCCCTTAAGGGTATCCGATTTTAGTTATTTTAGTGCGTCTAAACTACGTAATTAATACTCTTATAGGGCCGCCGCGGTTATAGGCGAGGGTTATATAAAAGACGTTACCGCCTACGCGTTTTCTAGAGCGTAATTTAATCACTCTAAATCTGAATTAGCGGTAATAGGCCTTCACGGTATCGAGTAGCTCTTCGTGGGTGGCTATAATAAGGGCTATCGCCGGCTTCGGATAGCTATAGGATATCGTGAATTTTAGGGGACTTAGTGCTAATATAAATACACTTAGAATAAGCTATAAATTAATACTTTATTATATAAGGTATAAGTTACTAAAAATTTATATTATCTTTTGCCTGTCTTA
The DNA here is from genome assembly GCF_042370955.1 of Sodiomyces alcalophilus JCM 7366. Classification (NCBI taxonomy): domain Eukaryota; kingdom Fungi; phylum Ascomycota; class Sordariomycetes; order Glomerellales; family Plectosphaerellaceae; genus Sodiomyces; species Sodiomyces alcalophilus. Next base: position 2,734,146 of record NW_027263535.1, on the reverse strand, counting down.
AAGTACCGGTACGTAATATTTAGAGCTAAGATTTTGGTTATACACGCGGTCGCTTTACCTTCAATTAGGGTTAAGTGGACAACAAATAGTGAACAGGGGGCGTACAAATACCGGTACTCGAAGTAGATGACTCATATCCAATCTCAGGACGGAATAACCCATTCTGTTCCTGTTTAGTTTCCAGCCTATACAACTTCCGTAACTCGAGACCGCACCGCAAACTGGCTCTAATTATTCCCAAATCAATCAGATATCGCGACTATCTACGCCTGGGGGATTCTATACGCGACTTTTCCGCGGGGACAAGGAGTCGCAGCATATCGCTATACAAGTCCAGGTCTCTTTGCAAGCTCTTCTCTCGACACAGTACGCTAGAATGTCAGCCTTAAACAACCCCTGAATTGGTTTCGAGTCTCCCCGTTATGATCGCCCCGTTTCTCGCCAAAGTTACTTTAACGCTTCTCGGCCTTGCCGTTGTTTCCATGCACCGACTTCTTCGATAATCTTGTTACCTCCCTTGTCATTTCCTCGAGGACAAACCTCTTGACCATTCCGCGGTAGTTAAATCACCTACTTACTGTATGCGAATCTTCTACAATCTTGGTCGTTCTTGCCTCTTGTCCAATCCTGCAGCGCAAGTTTTGGACGAACTTCTACCAATCGAGCTGGCCCTAACCTAACGCTCCGTGAAGCTTTGTCGCGATGTCGACTGTGAGTTCCTTGCTTGAGCCTGTCCTTATGGGTCGCTCACACTTATGGTACAGACCGAACGCGATATAGCGGATCATCGGAGTGACCCATCCAATGGCCTCGCCAAACTATGCGATACTTTGTCACAGCCTGTCCTTGCGGCATTCTGCGCTGGTGGTGTTGCTGGTGCGGTCTCTAGGACGGTGGTGTCTCCATTGGAGCGTCTCAAAATCCTTTTTCAAGTGCAGAGCGCCGGCCGTGATGCATACAAACTCTCTGTTAGCCAGGGCTTGAAGAAGATGTGGAAGGAAGAGGGCTGGAGAGGTTTCATGCGTGGCAACGGGACAAATTGCGTTCGCATTGTCCCGTACTCGGCTGTTCAATTTGGCAGTTACAACTTCTACAGACGGGTACGATATCAACCACTTCTCCAGTTAGTCCCTTATGAGCTTCATCCCTTCCTCCCGGGACGCATATCTAAACTTTGAGGTCCTATTTGATTGACGGTGTACTGACTTGTGCTGCATGGATAGAATATCTTTGAGTCTTCCCCTGGTGCTGATTTAACACCAATCGCTCGGCTAGTCTGTGGAGGCGCTGCTGGAATCACATCTGTAATCTTTACGTATCCTCTCGACATTGTCCGGACGCGCCTTTCTATCCAAACAGCGTCCTTCGTTGAGTTGGGTAAAAGACCAAAGGAATTGCCGGGCATGTGGTCCACTATGGCCTCGGTGTATAGGACTGAAGGAGGTATATTAGCCTTGTATCGGGGAATTGTACCAACCGTTGCCGGAGTGGCACCATATGTATGTCCATCTTCCCTCCAATGCTCTTGCTATGACCACTAACCTGATCTAGGTCGGGCTCAATTTCATGACTTACGAATTTGTCCGCGGATATCTTACCCCCGAAGGTGATAAGCACCCCAATGCTTTTCGAAAACTTCTTGCTGGAGCCACGTCCGGCGCCGTCGCTCAAACTTGCACATATCCTTTGTAGGGGTTCCTGCCTTCCGTCGCCGTGCTTCTCTAACCTATTTTCAGTGATGTCTTGCGCCGCCGATTCCAGATTAACACAATGACTGGTATGGGTTATCAATATAAGGGAATTCGGGATGCTGTAAGAGTGATCATCACCCAAGAAGGCGTGAAAGGCCTCTATAAGGGGATCGTGCCTAATCTTCTGAAGGTGGCCCCGTCGATGGCGTCGAGCTGGCTTAGTTTTGAACTTTCTCGGGATTTCTTGGTCTCTCTTCATCCAGGCCGCGCGGAGGGTGTGATATAATTCAGGGTATTGCGACAGTCGACAAGGTCCCTGGGCACTGAGTAGTGCCACAGCATGCGTGTTGGTTGGATGCATGATAGCGTGAACGGCCCTCCAGTTCCTTGACCGCTGTCGAATCCCAACGTATAGCGATACACACTGTTGCCCGAAACATGTTCTCGCTCATTCATTCTAATGGTGAAATGGCGGCTGATGGAAGGCGGCCTGCCTCGGTAGTATCACGATGCCTATCATCCCGCCTGAGTTTTAGCTGGGTGTTTGGGGCCCATTCCACTAGAATTTGACGTGTCCTCCAAAGAGCACTGCCTTCAATACTGATTCCAGCCTCATTCCGTGTTAATACTTCTACATTCTTCCCCACATGGCCCTACGTGTCGTGTCCTTGCCGTCCGGGTGATTATTGGCAACCCTGGCTTTTTTACGAATCAACGGTCATAGAATCAGGATGAACTTGATGCAGTATGACGAATAATACCAAGAACGCGGGTGAAGATACCTAGTTGTTTATGATGCTCCTTGCTGTAGTGGATGGGATTTGGGTTTGATATCAGTACCAGACCTCTGAATGCCTATGGCTAGAGTACCGGTATTTGTACGCCCCCTGTTCACTGCCTATTGACTGTGAGTACCGGTAGTTATACGCTCCCCTTTCCCACAACCGATCCAGCAGAATTCCTCTGCCCAAAGACAGTAGATAGGTACAGTGGCTAGACATTACTGTATGTGGGGGAATATAACTATATATATACGTACGTTGTATGTGCATCATAAGGTAGTAGCGATCGGGAGACACCTGCTATAGCCCCCACAGGTAGCCAAGGGATCTTCCCAGCCCATGCCTAGTCCGGTAGATATGGACTGCGAAGTACGAATACATTACATGTTGAATATACTCCACTTCTTTCGGTAGGTATACAGTACATTGTGTTGTTGGCGTATAGAAACTCGTGTCACGTGAGGCAAAACCCTAATACTCTTTTGTGCGTTGGCTCCGTATCTAATCTATGCAACATTTTGTTTCATTTTGACAACCCGAGTGTTGTCTTCAAATCTACAACCACCATCACTTCCCGTCCGACTTAGCAACATCACTGTGAGTCGTCGACAAGATGGGGTATGTTAGGCCTTATTCCATGCGAGTGGAGCACCGTCAGGGAGCTCTGCGATCAATTCTGAGCATGCCAGATCAAAAGGCTGACGATGGTTTGCTTCCCTAGTATCGACCTCGACAAACACCACGTCCGGGACACTCACCGGAAGGCTCCTAAAAGCGAGAATGTCTACCTGAAGCTTCTCGTCAAGATCTTCCGCTTCCTATCACGTAAGTCTTCGATCCGGTTCTCTTGCCGGGCCGCTGCGATCTTGAACACGTACTATGGCGGTTGCTGGCTCAGTAACAGACAGGATTGGTTTGGCTGACGGGAGATTGCTACTGCCCATTACAGGCCGTACCGATGCCAACTTCCCGAAGGTTGTGCTCCGCCGACTCTTCCAATCCCGCGTCAACCGCCCTCCTGTTTCTCTTTCCCGAATCGCGGCGAACGTGAAAGAAGATGACAAGAGAACTGTCGTTGTTGTCGGCACGATTACCGACGACAGTCGTCTCCTCGAAGTGCCCAAAGTCACAGTTGCCGCTTTGAAGTTTACCGCTGCCGCTCGTGCTCGCCTAAGCGCTGCTGGGGGTGAAGCTATTACTCTGGATCAGCTTGTGATGCGCTCGCCTACTGGCAGCAATACCCTCCTGCTCCGTGGGCCTAAGAATGCCCGTGAAGCCTTCAAACACTTCGGTTTTGGACCGCATACCAACAAGGTAATTACACACGCATAATGCACTTGCGTATCAATGCTAACAGCCACCTAGAAACCTAAAGTGGCAACTAAGGGTCGGAAATTTGAGCGGGCCCGTGGCCGCAGACGCTCTAGGGGCTTCAAGGTGTAAAGGCAGCACGTGTACCGACCTTTTTTTCCTTGTCCGTGGATTCTAGCACGCCTGCACCATGAAATCATTGATATCAAATCTTGGGCGAAAGGATAAGGGCGGGTTGGTGTAAATTGGTATCCAGATATCCGAGGCCACAAACGAAAAAACTTTCCATCGTCATTATTGTTCGTTTTAATCACGCTATCTGCAGCCATCGGATGGCTTTTATTGACTCGCCATTGCCGCTTTGCGCGCATCTGCATTGCATTACATTACTTGACACAAATTCACACCATTAGCAACTCGGTTTGATATCTTGCAGACGGACTGATTCCAAGCGATTCAAAGCCACGAAATATGACTCTTTCGATTCCTGATATGCATTTAGCGAGCCGCCTCGTAGAAGATCAGGGCGCTGACCTTGCGCGAAGACTCGGGCTTCTCCCGACGGACTTCGGTAAAGAGCTGCTTCAGCAGTGTCTCAAACTCTCTGTCTTCAGGACCTTGGTAGAACTTGCAGATGAAGTGGCCTCCATGCTTCAGAGTATCGCTTGCGAATTGGAGCGCCGCGTAACAAAGATCCTATTCTCACAATCCTGGAGATTAGCACATTGGCAAATAGTCGTAGTATCCTTGGGTGTAACTTGGCTCTGCCAGTTGATGGAGACGAACCATGCTTCTGGCATGATCATGGAAAGCAATGCCACTCGTGTTCATCATCCTATCGAGGTACGTCAACAACAGTGACCATAGCATAGCGTGAACTAGGACTGATGGGGCTGACATGTCACTCAACACAACCTACGCTCCGTCAACATCGACTCAGAACTGACTAAAGTCCTTGTTGGGGAAATTTCCTGCTCACGTTCACCTGCTGAAAACCGTCGGGGCCTGGTACTGGAGGATATGGAACATTGGGAGATATCCCGGTTGGCTCCGTGTCCACGAGACGCGCCCGTGAGCCATCGATACTCTGCGGCGTTTCGCAAGGAGCTTCGTGCTTCATCGCCGGAAAGAGTGTCTGCCCATTGTGGGCCGTGGCTCGACTCCTCTGCCGTAGGGTGACGAGAAAGTCTTTTACCACACTCTGTACCTCGGGCAGGAGAAAATTGCCCTGAATTGCTGTGACACCTCTCGGCGGTTGAGCAGGAATGAGATCAATACCGATGACATTACCCGAAGGTCCGGTGCGATCGTGGGCAATTTGGGACCAGCTCCCTGGGGCATAGCCCTGTAGCCAATCTTAATGACAACTCAATTCCTAGCGCTTTATTTTCTAGTAGAGGAAGGTGTAACGTACGAGGTCGACCACGACTTGTCCCTTCCTGAAGATCCGGTACTGTCCATCTAGCTGAAACGGTGTGAGAACATTCATTCGTGGGTGTATATATTAGCAAGGAACGCGCGAACCTCGAGGAGCTTGAAAGCCGCTCGGCTCTTGAGGCCATGTGTCCTTGCCTCACGGACCAAACGGTCGCTTCCCTGGCGCATCTTCCATCTTGTTTTAGATGAGGATGGGCGGAATTGAACGGCCCGTGGCGAACCAGCGATAGATCTAACGAACACAGACAACGACTGTACCAGTCGCCTAGCAGTGTATCTCATCGATTGCCTATAGTAGGCCATCGCATACTGACGAGACTAACCTACAGTTACTAGGGGAAATCTTGTGATCTTGGTGAGAGGTGCCATGTGTCGCGGATTGTCAGCTTACATTACAGTAATCTCAGCAAGCTCAGACGTTTTGATTCTAGGCGTGGAAATAGCGGGCGCCCGGCTAATTCGTGGTGTATATCGTGACATACCATATAACCCCTGTTTTATTGTGTTAAAGGTGTTGCAAACAGCGTATAACTTAATTACGTAATATAAGCGATCGATCTGTTGATTTAATTGACTCTGTAAATCTCTGATCGTAGTGCTAAAATCCTGCTCTTAATCCTTCGGCAGGTCTAATCCACTTTCGGGCCCGGAATAACCCGTTCCGAGCCTGCTTTAGCCTAGCCTATACGACATACCCCCCTAACTAAATAACTAGTCGGCAGTTATTTAGTTAAGCTTATTCATAGGCCTTTTCTATTAATATATCCCCTTCTATAACGTCTATAAAGCTTCTATTAAACTTCTCTTCTAGCTCTTCTAAATACTCTAGTAAGATCTCCTCTAGCTTATTTATATAGAGATATCCCTATATATCCATTACTCCTACCTGGTTCCTAAAGCTTATAAACGTTTCTCTAGACAGGACCTTCGTTAACCTATTACCGATTATATCCGCATTTATAATATAGCTAACTTTAATCTTCCTAACCTGCTACGCCTCTCGTAACTAGGTATTATATATATCCACGTACTATAATCGTGTATCTAATTAAGCGATTTCCGCTATTAGCAGGCGTATCGTTTAGCTATTATCGTATCGTATCTTTAATTATACATCGTTAAATATCACGTCTATCGCCTCTATTATTAACGTTATAACTATTACTTATTTATTAGCTCGCCAGGCTACTATACCTCTAAACAGGCGTATCATAAATACCTAACTACTCTTTCGATTAATTAAGTTATCCGTAAAGGACGTATCGGTGAATACCTTAATAGAGTCGCCTCCACCTAGTTCCAGGGCGTAGGTTTATATAGCTAGTAGATATCGGATTAAATAGTCGGCTATTTCGTAATACTAATAGCTCGGGTTTATATTAAATCTATAGAGTCGAGATACTACAAAGGCGATATCGGGGCGTGTAATTACTATAGCATATAAAACGGATCCTATCTTATATTCATAGCTTTTAATAGTAGTAGACTTTTATGCATATAGTAGTAGCTCTACCGGCTTTATAGGGCTTATAGGCTTATAGTTAGATACCATTAGTAATAGATATCCTACCTTCACGATATAATCGCGTTATAATAGCTATATCTTCCTTAAGGGACGGTCCCGAATAACCTTAATCCTAAGGAACTACTATAATAGCTACCCGCCTTATACGGCATAATACTTTCGGAGACTCGCGATAGCCTATTCTATCTCTTCCTTAAGGTCGTCCTTAAAGCCGATCACGATATTATCTATATAAAAGAACAGGATTAGCCCACGGCGTATAAAGCAGCAGGGCTCTTACGGCACTATCTTAAACCCGTCTCTTTTTAGTATTTCCGTGATATATTTTTACTATAATAATAGAGATTCCCGCAGCCCGTATAGCGCCTTCTTTAGTAATAATAATTGACCCGGCACCACGGTCCTGGGCGGGAACCGTATATATATATCGTGTAGCAGAGGGGTATATATAAACGCGTTAACGACGTCGTAATATATTAAGGATAGATTAAAGCAGGTGGCGATCGCTATTAATAATCTAAAGGAATAACCGGCGAGCGTGGCTGTATATATATCTTTTAACGAGTCTTAATACTATTAATCTCCTCGGACTATTAATCTAGCCTTATACTTTTATAAAAAGCCGTGCTTATTAAATTTATAGGTTATTACCTATATATAGCTAAGTACCTAATACCCCTTCGCCCTGTCCTTCGGCACCGTTATCCATAAGCCTATATCTTTATAACTTTTCAGGTAATCCTATTAGGCTTATCGGAACGGGATCTCGTGTAGGTGGTCCTTAAGGTTATATTAATTTCTTAGAGGGGCCGGTAATTACTTACGGTATATCTTACAGGGTCTTTTAAGTGCCTTTTTAATTTTGAACTTCGTTAGCGGCTTACTATTTAAATTACGGACTAATAAGGTATATCTTCCTGCGTTAAACGCAGATATCCAGACTCGGTTACTACTATAGCTTCGAAATTTAGCTCCCTCCTACTCTATAGGCATATAGCCTATAAAAGCAGCCGCTTTAAGCCCTGCCTAAGGAGGGGTTTCTAGTAGAGTTAGAAGGTGACTATCTAGGCGTTAGTAATTAATCGCGGCCATAGAAGAGTCTTTTTCTAGCTCCGGCCTCGTAGGCTCTATAAGCTCCTCCTACCGTTCCGGCCTCTCGGGCGCTATAAACGGTTCTACCCCCGAGCCTCGAGGCCGGTAGGCGTAGCCCTTAGGAGAGGTTCGTTAACCTCGCTACCCGACTAGAGAATAGGCTCGAAGTGTGTTATTATAAACGTATCGGCTACTTTATCTTACGGTTCGCCTTATTTAATTATATATATCTCTAGTAGGCGGATCTAATTAATAATATCCACTAGCTCTTCTTCCGTTAATTAATATAAATCGTCCTTTAGGGCTTCGAGACTACTATTAAAATACTCCTATTTATTAAAGATAACGTGATGTGTACGGACGATCCTATTCCTTCTAAGGCCAGGAACCTAGATATAGTGAATATTAGTTAAATCGTATCCTATTAGGTAGTAAAGAAAGGCGAAGCCGTCACTATGCAGAACGGCTCCGCTAGGGCCAAAACAAATAACTAACTAATAGGCTAGCCGAAGGGAGGGTCAGGCTCGTCACGGGTCCGTATCTAGAGCTAAGGGTCCCGAAGAGACGGTCGCCGGGCCTCTAGAAGGGTCGGCAGTGGTCCGATCAGGGGAACGAATAGCTAGATAGGCAGGCGGGCCTACGGTCGGCTCTTCTGGATCGTCTAGATAACTAAAAAGGGAAGGATAATATAAATTATAATTATAATAGGTGATAGGTGACGATCGTGAAAAGATCGGACGAAAAAGCTAGCTAGATATAATGGGTCTATTCCGAAGAATAGCCGTATATAAGACTAGATCTCTAGGACCGCGTATATAGGTACGTGATATCTATAATATCTAGAACCGGAACACGGGTCTACCCCTTTATAATCGGCCCTAAATTATTAAGCCACGCCCTATAGTCTTAATAATTTTAATATAAACAGTAACTATCCTAAATATATCTCTATTGCCCTGATTAGGGTATCTACTAGCAGTCCTTCTTTTCCTCGCGCGGTATATATTCCTAGAGACGTCTCTTAAAGACGCAGGCCCGAAGGATAGTGATCTTATAGGTAGCGGTGGCCTCGTAGGTCCTTTATACGTAAGCTAGGCGGCGGCGGCGGCTTCCTCGGTTCCGTATAAGAAATAAGTAAGGCGGCGGCGGTAGTGGTAGCGGGCGGCGGTAAATAGGCGGCGGCCCTAGCATAGTCTTCGAGAAGACCGTGACGACGAACGTATATATAAGGCAGGCGGCCCTAGTAAAAGATTAATAACGCAGAACGCAGAACTAGGCGATAGCGTAGAGTATATCTATCTTTTTCTACTACCTAGATTAAGGCAGGCAGTCTATTTCGGTTCGTAGGCGTAAAGCATGTAGGTCGGATCTTTTTAGCGGCGTGGCACGTCACGCAGGAAGGTCGGAATTCTTCCGTAGAGTTAGCAGGCGAAGAACGGGATCGGGTCTCGCGGCAGGACTCTTCCAGGCGGCAGTATCGTGGCCGGGCTCGAAGTAACAGGAAGAAGAATAGTAGCAGGATCAACGTGATTAACTAGAATAATCGGATTAACAGGATTAATCGGATTAACTACAGGTAGGCGGATTAGGCTCGGGCCGATTGGAGAAATAAAGATATAGGGAAAAGAAGAGTAGTAAAACGAGTAGGAAAAGGAGGAAAAACAAGGAAAAGAGTAAGCAGGATAAGCTTATGGTGACTACTAGCAGAAAACGGCAAGCAGGATTAAGATCCAAACAGAGTAGGCGGGCTTAGTGGCACGTAGTCTGCTTTAAAACAGATAATAAAGATATCTAACGCGTACCACTAAACTAACTATAAGAACTTAATAACTAGTAGGTTAATATAATAAGATAATCGCAGACCTATCGGTATATAGTCGGACCGATAGCCGCGTATAGACCACCGATCCGAACCTATCTCTATGCGTATATTAAGGGATTAGTTTAATCCCTTAAGTTAAAGTCTTAGTCTAAAGTCAGCGCTTAGTTAGCGAATATACTATGATTACTCTACGATACTAAGCTATTAAGCCTTTTCTATAATATCTTCTCCTTAACTAAAGTCTATAGACTTTCCTTTCATTATAATTCTTTAACTTCTATACCTTTAAGGTAGTTAGGCCGAAGATACCACTAAGAAGGACTCGAGGAATAAGCGTCCCCCCGGGGAGAGCTAACGAGGACGCCGAGTAGGCGCCTATTATACCGAAATTAATAACGACGGTACCCGAGCAGGGACCGGATAAAAACAAGGGGTCCACGGATACGCCGGTTACGCTCGGTCCTAAAGATAGTGGTTCGTAGGCCGATTAGCGATCCGTCGCCGGCCCCTTAACGTTAATATAAAAGGCGTTAATTACGATGTTTTCGTAATATCTCTAGTAATAAAGCGAGATTAATCGAGTAATTATAAAGAAGCTCGCCGAATAACTAGCGCCCTGGCGCGATTACGAAAATCCGCTAGTATATAATTATAAGCTAATTAAAGAGTTATCCACGGTTATAGAAATCGATAATTAGTTAGTAGCGATTAAGGCTAGGAATTAGTTTAGACCTAGTGCCCTAATGCTATAGCAGATCGAATAGGCTTTAATAAAGCTCGAATATACCTTCTAGACGTCCTAGAGGCACTATGCCCGGAAGATCGCTAACCCGAATTAGAACGACTTTATAGCGTTTATTCGGCGAGAGTATTTATCCCGGGATATATAACGGTACTATTACCGTAAGGAACTTCGTAAGCTATAAATAACCGGCGATATAACGCCGATAAAGCTATTTAAACGATAGGATAACCTATACCGGCTATTAGGCTAGGAGATAAGCGGAAGCGAAGAGCGTGCTTATAACTACTTTAGCCGGCTACCTTTATATATTAAGGATAAGATATAAGAGCGGAGGACTAAGTTAGATAAGGCCGTGACGCTGGCTTAAGAGGTATAGCTATTCTAGGATATAAGCCTTATTAAGAAGGCGAGTAGTAAGCGATCGGATGCTGGTCGTAAAAGGACCCTATCGAACTTCTAGCGTTTAGACGGTCGCTTAAGTCGGGTAAGCACCCCGGCGATTAGTTAGTATACGCCCGCCGAGCTAGGTAAGACGGACTCGAAGGGGGCGCCCTTAACGGGTTAAAAGGTATCGGGCTCGGGCCCTGAGCCTTTATAGACGCAGCCTAGTATACGTGCCTTTATAGGCGAGTACTATAACTATAGTAAAAAGGGTTACCGTTCTAAGGACTATTATAGTAATAAGGAATAACGGATAATAGCTAATAACGGGGCGGCGAAGAGTCGTGCCCGTATTAGTAACGTGCACGCTATATATAACGACCTTAATAACGATATTCGGGTTAAGGAACTCTATTTATCGGGAAATAAGTCGGTATAGGTAATAAGGGGGCCGGACCTATACCCGATAACCGGCCGGCGATTATAGTTAGCGAGGTAGCGAGATCTATAGCGATAGTAATCCGTTATGGGAAGGAGATTAAATTTAGCGTGGATTTAGATACCTATATATAGGTAGATATTATTAGCCCGGCGTTAGTGGAACGCCTAGGGTTAAAACCGCTCTTAGAGGTTAAGACCCCGGAGATTTAAGGCTTTAATAGTAGCCCGGCGAGGGTTCGCGGAGCGTATAGCTTAGCTTTTTTATCTGCTAGACGTAGAGGGACGGCCACGCCTACTAAAAAGGGTCTTCCTATATACGGATCGACCTAAGGGTACCGGATAATTACTGCTTTTAAACGATAATATAGGTTAGGAAGGTATTATAATTAATACGGCTCGCTAAACGTTTATCTACGGGCCGATTTTAATCGTAGACCCCGAGCTATAGGCTTATAAGGTTATCGAAAAGGGGGCGAAGGTATATATTATATATATCACTACCGCTATTACTATCGTACCGGGAATACCGGATATAACTATTCCGTCTATGGACAAAGCGATATACGGACTAGTCGTCGAACTGCCGCCGGAAATCGCTAACTACTAGGATATATTTTCGGAATAAGCCGCGAAGGAGCCGCTGTTACTAAAGGACGCCGAATACACGATCGACTTATAAGACGGGAAGGAACCGCTGTTCGGGCCGTTATATCCCTTATCTCGAGCCTAGCTAGAGGAGCTAAAGAAGTATATCGCCGAAGGGATAATAAGCGGTCGTATCTAATAGTTAACAAGCCCTATAGGCTTACCGGTGCTATTTATGCCTAAGAAGGACGGTAGCTTACGGCTCTGCGTCGATTATTAAGGGTTAAACGCTATAACGATTAAAAACAGGTACCCTCTGCCCCTGGTAGGCGAACTATTAGATAGGCTCGCCGGGGCGAAGTATTTTTCTAAGGTGGATATCCGAGATACCTATTATAGGATCCGGATTAAGAAGGAGGACCGCTAAAAAATAGCGTTTAGAACACGATACGGCTATTATAAGTATATAGTTATACTATTCGGGCTAACGAATACTCCGGCTACTTTCTAGGTATACGTTTACTAAGTACTCGCCGGTTTACTAAATATATATTATATCGCTTACCTTAATAATATCGTTATATATTCTATATTAAAGGAATAGCATACAAAGGACCTAAAAAAGGTTTTAGATTAGCTTTATAGGGCCTAGCTATACGCGAAACTATTAAAATACGAATTTTACCGTGACTAAGTAGATTTCTTAGGGTTCGTAGTAACCCGTAAGGGTATTACGATAAACCCGGAATATATACATACGGTCGCCGAATAGCCGGCGCCCGAGTTATTCCGTGATATCTAAGTTTTCCTTGGTTTTCCTAATTTCTATAAGAGGTTTATTAAAGGGTACTCTAGAGTTATAACGCCGTTAACTATACTATTAAAAGGCAGTTAGACGGGTAAAAAGAAGGGACCTTTTAAGTTTCCGGATAACGCTAAGCGGGCGTTTAAACTATTAAAGGTCGCCTTCGGATCGGCGACTACTCTACGGCACTAGAATCCAGTGCTGGATATAAGGGTCGAGATAGACGCCTTAAACAAGGCTATTTCCGGGATCCTAAGTTAGAAGTATAAGACTAGATAGCGACCGGTCGCCTACTTCTTATAGAAGCTTTCCGAGATAGAGTAATAATAGGGTATAGGGTAGCAGGAGCTATTAGCTATAGTAAAAAGCCTTAAGTATTAGCGTTACTATCTTAAAGGCATAGGGTAGGCGTTTACTATGCTAACGGACTATTAGGCGCTTAAGGGTATATTAAACGCGCCGGCACGGGACCTTCGCGGAAGGCTTACTAAGTAGGTCTACCGATTATCGTTATTCGACTTCGAGGTTTAATACTATTCGGGCAAAACCAACACAGTAAACGGCCTATTAAGATAGCCGGATTATATAGTGGATAAAACGCTATACGATAATATACTTCCTACCTTATTATAAAAGTTACGACTAGTTAGCGACCTCCCGATAAGTGTTTATTAATGGATCGCGAGTATCTATTTTACCCTAATAAGTAACGCGGTAAAGATTATATATATTTAAGCCGTTTAGGTAACGCTACCCGAATATAGGCCTAGTAAACGTAAGCGGGCATAGACTCTATAGGAGGGGGCCCTGCCTAGCTTAAGAGAATACGAGGATAAAAGAGGGCTATAACTCCTATATCCTATCGATAGCACCCGGCGTGTTATCGTCGCTGCTATTACCCGCTCCCGAACACGAGACGTGGGGTATAAGGCGACTATTTAACGAAGGGTCGCCGATAAGATATCGCCGACGCCTAAGGCTAATAAGGCTAGGGTTACTATAATACCGGATTAGTATATCCCACGTTTTATAGCTAAAGAGCTAGCTAGGAACGAAACGGTAGGTCGGTATACTATTAACGAGGAACTAGAAGATCTGGTTAGAGGGCTATAGACTACTAACCCGGATTATATATCCTTAATTAAGAATATTCGCCGAGGGACCAGAAAGAGAGCGGGGTACTCTCTTAGAGAAAAGGATATACTACTATTTAAGGGATAGTTAGTACTGCCTATATAGGGCTCCTTAAGGGCGGAGGTCCTGCGATAGCACCACGATAACCCTAGGGCGGGGTATATAGGAGCGAATAAGACGCTTAAGCTGATTTCTAGGCAGTTCTACTAGGTAGGCTTAGCGGCGGATATTCGCGATTACGTCGCCGTATATTCGGCGTGTTAAGGGGCATAGGTACTATAATATAAACCGTACGGATAGCTATAAACGCTGCCACTACCTATATATCCGTTCTAAGAGATTAGTATAGATTTTATTACGGGTCTACCGCCTATAAAAGGGGCCGATAGGTAAATATATAACGCTATTTTAGTAGTTATCGACTAGTATATAAAGTATACCCTATTTATTTTTATATAGAAGGACCTAATAGCACCCTAGTTAGCGGCGATGCTATATAAGGAAATCGAGTACCGATTTAGTAACCTAGAGGGTATAGTAATAGACCGGGATAAGCTATTTACTAGTTAGTTCTAGATAGAGTTCTGCTATAAGCGGGCGAATACTCGGCGACTATCCACTATATACTACCCGTAAACGGATAGTTAGATAGAATAAACGTATTAGTTCCTGATTAAGTACCTACGAATAATCGCTAGTAACGCGATAATATAGTGGCCTATTTAGTTATTAAAGGCAGGGTTCGCCTATAATAATAGCGAGTATTCCTTACTTAGTATCTCGCCGTATAAAGCGTTATACGGGTATTATCTATATATAGTAGAGTATATTCGACCTAGGGACGATACCCGGGTATAAGGCGTTTAAGAACGTATTAAAAAGGTAGCGGGGGTTTAGCGGAAGGTCCGCGATTATTAGGCGCGTGCTATAGAATACCAGGCCCGGCACTATAATAAGCGTTACTAACCGTAATAGTATAAGGTAGGCGATATTATTAGACTATTTATAAGGAACTTCCGATTCCGGTAAGGGTTAAAGCTAGCACCGCGATATATTCGGGTATAAGTAACTAAGAGGATCGGCGAATAGGCGTATAGGGTTCGCCTTCCTATATAGTATATAAGGATACACGATATATTCCCGGTATCCTTATTAGAACCATAGAAAGACCGAGTAGCCGTAAAGCTATTAGCGAAGGATCTCCCGCTTCTAAAAGAGGAGTAAGATAAATAGGAGGTAGAAGATATCGTTAGTTATAAAGAAGAATAAGGGAAAACGTTCTACCTCGTAAAGTAGGCGGGTTAGCTAGTAGAATATAATACCTAGAAACCAGAGGACTACCTAGAAAACGTTTTAGGGATCCGGAAAAGATACTAGAAGCATAAAAAGCATATATATAAGAAGTAGGACGATTACGAGATAGTATAAGGCGCTAAAGGGTTATCGGATATAAAAATGAAAACTTAATTATAGGCTATTATAACCTTTTTCCTATAGTGGCTTAATAAACGGGGTTAATACCCCGACTAGCCCTAAAACTATTAGTATAAAGTTTAACGCTATTATAGGCGATTAGTGCCGGCGAAGGCTTAGCGGACGGAAAATAAATTAGTTATTAAAGCTATAAAAATCGGTCTCTGCGCTAGAAGTGGCGCCGGACGAACGGCGGCGGTTAGGATAAAAAGGTCCGGGGACCGTTTCCTCCTTATCGTCGTTATTAGTAGCGGATAAGGCGGCGGACGCACGTCGACGGGGTATGCGAGCGGGCTCTAGCGTGGGCTTAGAGGCCGGGAGCTGGCTAATAGAAGGCCTAGCGCGAGGAGTATAGCTACGGCGAGGAGTCGCCCTATAACCGGTAAAACAATAACCGAGGATAGGCCGCCGAGGCTCGGTAATAGCCGTTAATAGGGCGGCGAGACTAGGAAGGGCCGGGAAGGCCTTCATACCTTCCTAATTATCCTTATCGGGGTCCGGGCGGCGGTGTATAGCATATAAGTCGGCGAGGTAATACCGGAAAGAAGTAACGTCCCGTATACTATCCTTACGGGGGGGGCGGATCTAGTCTAGGAGGACTATAGCGTCGTTATTAGTAACGCGACCGAGTTAGTGTATAAACTAAAGCGTTATAACTAAATAAAGGGAGGTAACCTTATCTAAAAAAAGCTACTAATTCTACTAATAATTAGTATATAGTCGCTAACCCATTAATAAAAAAACTCACGGCGTTAATAGAAAGCTTATAATCGCCCCGTAGGATAACCGCCCGGAACTATTTATAGGTATTAGAAATACGTGTATAGGTATACTAACGCTAAATCGGCGTTAAATCGTTATTTTTATTAAGTATACGCTTACTATAATTCTAAAGTAGCTAAGCTACGCCTATTAAAAACTCCGGAATCTAATAATTTTTTTAGTATAAAAACAAAAAACACCAAAAGATCGTTAAATATACGGCGGTGTATTATTATTAGTTATAAGCGTAAGTGATATAACGACTAGCGCCCACGCAGCCGTTAGATTTATTAAAGTACTTAACTTTAATATGGCTGCCTAAGCGGGTAACGTAACGCTAGTATAGCGCCTTATTAGCGATAGCACTAAACTATCCCTAAGCTTTATTAAAGGGTCTCTCGCTTATAGCGATAACTACTTATAAAGGAATATCGGATATAACGATAAGATAGCGAATAGACGGCGTAGAATGATAATAATTAATAGATAGTAGATAGTAGACTTATCGCTAAACGATCGGCGTGCAGGATAGAAAAATGGTTATAGAAGGGAAACTAGATACTACGAGGAAAATTACGTAACGGAGCTATATACTATCGCCGAACGGTTACCTAAGGCCAGGCATAATATCCTTAAAGGGTTAGATAACCACTAGTAATAATAATAAGCATCGCGGAGTTTCTATAGCAATATTCGGATAAATCACGAGGTATATAGTCGGCGATAAAACGCTAAAAAGATAAATAAAAGGAGCGGCCACTCTTTTTCCCTACGGGTTTTTAATAAGGGGTCGTATAGAACCAGATAGGGATAATTAATCGCGATAAACGCGTAATTAAAGGCATCACGATAATATAAGTCTGCGGGACTAGACTTATTAGGAGGGGGGGCAGTGTAACGAGATAATCGCAGACCTATCGGTATATAGTCGGACCGATGGCCGCGCACGGACCACCGATCCGAACTTATCTCTATGCGTACGTTAAGGGATTAGTTTAATCCCTTAAGTTAAAGTCTTAGTCTAAAGTTAGCGCTTAGTTAGCGAATATACTGTGATTACTCTACGATACTAAGCTATCGAGCCTTTTCTATGATATCTTTTCCTTAACTAAAGTCTACGGACTTTCCTTTCGTTATAGTTAAACTAATCGAAATCGGCACTATTCGATTCGGCTTATCCTGATTAGGCTAACGTGGTTACGAGCGAAAGAAATAGTAGAGAACTATAAAAGATATAGCCTAAGGAAAAGCTGAAAATTCGGTAGGTTGCTCCTATAGACTCTTGGCTAGGCCCAGGGCCTAGTTGTCTATCAGCCCTAAGCTGTACGATGAAGCTCCTGCTGCGTATAGCTTTCCATATAAAGAATAGAAGAACAGAGGTTAGTAAGGTGAAATCGGGGGAGGGCAGGACTCTATGTCCATCGGCCCTAAAGCTGGATAAAGAGGTCCCCCTCGAGGGTAGCTTTCTAAATAGCCCAAAAAAAACAATAAAAAAAAAGATCCTGATTAGGTTAACAGAGCAGCTTCGGGGAAAAAGAAATCCGGCTCCAGGGCGTAGTTAAAAAAGAAAGACGCGGCCCTAGATACAAGTCTACGAACGCGGCCCCCGTTAGGAACTAGAATAGCTCCCACGGAGTCCATGCACACGACTTTTACTTCCGAAAACGATTCTATTACCCTGATTAGGTAAAGGGAAAGGCGGGAAAAGGAGTAAAAAGGGAAAAAAGGAAAAGGGAAAAGAGGGAGGTGGAGGGAGGAAGATAGTAAGGAAAAGTCCCTCGGCCCTAGAGGCAAATCCACTAATACGGCCCCCGTTAGGAACTGGAAAAAGCTTATATGATTTCACGAACGTCTTCTTCTCCCGAAAAGGATTACGTTAACGCCTAGTTATAAAGGCCCTGCTTTGGCTATACCTCTGCTTTTATCGTCTTTATTACCTGCTATAAAGCTTAGATCTCCACCTTCTTTACCTCCTTTTTAAGGGAGCTGCTAAACAGGTCTTCGATTTATAGCCGGCTTAACGGACTATGATAGCCTAGATGCCACTGTGGATAAGGGTTTTCGAAGGTGTCTAGTAGTAGGAAACCCGTCTGCTAAGGTAGGCGGGTAAGGAGGTTAACGAACGGATCGGTGCCCACGGAGCTAGGAGCTTCTACGGCAGGAGGCAGGCCTATAGTATATCGCCGCTCCTTTTCGTCGGCCTCTTCCATATACTTAGCGACGTAGGCCTGTATTTCCTCTTCTAAGCCCGGAGGCAGGCGGCAGGGGACGGTAGGGATAGTAGGCGGAATAGAGGTAGGCTGATTAGAGATAGGCTGATCGGCGGGAACGGTGGAGTCCACGGGAGGACTCTGGACTAGAGGGACGGGACGGGCGGTGGTAGCGGTAACGGTAGGTTCCTTTGTCACGGAGTCTATAGGAGGACTCTTCGGAACCGGTGCCACGGAATCGGCGGGCGCGGTAGGCGACTTCTTTAGGGTAGGGTTAGTCCGACTGGGGCACTTGGTTATTCCGACTGGGGTCCCATGTTGACAGCCGGTGACACCCGCCCGCGTGTTCCGCTTATACCCAGATACTTTTATATACTATAAGATAGCCGCTCAATTAATCGTAATAACGATACACTCAATTAATCGTAACGACGATATACTTAATCGATTATAGCGACGATACCCGATACATTTAATTAATCGTAGCGACGATACCCACGATACACTTAATTAATCGTAGAGATAATACCGACGATACACTTAATTAATCGTAACGACGATACCGACGATACACTTAATTAATCGTAGTAACGATACACGTAGTGACGCTTAATTCATCGTGACGACGATACGCTCAATACGTGTCTATAATTATCTTAGCAAGCTTAGACGTTTTAGTCCTAGGCGGAGGCGGGTATATTATAGATATATATATTATGCAAAAAATGCACTTAATAGGTGTAAACCTAAGCCACACGCTATAAAAGGTATATTGACCTGGTATTTCTAAGAAGCCTAGGAAAAACGTCTAAGGCCCGAATGCAAAGCTAGTCGTGATAGCCGCACGCTTTGTATAGGGAAAATTTCAAGGGTCTCTTTTTAAATCGCAACCACGTAATAACCAGTTAAGATATTAACTCTATATTACTTATCTAAGTCTAAGAAGTAACTGAATATTAAATCTATGGTATTTTTAAACCCGTATAAATAGTATTATTGCTTGCCTAGATACCCTATTAAGAAATCAGATAGCCGCATGCAGTTCCGTGGCGACGATAACCCCCCTCTATCTTCCCCCACAGATTATATAACGGACTGAAATTCACGTCAGACCTTCGTCTCTAGTAGAAGAAGCTTAGAAGGACCTTCTTAAAGGACCCGGATTAACCTAATTAAATCAAGCAACCGGGCGGTCCTTTGCAGGACCTTAAAGGACCTGATTAAAGGACCGGATTAACCTGATTGAATCGAGCGACCGGGCGGTCCTTTGAAGGACCTTAAAGGACCTGATTAACGATTGAATCGAGCGACCGGGCGGTCCTTTAAAGGACCTTGAAGGACCTGATTAACGATTGAATCGAGCGACCGGGCGGTCCTTTAAAGGACCGGATTAACCTAACTAAAGGGCCGGATTAACCTAATTAAATCGAGCGACCGGGCGGTCCTTTAAAGGACCTTAAAGGACCTGATTAATAATTAAATCGAGCGACTAGGCGGTCCTTTAAAGGACCGGATTAACCTAATTAAATCGAGCGACCGGGCGGTCCTTTACAGGACCTTGAAGGACCTGATTAACGATTGAATCGAGCGACCGGGCGGTCCTTTAAAGGACCGGATTGACCTAACTAAAGGGCCGGATTAACCTGATTGAATCGAGCGACCGGGCGGTCCTTTAAAGGACCGGATTAATCTAATTAACCTGTTTAATTAATTAGCCTAAGCCTAGTTAAACTAAGCGATCGGGGCAGACCTAGAAACGATAATATCGTGGTTATTTATAGGTAACGCGATAGAACCAGTGATCGTTAATTACGATTATCTTTGCGTTCGGAGCTTAGACCTCCCTGCGAGAGAGAATACGATAAATAGATTTAAAGCCTCTGATTAGCTAGATTACTAAAACGGACCCATATATACGTACCACACCGGTAAATCTGCATAAATCCATTTCCTATATATACTACGCCACACTCCTCTCCCCAGGGTGGTCTGAGCTTACTAAGATAAGTCTATAAGTACTAGGTACAAAAAGAAGGCGGGGCGGCTGCCGTCAGGTATTGTCAGTACTGCCCCAGTCGGAATAACCAAGTGCCCTAGTCGGACTAACCGTACCCCTTCTTTATAGTGGGCGCGGTAGAGCTAGCACGGGAGCTCTATGGTAGAATAACGGGGACGGTGGGAACGGCGGAGTCCACGGGAGGACTCTTTTCTACTATAGGAACGGTGGGCGTCTTCTTCTCCTTTATAGAGTCCACGGGAGGACTCTGGACCAGAGGAACGGCGGGAGGGGTAGTAGCGGTAACGGTAACGGCAGGTTCCTTCGCCACGGAGTCCACGGGAGGACTCTTCGGAACCGGTGCCACGGAATCGGTAGAGGTAGGGGAGCTAGCACGGGAGCTCTTCCGGATTATAGAGCTAACGGGGCTCTTCCTCGGGTATATACGCCGACGGTGGCCTTCCTAACCGCAGGAATAACACCTAATTAGACGAGCTGGATCGTGCCGGGCCATAGGACTCTTTTCCTGACTCTTCCGTGGAGTCGTACTTCTGCCGCGGCGGCGGCTCTTCCGACTACTGCTTCGGCTACGTGGGCTGCCTGGAACGGAGGGCTGCCTACGCGCAACGACGTTACCGTTACCCTGATCAGGCGAACGGGAAGTAAATAACGGCAAAGAGTCTTCTGATCGTAGAGCGTATAGCTCCTGCAGGGATACCTCGCACGCTCTAAGCGTGACTCTCGTCATAACCTTAAAATAGGAGGTAAAGCCGATTAGGTAAAACAGGAATATATCCTACGCGCGTCCACCGGTATATATCCTCCTCTTACGACGCTGAGGCGTCTTCCTCTTTATATTCGACTATTAATATACAGGCAGTCTCTGCGTTGGTTCGGGGGACTGTTAGTATACAGGTAGTCTCTGCGTCGGGATGGGTTGTGGCTGTTAATCTATAGGCAGCCTCTGCGTTGGATTGGACTGTTCTTTCTAAGCAGGCAGTCTCTGCTTTTCCGTATCCGTGGTACTAGGACCCGTCGAATCGGAACTGGTATCGGACTGTTGATTAGCAGGTAGTCTCTGCGTCGGGATGGATTATGGCTGTTGCTGACGAGCAGGTAGCCTCTGCTCTTCCGAAGCACTATCGGGATGGCTTTTCCGGAGACTCGGGCCCCGGGAAACTGTTTTTGTTTTTGTTGTTTTTGTGCTTGTCGCTGTATTATATCCGGAATCAGAACTCGTATTAAAATCTTTTCTTTCCACGTAACGCGCTATTCTTCCGGGCCTTAACTTAAGCCCTTTGGCCGCTATTAGAGGATAAATTAAAACCGTGCCGTATACGAAGCTGTATCCAAAGTCGTATCTTAAACCGAAGCTGTATCGTAACCAAATCTCTTAAAACTCGAAGACTTAAAAAAGCTTAAAACCGAAGACTTAAGACTGAAGACTTAAAGGGAAGACCGTGACTGTATCGTAATTAATAACGTGTTGATAGGCCGTTTGTTTAGGCAGGCCGGAACTACCCTTAAGCGCAGGAAACGATAAAGTCCCCCACGCCGATTGTATCCGCCTCCGAGCACTAATTAAAGAAAGGCGAAGCCGTCACTGTGCAGAACGGCTCTGCTAGGGCCAAAATAAACAACCAACTAATAGGCTAGCCGAAGGGAGGGTTAGGCTTGTCACGGGTCCGTATCTAGAGCTAAGGGTCCCGAAGAGACGGTCGCTGGGCCTCTGAAAGGGTCAGCAGTAGTCCGATTAGGGGAACGAATAGCTAGATAGGCAGGCGGGCCTACGGTCGGCTCTTCTGGATCGTCTAGATAACTAAAAAGGGAAGGATAATATAAATCATAATTATAATAGCATAGGTGACGATCGTGAAAAGATCGGGCGAAAAAGCTAGCTAGATATAGTGGGTCTATTCCGAAGAATAGCCGTATACAAGACCAGATCTCTAGGACCGCGTACGTGATCACGTGATATCCATAACGTCCAGACCCGGAACACGGGTCTGCCCCTTTATAGTAGCCGATATAGGCCCGCGGCGCTAGTCGATTTTAAAGCTTTCTAGACCTTCTTAGAGCTGCTCTGGTTATAGGAAAAGCTTTATAGCCAAAGGCCTGAAGGTGGCCTAGCTAGGGCTTGCGTTAATAGAGGACCTCGAACAGGGTCCTCTAGCTAAGGCGTTATTTTAGCGTTCTGTTTTATATGTAAGCGGTAATAGGAACGACTTTAACCTATACGAAATCAGGTGATCGGGAGTGGATTCGTATAGCTTATACCTTTAGTATAATAACGGCTATAGATCTTTCGGCACCACTATTCTAAGCGGGGGTCTCTGCTAAAGAGGACTCTAATTAGATACTAAAACCCTTAGCTAAGCCCTATATTTTAAGCGATTATATTAGTTTATTATTATACTTAAAGACCCGTACCTACCGGTTAAATTAACTCTAAACCTATCGGATATATTGGTTTATGACTATATAGATATAGGAGGCCCTCTTTAACGTTATAACGTAATAGGCCACGAATCCGCTATATAGATCCGTGAAGAATATAATCCGTATATAACCCTCGGCTATTAGTTAGAACTCCGTGAAGTCGATCGCCTACCTCTCGCCGGCGTAGCTTAGAGCTATACGGGTCCGCCGGCTAATCTAACGACTTATCTTCGATTAGGCGTAGGCGTTATACCCTACCGTTCCTAGCCCCTTTAGTTTAACGCCCTGTCACTGCTCTTCTAGTTATTTTATTATATTAGGTCCAGCGTGCCCTGAACAGAGATACTATAGGTTATCGTCGGCTTAGCTAGCTGCCCTCTTAATCGGGTTTCGGATTAGTAGATTCGGGGCTAGAAGAGCAGTAGTAACTAGGGCGTTAGTGACTAGAAAGAGCTTTATAACGGTTTAATCGTAGTGGACACTTAGCTTATAAAGGATTAACCGATCGCGGCGGCGTATATAATCGTTCGGTGGCTCCTAATCCTACTAGTAACCGTTCTATCGTATCTTCTTATTAGAGACTAAGTTACAGATAAAGTATTCGTAGTAGGCTACGTCTTTTAACCGGAATTTAATCGGGCTAGCCGTTCCTTCTATTATAATAATAACGTCTCTATATCCTTAAATCGGCACCGTTATAGTGCCGGCGATTATAACGTTACTAGGGCGGGTCGGTCTATAATCCGTAAATCTGCTTCTATTATAGAAAATATAGGATATAGCACCCAAGTCTAATATAGCGGACTACCGTAAAGGATATGCGGTGGCTAAGAGGGCGGCCGCCGGGGCTTCTAGCCGGCGTGGCCTTACGCCGTTGCCGCCGCCGCCGTCTTCGTTATTATTGTCTGTTACTTTGCCGCCGCCGCCACCGACTTTATTATTATTATTCGTTACTTTGCCGCTGCCGCCACCGACTTTGTTATTATTATCCGTGACTTTGATGTTGCCACGGACTCCGTGGTCGGTAACGGCGGCTCTTATAGCCGTACATAGTCACGCCTCCTTAAAGACTTTATTATTATTATCGCCGTTACTACCACCGCCACCGACTTCGTTATTATTATCCGTGGCTTTAATATTACCACGGACTTTATAGTCGGTAACGGCGGTCCTTTTCTTTTTATTTCGGGACCTAATCTTCTTTATAGCCAGAGCATTAAAAAAAATTACATTATATTACATTACATTACATGTAATTTGTAATGTAATTTTGTAATATAAGGGGAAAAATTACACTTTTTTTAGTATAGTTTTACTATATATAAAACGATATATTTTACTTAAATTAGTATATACTCTGTATTCTAGAGCGGCTATAATATACTATATATATTTACGATTAGGTATATAGATTTATAATACTATTTATTCTATATAATATAGATTACGATACTCTTATAACTAGCTGCTTTTATACTAGATACTATAAAGAGTTAATATAAACCTATAACCTTAGCCAGGCTATTAAAGTCACTATTAATATAAGCTATAATAATAAAAATAACTTAATAATAAGGTGCTATAGTATATATTCCAGGGTACTATACTTTATTACGTCTTTACTAATTTAAATAAACTATCTAAATTAATTAAGGGAAATACTACGGCGCCCGTATATTTTGATATCGAGCCCGTAAATGTGGAGTATATTCTCTTACTTATACACGGCCCACCTTTTAACGGTAAATCGAGGTCTCGGCGGGCCTAGGTACATATAGTCATATTATGCTAATTCCACTTTAAGCGCGCCTCCTTAAGTATTGTCTAATCTGAGGCGCTATTGATCTATAAGAAAGCGCTCGAGGAGAAGGCGTTAAAGGCTTCTTTTAAACCCGGTAGCCTAGAATGATATACTGGAACTGATGAAATTTGGAATTGGCATAATGTAACTGTATGTACTTTGACCCGTCGACGCCTCGTTTTACTGTAGAAAAATAGATCGCTTGTAGGTAAGAGAGCATTAAAGATCATGACTCCACTTTTACGGTCTCGATATTAAAATGTATGGGCGCTATAATCTTTCCCTTAATTAATATATAATAGTAATCTTATAATATAGATAATATAGTTATAAAGTATATAGATCTAGTTAATAAGCTAGAGCCTAAGTTCACTTTATAGAACTACGTCCTTTATTAAATAAAGCCGTATAAATTATTAAACGTATTATAATTAAAGGAAAGTCTATAGACTTTAGTTAAGGAAAATATATTATAGTATAGCCCTAATAGGTTATAGCCTTAGAGCTGTCGCTATGTTATCGTTAAATAAACGCTGACTTTATACTAAGACTTTAATTTAAGTGATTAAACTAAGTCTCTTAATATCTATAGTAAGATAGGTTCGGATTAGTAATCTATACATAGTTACTAGTCAGGCTATATAGCCACGGCTCTACTATCGTCTCGTTACGATTATCTATATAGAAAGACGTATGTTTAGTATTATAGCAGTTGCCTTTAGCCTAGAACTACTATCGAGTAGCTTTCTTTTAGAAATCACTATTACTATAGATATAGTAAATTTATCAATAGAAACAGATTATATATTCCCGAATTAGAACCATTAGAGTCTCAAAGTCTATAATATAACTTAAGTATCCTAAAATAATAACTTATCTAGCATGGCTTAGAAGTAGTCTTATTAATGTTTTCTACCTGATACTATATTCTTTTCCTGACTTATATAATACCCACTTAGCTATAATTCTGATAGTTCTATATTACTTATATTCACGTAGTATAATATCTTCTAATAATATTATATATACTAAGGCTATTAGAGCTCGAAAGAAATAAGAATAAATAGTATATTGATAGATATGGAATAACCGGTATATTAAGATAAATAAATAAGTAGTCTTAATATATATATTAATTTAATGTTATGTTAACCTATTAAGATAAAAGTATATAAAACGATATCCTATTCTTTTATTATATATACTAAGTTATATTATAAGATAGTATTTCTTTACCTAGTGTATTTACCCCTTCTAAATATAGCAATACTCCTAGTGCTTAGATAAATTTCTTATATATACTCTTATATAGATATATATTTAACTTATTAAATCTCTATCGCCACGATCATATTAAATATATAGATACTATAAAAATAAATATTTCATATACTAAACCTCTGAATAGATATATATATATAAGTATATCGTATTATAGGATTTAAGTAAGGAGTAAAGGAAGCTATTATAAGATAAACAAGGAGGTCTACTAGTAGACTAAGGGAGGGGGTATTATACTAAGATTATTCGTTAAGTTTCTTTAAGAAGATATAGGCATAGAGGTCTCTACTTATAGACCTCTGGGTGCTACTTAATAGGAAGGTATTGGTTATATAATCTCCTCTTAGAGTAACTAAGGGACCTTCGTAAATAAGGTAGCCTTACTATAAAGGCTACCACTCCCTCTATATACTCTAAGCTAGCTCTTATATTCTAAATACACGATAAGCCTTCTCTAAACACGAAGCCACCTAGTAGTTAACACGTAAGCCTCTAGAACTTCTTTACGAGAGGCCTTTATAGCTTACGCGATAAGCTTATAGTAAGCACTAGTAGGAAGCCTAGAGACTTATAACACGAATTAACAAGACCTCTTAATGCCTCTTATATATCGCTACTAGTATTAGTTTAGTATTTTACTTCTAGAATAAGTTAATCCTTAGTTTATATATAATATAGTAAGTAAAAGATCTAGAAGTATATATATATAGTTATAACCAGTAGTTGGCCTCTATGGTATAGTGGTGGTATACCTAGCACACGGTTAGAGGACCGGGTTAGTTCGAATCCGGCTAAAGGCGTATATAAAAAAGGAACCCCTTTTCCTTTTTTTACGCTACTCGGATCCTATTCTAGGGGGCCCTTATCTGCCTTAGCACGTATAATAAGGGTTAAATAGGGGGCCTATTAGACCCACCTTCCGCCCGGCTTTGCTAGTCGTTAATAGGTGCTACGGGGGAGTTAGTCGCCCTGCTATAGAAAAACGAGAAGACGGTATCGCGCTATCCCTAAGCGCGTAAGTAAAATACGCGGCGTCCCTTCCACGATACGGAGGCAGCCTCTTACGCTATTATATAAGCGTTCTGCGCGGGCATATAGCCCGCGTTAGCTCTACCTATAGCCATAGAATAGGGAAGCTTAGGGAGCTTTAAACCCTAGGAAGCGCATACACAAGTCGCCTATAGTGTGGGCCCGCAGGGGTTAGCCCTAGGGCTTACAGGAAGGCGCATAAAAACAAACAGAGATAATCAAAACGCGCGCGCCGTTAATTAAGCACGTAGTCGGCTTTAAAGCCGCTACGGGCAAAAACGTTATAGGCTTCCTAGAATAAAAGCCACGAGTTTCGGATATATATTAAGTCAGTAACGGGGCCCCCGCGGTACCCGTATAAGGCAGTAATCCCAGAGGAGGAGAGCATAGGGGTTTTTATCTAAGTTATATACTAGTTCCCTAAGTCTTATACTACGGTTTTCCCCCCTATATGCATCTAAGAAGGACCGTATAGTCAGAATTCTAACTCCTAGCTACTTAAGGTAGGATAAGGATAGCGGAGTAAGGGATAATAAATAAATAAATAAAAAACCAGTAGTTTCTAGTATCTAGTCTTATTAATACTGCCCTGGTTAGAGTAACTAAGCCCCCTAGTATAATTACCTACACCTTATAACTAATAATAGGTTTCTATTTCTAGCTAGCTATATAGATCTTTAATATATAGTCTACTAAGTCTTCGAGAACAGCATCCTAAATACTTAAACTACTAGATTCGACGTAGTAATAATATTATATATACTAAGTCGATAATATTTAAAACTCTAATAGCTTACTAAATGCTTTTATATTTAAGATAATAACTATTAAGCTTTTTAATATATAATCTAAATATATTACTAGGCTTAAAATATATAGTATGTTATATACTTATATCTACACTTAATTATACTTATTCTGAATATATACTATATATTATATTAATGCCCGATATTAATTACTATTATATAGATAGAGATGGAGAAATCAGGAATATAAATCTATATATAGCTTAATACTAATTTGTATATATTAATAACTTAATAATATAGCTATGCTTTAATTATTAATATATATAGTGTATAATATAAAGATATAAGATATAAGAAGAGATAAAAGTATAGTAAATAATATAAGAATCTATAACGTAATAAATAAGGGAAAATATAATAAAGGGTCTACTATATAATATAAAAAAGGTTTTACTAAGTCTACTATCTAATAGGAAGAAGCTTACTACTACTTGTTTAATATAGCTTTCTCCTTATCTATTTTATCTATATATAACTACTAAATCTCTTACTCTGTCTTTCTTCTTCCCTTAGTTAGCTATTATAGTCTATAATTATTATTAAATACTATAGAATAGTACTCTATACGATTTACCCAACCTTTAATCACTTTAGTATATATATTATAGTTGCGTTTTCCAATCTACGGGTTCCTATTAAACTTATAGATTTTATCGTAGGTCTAATATATTATATTATAGTTAGAGAATTTTTCCTTACCTTAGGTCTAGGTTTATATAAGTCTATTAGAGTAGTCTCGATATAAAGTTAATTAAATAATAGCTTCTTATAATATTAGAGAAAGTATGTTACTAGAGTAAGTTAGTTTTAATATACATAGTATATAATTATCACGGGTTAACCCCTCGAATACGTAGTTCCGGCATAAGACCGGAACCGCTAATCAGTACGTAGGTCCGGCGCTCGGACCTCGCACTGCCCTTACCGCGGATTCGTATAAACCTAGTAAATCCTACACTTCTTTATAGACCTTTTCCTTTCCTTTCCTTAATTCTAGCTAATATAATTATTCGGCCTTACTTAGTGCGATTAACCTATAACTAGCCGCTTATATAGCTAGAATTTAGCGAACCCCACGCGCTATATTATTATAGAGCCAGATACGAACACGCCGTTAGGCGGCGGCGGTCCTATAAACCCCGCCGAGCTAGCTAAGTGGACGGATAGAAGGATTACCGAAGCTATTAATATAACGCTCGGTCCCTTATAGGAATAGATAGCTTAATAATAAGACCTACTTTAACGACTCGCGAACGGCCTCGCGAATATCTAGGCCCCGTAATAACCTACCCCTAACCTCGCGCCCCCCTTAGAGGGAGCCCCTATAAACACGCTTACCGAGTCGGTAGTAGGTCCCCCGACCCCGGTAACCTCTACTCCCCCTTAGATTATAGTCCTATAAGAACTAAGCGAACTATACCCACCGTATACTAAGCCCTTACTATACCCCGCGAAGTTTAGCAGAAAATAAATAAAGTATACTACCTAGTTATAGCAGATACGCGATAAGCTCCTACTAGATAAGCACTTATTTAATAACTAAGCCGAAATATAATACTATATTAACTTATACTTAGAAGGGAGTGCCTAGTAAGTAGTATTAGCCTTTTACGCCGCTAGGGGGCCGGGAGGTACCCGCGACTTAGACTTATTCCTTACCTACCTAGACCGTATATATAAGGATTAAAACGAATAGCCTCGCGCGGCCCTTATACTATATTCCCTTAGATAACGCGAGGAGTAAACCTTTTTATAGTTCCTACCGAAATTCGAAAAACAGATCGTTTAAGTAAGGGGTAGCGAGTAGGTAGATTCGGCGAAGATCACCTTCCTAGAAGGAGCCCTAAGCTAAAAGCTACGTAGCGCCCTAGTTACCGCGAAGTTACCCTATAATTATATAAGCTAGGTTATTAAGGTATAAAGTATCGCTTAGAAACTAAAAGAACTATACCTAATTAGTCGGAATACTTATATACTAAACTAAACCCGGAACTAAGAGACCGACGCCGATAAAGATATCGTGATAGGCAGGATTAATTAGGTCCGGCCTGATACGATTATAGACCGACCTCGCGATAACCGGGAGTGCTAGGGTTATAGGAAAAAAGGATATATTCGTATAAACTATAAGTCCCGGGATAAGGGTAAGGCTAAGGGCGCCCGCGTAGCGAAGGTATAGGCTAAGGATAGCGATATCGCCGCGAGTTTAGACGGTTCGGATAATAAAAAGTCGGGAAAAGAATAGCTTTAACACGAAAATAGGCGTTAAAGCCGATAGCCGCTTTATAGCGGGAGTAGGAGGCGTTTAAACACTTAGTTAATAGCGACTTAGCTTTAATATTAACATAAGTAAATAGAAGATATATATATACTCTTATAGATACGGGTTATAACTACTACGCTATTATAAATAAGCGCTTTACCTAAAGACTTTAGTTACTATTAGTTAATAAAAGGAGATAACTACTAAAAGGATTCTTAGATATATCTAAGCCGGCTATTAGCGCTAGGATCGCCGTGTTTAAGCTCGAGATTAGCGGCTATATATAATAAGTCTTCGCCTATATAGTAAAGGGACTAGATTAGGATATATTCCTAGGAAAACCGTGGCTAGAATATAATAACCTTATATATTACGCGAAGAACTATAGGTTATACTATAGAGTCGCCGATATTAACCTATAACTAGTAGGCAAGGAGGAACTAGCTAATATATAAGCTATCCGCGAAGTAAGGCTAGTCTCGGGATCGGTGTTTATAGCTATAATATAATAGATAAGAAAAGGATTAAGGGGAAAAGAAAAAGATAAGTTTAATACCTTAATCCGGGCTATTAGTATACGGGATATTAATAAGGCCCTCCGTAAAAAGGAACTAGTAGACCCTTAGGACTATATCTTTACGAATATACTATAAGAGTTCGGCGACCTTTTTATACCTAATAAGGCTAATAATTTACCCTTTTACCGACTAGGCGTTAACCACGAAATTACCTTAAAATAAGGTCCCGATAAGCTTAAGCCGACCCTACTATAAGGGCCCCTTTACGGTATATCCAGGGAAGAGTTACTAGTACTCCGGAAAACGCTTAATAACCTAATAGATAAAGCATTTATATAAGCTAGTAGCTTAGCGGCTACCGCGCCGGTCTTATTCGTGAAGAAGCTAGGGGGCGGTCTACGCTTTTACTATAATTATAGAGCCCTAAACACGATTACTTAGCGGGATCGTTACCCCCTTCCCCTAATTACTAAGACCCTATATAACCTAGCTAGCGCTAAGTGGTTTATAAAGCTTAATATAGTCGCCGCCTTCTATAAGATCCGTATAGCTCCCGGGTATAAGAGTAAAATAGCCTTTAGAACCCGCTTCAGTCTTTTTAAGTGGCTAGTATATCCTTTTAGACTAAGCGGCGTACCCGCCACCTTTTAACGCTATATTAACTAAACCTTATAGGAGTTCCTTAATAACTTTATTACGGCTTATATCGATAACGTCCTAATCCACTTAAGTGGATCTTATAAGGACTATAAGGCGAAGGTCCGGCTAGTATTATATAGGCTTATAAACGCCGGCCTAAATCTAGACCCGGCTAAGTACGAGTTTAGCATAATAATAGTAAAATACCTAGGCTTTATTATTATAGTAGGTAAAGGAGTATCTTATAACCCTAAGAAACTAAAGGCTATCTATAACTAGGAGGCCCCTACCTCCGTAAAGGGAGTACGAAGCGTTTTAGGATTCGCGAACTATTACCGGATATTTATTTATAACTTTATAGGTATCACGGCCCCCCTTATAGTATTAATAAAAAAGGACCGGCTTTTTAGGTAGGGGACCGAAGAAGACACTGCCTTTAAGGAACTAAAACGACTCTTCTAGATAAAGCCTATTCTATAGTTATAGGACCCGGACTATAAGACTATATTAGAAACTAACTACTCAGGCTATACGATAGGCGGTATCCTATCCTAGGTGGATAAGCTAGGACATCGCTATATAGTTATATATTATTCGCGTAAGCTTACCCTAACGGAGTATAACTACCCTATCTATAATAAGGAGATACTAGTAATTATAAGCTACGTACTCGCCTAGAAAGTAGAACTAACTAGCTATAAGTAATTTATAATATTATCGGACTATAAGGCCCTTAAGTACTTTATAACTAAACGGTCCCTTACCGAAAAGTAAAGCCGTTAGGCTAGCGAATT
This sequence comes from Sodiomyces alcalophilus JCM 7366, assembly GCF_042370955.1. Classification (NCBI taxonomy): domain Eukaryota; kingdom Fungi; phylum Ascomycota; class Sordariomycetes; order Glomerellales; family Plectosphaerellaceae; genus Sodiomyces; species Sodiomyces alcalophilus. Next base: position 2,702,378 of record NW_027263535.1, on the reverse strand, counting down.
AGCCTAGTTTAACTTTATACTAGAGTATTAGCGAGGTATTAAGAACTTTATAGCGGATATACTCTCTTATTATAAATAGGATACCCCGAAGGATAGCTTAGACGACTAGGAATAGGGGCGGGTAATCTAATTAATACCCGATTCCGCGATCCTAAAAACGATTCCTAAGCCGATAATACGGAAAACGTCTATTAAGCGTGTATTTAAAGTAAATAAAGACCTTTAACGACTTTACGATAAGATTATAATAACCGACCCCTAATACTAAGGAGTCCTTACCGCGATCACTATAAAAGCTTATAGCTTTAACCCCTCCCTTAGGCTATAACTATAAATCACGGAATATTCCCTTAACCCCGCGGGATATATAACCTTCCGGGATTATCTTTAGGTTCTAAGCTCCGGGGAGGACTCGCCGTTAAGGGGACGCTTAGTATAAGCGATCCACGACTCCGCTATTAGCGGCTACCCGGGCAAAAAGAATATAATCGCTATAATAGCCTAATAGTTCTTTTAGCCCGGTATAAATAAGGATATACGGAAATTTATTTATAACTATAATCTATATAATAAAGGTAATTAATAACGGAATATAAAACACGGGCTACTAAAACCACTACCTATACTAAAGCGAATTTATAGCCACCTTATAATAGACTTTATAATAGACCTGTTATTTACCGGCGAGGTTAGGGCGAGGTTCTTATAAGTGATTATAGATAGGCTAATAAAGTTAGTAATGTTAAAAGCGATAAAAACAATAAAAGCGGAGGCCTATATAAAACGCTTCCTAAACTATTATTTTAGGTTTTATAGTATACCCCTCTTAATAGTTAACGATTAAGGTTCGAATTAGACTAGGAGGTTCTAGCGACGCTTCTATAAACTTATAAGGATTAAGTAGCGACTTAGTATAGTATACCACCCTTAAACCGACGGAGGGCCCGAGAGGTTAAACTAAGATATCCAGGCCTACCTCCATGCCTTTATATACTATTCCTAGGATAACTAGGATCGCCTATTACCCGCTATATAGTTATCGCTTAATAGCAGGAAAAGCTTAATAACCTAGCTAAGTCCTTTCTTCTTAGAACACGGGTTCTATATTAACCTTATCTAAATCCACGACCTAACGCCCGTATACCTAAAAAAAAGCCGCTGCTCACGACCTACTAAGTCGCTTATAAGGTGCCGTGGAGTTTATATAAGCAGCTATAGCCTCGAAGTAACTATAGGATAAGGAATCCGCGAATAAGCGGCGACTCCCGGCGGAGCACTTTAAAGTAAGAGACCTCGCGTGGCTCTTTATAGCTAACTATTCTACGCCTAGGCCCTCGAAAAAGCTAAGCTAGCTATACTAAAAGTATAAAGTAATAAAAGTAATTAACTTTTATATCGTTAAGCTAGATATACCCTTAGGGATATATCCCTGCTTTTATATCGATATCCTAAAGTAAGCTAGCCGCGACCCCCTCCCTAGATAGGTTATAACCGACCCCTAACCCGAACCGATTAGGGATATACTCTATAGCGATAAAAAGTAAAAGGTAAAGAGTATCTTATACGTATAGAATAAACGGCGAGGTCGCGGCGTATTACGCGAGGTATTAGTATAATAAGCGGGATACGCGGAACCTATTTAGGAACTATTAGATACTATATAGAATACTAAAACGTTAAATAATTTCGAAGCGGAATATAGCCCCGCGGATAAGAATAATAGGCCTTTATAGGACTATATTATAAAGAATACACGAGGATAAAAAGACCCTAATACGAGGAGGGTATAACCTATAATCGTAAGTTAATTAAAGGGGGGGAATTTACCGGCCCCTTTACCGGTTTCTAAGGAGATAAATAATACCTTTATAAAGGACTTTAATTAGCGATATTATTACCCGGGCCTTTCTAGCTACTATTATTACTATTACCGGTAATAGGACCGCCACCTCCTTAAAGGGTAGCGAGGATACCCTATAGGAGGCGCGTTATCGCTACGCCCTATAAGCGAACCTTATAGCGGAGGGCCGCCACCTCGTAGCGGAGACCCTCGTTATTATTAATAAAGGCGGGGGCGGAGTTAGTAGGAGCGATAGCGGGAGTTACCTTAGATAAGGAGGCATAGTAGTTATTACGAGCTAACTTATAGGCCTCGCGGAGCTAGGCCAGGGTTAGTAGCGACCTAGAAAAGGATAAGGGGGATACTTATATTATTATTATTTAGGTTATCGCGTATAGCGCGACCCGTATCGGCTAAAGGCTTAATAAATAGGACGGCGGCGGCGGGGAGCTAAAGAAGTTAGTCGTAACGACCTTACCTATAAATTATAGGAAACTTATAGGGCGGTATAGGTAGGATCCTATAGCGTATTTATAGTATTTAGGGTTACTATAGGCCGCGCTAGGTCCGGATTAATTATAGTATATCTAGTTAAATTTCTATTTAACGCCGGCTATATAATTAGTATAAGGGCGATAAAAGGTATCACGAGGTCGGCTAAAGGGGTAGGCTAAGCTATACTAATACTTAGTTAGCGTCGCGGCCTGCTAAAGAGTTAGTAAAATTCTTATAGCGAAGTATTAGGCTATATCACGAACCTCCTTTTTAGCTAAACGCTTACCGGTATTCGCTATAACGGTAAGGGCCTCCTTAACTATACTCTTAACCGATTAACCTTTTCCTTTATTATCGGAGGCGGGGGGGGGGGGGGGGGGGCCCCNATATCGGCTAACGGCTAGCTATTCCTTAGCGGTGCCCTTATAGGCATAGCGGGCGTTATATTAGGGAGCGGATATCTATACGCGCCCTATTAGCTACTAACCCGGCTTAATATAAGGGCTTATTAAGAAACTTATAATAATTAAAGAAGGTAAACGAAAAGTTATAAATTATAAGATTAATAAAATAATTATAAGGTCGGAAAGACTACGCCGCGAGTTAATATAGAATAACACGGCTCTTAGCACAGAATCGGCGATAAAGCTTACTATTAAAACGATATTATAGGCTTATAAAAGGAAAAACTAATTATAAATAAAAACCCGGGTAAAACTACGCTTATACTATAATATCGAATTATAGAATATAATAAAAGCCTATAAAGCTATTTATTATAGTTATTTATAAATAAAGGAGAAGGAGTAACCGGGGGTTATTTAATATAACTAGTAAGCGTAAGGCGGAGCGCGGAGAACCGATAACCTATAAGCGAAGTCGCCGCGAACTAAGCGCGACGCTAACCGGCCTAACGTAAAGGAGGATATACGCCTCCCTCGCGCGGCGTTTAGGTAAAAGGGGACCGGCGCTTAGTTATCGCGACCCGAAAAGGGGGGGGAGGGGGGGGAGGGGGGTAATATCACGGGTTAACCCCTCGAATACGTAGTTCCGGCATAAGACCGGAACCGCTAATTAGTACGTAGGTCCGGTGCTTAGACCTCGTACTACCCTTACCGCGGATTCGTATAAACCTAGGAAATCCTGTATTTCTCTATAAACCTTTTCCTTTCCTTTCCTTAATTCTAGCTAATACAATTATTCGGCCTCACTTAGTGCTATTAACCTATAACCAGCCGCTCACAATAATAACTAAGTAAACTTAACTAAATTAGTTATACTCTATAAATTATATAAAATTAGTATACTAAAGTTATACTATAGACTACTTATATATACGAGTTAAGATTATAATATAAGTCTTTTAATACTTAAATAAAGTATAACTTTGGTTTTTAAAGGCACTAAGAATATAACCCTATAAAGGGTAAGACTAGAGTAGATATACTAGTCTTTTATCCTTACCAGGCTTTTAATATCCTCTTAAACTATATTAAATATAATATATATTAATATATTAACTCCTAAAATACTATATTATCACTATATATATAGGAGTATAAGTAGTTATATACTTATATATAGTCTATGGTACTTAGTATCGTTCTAAGATAGTATATATAGTATTATATATAGTATATAATATAGAATACTCTCTTAATCTATGTATAAAAAAAGTGTAATTTTTCCCCTAACATTACAAAATTACATTACAAAATCACGTGTAATGTAATGTAATGTAACGTAATTCTTTTAAAATAAATTACATTACAAATTACATTACATGTAATTTATAATTTATAATGTAATTTGTAATTTGTAATTTTTCTTTAATGCCCTGTTTATAGCGCCTTATAGGTCCCGGTCTATCCTAAGGGACTTCTCTACGAGCCTCCTAATAGAGTTATTAGCTTAAAAGCCCTCCGGCGCTAACTCTAGGAATAGTATCTAGTAGCCCTATAGATCGTGGCCGTGCCGGTAGTATATAGGGTATTTATCCTTATAAAAGAGGGATTATCGGCGCTTAGAGCTTATATGGTTAGTTAACTTACCTTTAGGGTAGACACTACGGCCCCGCTAGGCTCCGGTCCGGTTAGCCCTCCCGGCCCGTTATAGCCCGTTATTATTTTTTACCTTTACCTAGGTTTAGGGCCGGGAAGGCTATAGTTCTATAGCTTTAAGTGGGTAGCACGTTAAGTTATTCCGCCGCCTTCTTCCCTTCCGCGATAAGGGTTATCGCCGATACTATTTTAAGGTCTAGCGTTACTTCCTTTATATCCACCTAGTTACCTAGGGCAGGTCGTATAGCGTTAAAGAAATCGTTAATCTAAATCTCCCGGGGTTTGTTATATATCCCGACGTTATAATAGTCATAAAGCCGGTCCTGCTAATCGTCTAGCCAGGCGGCCACCTTCCTTAGGTTAGTAGGCGGCTTATTCTTATGAAGATCGTAGTTCTTTTAGGAGTCTTTTATTTATAACGGTCACGAGGAGATAGAACGGAAGAGGAAGATCTAGAGGAAAAGAGGCAGTTTGAATTGTGGAAGACTGTGAAGACTGCAGAAGTAAGATACAGAGAGAGAGAAAGGAAAGGAAGAGAGAGGCGGGCAGCCTAGTGTATATAACCCTTTCCTACGGTTTATTCAAGCTACTGATTTAGTATCCGGACCCTAGAAGTATAGGCGAGGGTCCGTGGGCTCCTGGAGAGCTCGGGAGGTCCGTGGGTTCCCCCGAAGGTCCTTAGGTCCACCCGAAGGTCCGTGGGTCTACCTGGGGTCCCGGGGACTTAGGAAGTCCCTGGGGGACTCGGGAGGACCCTGGGGGACTTAGAAAGTCCCTGGGGGACTCGGGAGGACCCTGGAGGACTCAGGAAGTCCCTGACTTACAGGAGGTTTCGTATATCGTACTATACCGTATATAGATATATTTATTTTCTGGGTATAGTACTAACACCCCCTCGTAAGCTGACTCCTATATAATAGGTGCAGCTGAGCTAGTTATTTCATAGTCTATATACTTTTAAGGCGAGGAAAAAAAAAGGAAAACCTCTATCTTTGTTATAGTGTAAGGGAAAAAATTAAAAACTCTTTTTAGTTTTATTCTAGAACAACCTGTTATAGAGGGGCAGACCCGTGTTCCGGGTCAGGACGTTGGATATCACGTGACCACGTACGCGGTCCCAGAGATCTGGTCTTATATGCGGCTATTCTTCGGAATAGACCTACTATATCTAGCTAGCTTTTTGTCCGATCTTTCACAATCGTTACCTATTATCCATCATAATCATAATTTACATTATCCTTCCCTTTTTGGTTATCTAGACGATCCAGAAGAAGAGCCGACTATAGGCCCGCCTGCCTATCTATAGCTATTCGTTCCCCTGATCGGACCACTGCCGACCCTTCTAGAGGCCCGGCGACCGTCTCCTCGGGACCCTTAGCTCTAGATACGGACCCGTGACGAGCCTAACCCTTCCTTTCGGCTAGCCTATTAGTTAGTTATTTGTTTTAGCCCTAGCGGAGCCGTTCTATATAGTGACGGCTTCGCCTTTCTTTAATTAATACTCGGAGGCGGATATAATCGGCGTGGGGGGATTATCTATCTTCCTACGCCCGAGGGTAGTTCCGGCCTGCTTAAATAAACGGCCTGTTAACATGTTATTAATTTCGATACGGTCACCGTTTCCTTTATTCCATTTTAAGCCTTTAAGTCTTTGGTTTAAGTCTTCGGTTTTAAGTCTTATTTCGGATACGATACAGTTCTGGTTAGTCCTCTAATAACGGGCGAAGGGCTCTAGAAAAGGCCTAGAAGAATATCGCGTTACGTGGGTACTAGAAGAAGAGGTCCGAGAGATAACGATTCTGTTTTAAGTTCGAGTTACAATTCCGGTTACGATATAATAATAAAAACAATAAAAACACTATATATAACAAAAACCATAAAAACAGTTTCCCGGGGCCCGAGTCTCCGGAAGAGCGATCCTGATAGTGCTTCGGAAAGCAGAGGCTGCCTGCTCGTTAGTAATAGCCATAATCCATCCCGACGCAGAGACTACCTATAGATTATAGTCCGATACTAGTTCCGATTTAACGGGTCCTAGTACCACGGATACGGATACGGAAAAGCAGAGACTGCCTGCTTAGAATTAATAGTCCCCCGAACCGACGCAGAGACTACCTATATACTAATAGTCGAATATAAAGAGGAAGGCATCACAACGATAACGTGGTAAGAGGAGGATATATACCGGTAGTCAGGGTTAGAGCCGCGCGTAGGATATGTTCCTGTTCCTCTTAATCGGGCTAACCTCCTGTTTTAAGGTCGTCGTAAGAGTCACGCTAAAGGCGTGTAAAGGAGCCCTATAGGCACTATACGCTCTACTATTAGAAGATTCTTTACCATTTACTTCCCGTTCGTCTAATTAGACTAACGGTGACGTTGCTCGTGGGCAGCCTACCAAAGGTAGCCGTAGCCCGAGCCGAAGCAGTAATCGGAGAAGCCGCCGCCGCGGTAGAAGTAGGACTCCACGGCAGAGTTAGGAAGAGAGTCCCGCCGCCCGGTATAATCCTGTTCGTCTAATTAGGTGTTATTCCTGCGGTTAGAAAGGTTACTGTCGGCGTATATACCCGGAAAGGAAGAGCTCTGTTGGCTCTATAATCCGGAAGAGCTCCCGTGCTAGCTCCCCTGCCTCCACCGATTCCGTGGCACCGGTTCCGAAGAGTCCCGCCGTTATAGACTCCGTGACGAAGGAACCTGCCGTTACCGCTACCCTTCCCGTTCCTCTAGAAAAGCCTATTAGCTTTATAGTCCCGAAGAGTCCGCCTACCGCCGATTAGACTATCGGCTTCGTGATAGTAGATCGGGTAGTTAAATCTATTCCCACCGATTAGCCTGCCCCTATTCCCGTTCCGCCTACCGACCTGCTTTCCCTTCTGCCTCCTGACTTCGAGATTAGTTACCCGGAGTGGTATAGACGTTACCTTAATCTATGCTTCCGGAAAGAGATCGAAGAGATATTCGGAGACTCTCTTAAAGGTGCGCTTAAAGAGGTATATACGCAGGTTAATAAGCAGATAGCAGAGGCGGTTAAAGAGGCGCGATAAGAGCAGAGTCTTTGTGATAGGCGTTAACGTCTCTTTTTAGGTGGACTTACCTCTAGGGCCAAGGGATTTTTCCTTACTATCTTCCTCCCTCCTCCTACCTCTTTTCCCTCTTCCTTTTCCCTTACCCTTTTTCCCGCCTTTCCCTTTACCTAATTAGGGTAATAGAATCGTTTTCGGAAGTAGAAGTCCTGCGTGGGTTCCGTAGGAGCTTTTTTAGTTCCTAATAGGGGCCGCGTCTTCGTAGATTCGTATCTAGGGCCGCGTCTCTTTTGGATTACGCCCTGGAGCCGGATTTTTTTTCCCGAAGCTGCTCTGTTAGCCTAATCAGGTCTTTTTTATTGTTTTTGGGGTTATTTAAAAGCTGCCCTTAAGGGGGACCTCTTTGTATAGCTTTAGGGCCGATAGATATAGAGTCCTGCCCTCCCCCGATTTCACCCTACCCACCTCTATTCTTCTTTTCTTTTTAGAAGGCTATACGCGCAGGAGCTTCCTCGTATAGCTTTAGGGCCGATAGATAACTAGGCCCAGGGCCCAGCCAAGAGTCTATAGGAGTCCTGCCTATTTTTCAGCTTTTCCACCTAACCACTTTACCTTTTCCTTAGACTATATCCTTGATAGTTCTTCACTTTTTCTTTTGCTCGTAACCATGTTAGCCTGATTATAAGAAGAGGATTCGAACGGTTCTGATTTTGATTAATTTAGCCTACTAGTTATTAAGTTATATATGGGTTAGTTTAGTGGTACGCGTTAGATATCTTTGTCGTCTTTTCGAAGCAGACCACGTGCCACTAATTCTGCCTACTCCTTTTAGATCTTAATACTGCCTACCGTTTTCTGCCGGCAGTTACCATAAGCCTATCCTGCTTACTCTTTTCCTTATTTTTCCTCTTTTTCCTACTCTTTTACTACTCTTCTTTTCCCCCGATATCTTCGTTCCTCTAATCGGCCCGAGCCTGATCCGCCTGCCTATAGTTAATCCGATTAATCCTATTAATCCGATTAATCTGGTTAACCTAATTAATCTAGTTAATCCCGTTAATCCTGCTTCTTCTTCCTATTCCTTCGAGCCCGGCCACGATACTACCGCCTCGAAGAGTCCTACTATAAGGCCCGGTTTTATTCTTCGCCCACCGACTCTACGAAGAACCGATAAACCGCGATACCTTCCTGCCTTTAACAAACCGCCCTGCCTTCCTGCGTACCGTGCTATACCGCCGAAAAGATCCGACCTGTGTGCTTTACGCCTATAAACCGAGAAATAGACTAACTGCCTGCCTTAATATAGGTAGTGGAAAGAGATAAATATACTCTACGCTATCGCCTAGTTCTGCGTTCTGCGTCGTTAATCTTTTACTAGGGCCGCCTACCCTATATATACGTTTATCGTCACGGTCTTCTCGAAGACTACGCTAGGGCCGCCGCCTATTTACCGCCGCCCGTTACCACTACCGCCGCTATATTACTTATTCCTTATACGGAACCGAGGAAGCCGCCGCCGCCGCCTGGCTTATATAGGAAGGACCTACGAGGTTACCTCTATCTATAAGGTCACCGTCCTTCGGGCCTGCGTCTTCGGGAGACGTCTTTAGGAATACTATACGAGGAAAGAAGGACTGCTACTACGTGTAGCTAGAAGAGGTGGACGATACGGAAGCTATTACTATATAGGTTGCTTATAGAAGCCCTGATTAGGGTAATAGAGATATATTTAGGATGGTTATGCTATTAGTTGCTTGTTTATTATGAAATTATTAAGCCACGGGGCGTGGCTTAATAATTTAGGGCCGATTATAGAGGGGCAGACCCGTGTTCCGGGTTAGGACGTTCGATATCACGTGACCACGTACGCGGTCCTAGAGATCTGGTCTTGTATGCGGCTATTCTTCAGAATAGACCCACTATATCTAGCTAGCTTTCCGTCCGATCTTTCACGATCGTCACCTATTATCTATCACAATCACAATTTGCATCATCCTTCTCTTTTCGGATATCTAGACGATCCAGAAGAGCCGACCGTAGGCCCGCCTGCCTATCTAGCTATTCGTTCCCCTGATCGGACCACTGCCGACCCTTCTAGAGGCCCGGCGACCGTCTCCTCGGGACCCGTTTAGCTCTAGATACGGACCCGTGACGAGCCTAACCCTCCCTTCGGCTAGCATATTGGTTGGTTGTTTGTTTTGGCCCTAGCGGAGCCGTTCTGCATAGTGACGGCTTCGCCTTTCTTCACTGTCTATAGATAAAAAACCTAGTATTTAAGTTCTTTTATTTCTTTATAAGGTGGTAGGTTATATTCGGGTAGTGTATTGTCTTTATGACCTAGGTTTATATAGCCGCAGAGTGTATTATATGTCTCTTTTAGTAACCCTTTAGTTATGATATTAGATATATTATATTTAGTATTTATATATACTACCTTTATATTATTTTCCTGTAGTTGTTGTCTATAGAAGTGAAACTGTCTATCGATGTGCTTTACTCTTTTATGAAATTCCGGGTTTTTAGTGACCTTTTTAGAACTCTCGCTGTCTGTATAAATAGTAGGAATGCTTGGTTTATTATTACTGAATTTTATATTAAGGTTATTTGTGAGTTTAGTATATAAATTATGTATATAGATTCCTTCTTTTTTAGCCTCGGTTAGAGCTATATATTCGGCTTCTGTTGTTAATAAAGCAATGACTTTCTGTTTCGATAAGGTCTAACTAATAGGATTATTTATTCCTATGCAGTATATATATCCCAAGGTAGACGTCTTATCTTTAAGAATATCTGAAAAACTGGTATCTAAGTAACCGTATATATATAGGTTATCTCTTTTATACTTATATAGAAGACCTATATTAGGATATGCGTTTATATAGGCCTAAACTCTATTTAGTGCTATAAAGTGTTCCTTCGAGGGGTTACTTATATATCGGGCACACTTATTAATGGTATAGGTTATATCGGGCCTAGAGTGAGGAGCTAGATATAGTAAAGCTCCTACTTCTTGTTTATATTTCTTTGTGTCTTCTTTTAACGCCTGTTTAGGGTTTAGTATTAGGATCTGTTTATGAATACACGGGGTATCTATCTTTTTAAGAGCTTATTTATTATACCTTTTTAGTATTTTATTCGTATAGGGCAGTTGGCTTATAGAGAGTGTCTTTTTAGTTGTATTTATATTTATTTTGTTAATAAGAAAGGTATATACTTCACCTAAGTTTTTTAGTCAAATATCTTTAGATATCTTTTTATAAAGGTGATCTATTATAGTATCTAAAGGACTTATAACCACCATATTATCTATATGACAGAGAAATATAGCTTAGTCTCCTTTAATATAATATATAAAGAGTCCTTTATTAAACTCGGAGACTATATAGCCTAGCTTAGTTAAGGTTTTAACTAGGAAGTTATAGTAGAGTCTAGGGCTCTGTTTCAGGCCGTATAGGGCTTTATTTAGCTTGCAGATAGTTATACTATTTCCTTTTCGTTTTTTAAAACTCGTTAGTTAAACAGTATATATTAGAGTATCTATATTAGTATATACGAAAGCGTTTATTACGTCGAACTGTCTGAATTTCTAGCCTAAGGAAACGCCTAATAGGAAGGTAAGTCTATATATTTCGGGTCTACAGGTTATAGAAAAGGTTTCTAAGTAATCGATTCCGAGTACTTAGTTAAAGCCTTATATAACCTATCTTACTTTATATTTTATTAGTTCTCCTTTATTATTTAGTTTTATTTTATAGACCTATCGTCCGCTTAGGATATCATATTTTTCCTTTATTTTATTAAGGGGCGTATCTTTTATAGTTATTAAATCCTAGGTCTTTCTTTTTGCTAGTTCTATTATTTCTGTTACTATAGCGTCTATCTATGATGATTTATCTAAGCTTTGTATAGCCTTTTTATAGGTAGCTGGTTCTAATAGAGAGCTTATAGTTAGGAGGTAGTAAGGCTCTATTTAGAACTATAGGTTTCTAAGAGTGGTATCTTCTATCAAATATAATAAGCGCTTATTATTTGTATTATTAACTGATATATAGTCTTTAAAAGCTGACTTTGGTTTCGAAGGTATTTTAATTTATATACTAGAGTAGCCGGTGTGTTTAGGTCTATCTATGTTATCGTAGCCTGTTACTGCTCGTAGACTTCTTAATTTATTTTCTGGGTTATTATTATTTTCTTCTTTAGTTTAGATAGACTCAAAGGGTCGTTTTAAGACCTGTTATTATTGTATAGTCTTTTCTAGAAGCTGATACGGCTTTAGGTTAGAAACCTGTTCTTCTTAGAGAGAGATATTACTAGTATTTAGGTCTACAGAGGAGTGTATAAACTGATTTTTAAGTATATATACGTCTCTAAACTAACCGATCCTTCTTAGGACTGAGTTATATATCTTATAGTTATAATCGTTAAAGCCGATAAGGGCACTACGAATAGCTCTGCTATCTAGTTTCTTTTAATTCGAGTCGTTGTTTTTATAGTAGGCTATAGAGCCCTAGACCCGAATATGGTTTATATTCGGTTTTTTCTTGTTAGCTAGCTTAAAAGGGGTCTTAAAACCTATAGCTGAATTCGGGGTCCTGTTATATATATATACTGCTAAATATATAGTATCTTCCTAAAGGTATTTATGTAGTCCTAAGTGGAAAAGCAGGCTACGAATGTTTTTTTATTATAGTTCTGATAGCTTATTCGATTAAGCCTTAAGTCTTATAGGTATATAGTGGTTTTATATTATGTTTTACGCCTTAAAAAAGACGTTTAAAGGAGGCGTTTATAAACTCCTTTCCGCTATTAGTATCTACTTTTTTTATTTTTATATTATAGTTATTATTGTCCACTAGTATTTTCTACTCTTTTATAGCTAGAACAACGGTTACTTCTGATTTATTAAGCAGTAATTTTGCCCAGAGGAACCGGGTAGAACGGTCCATAATTAGTAGAATTCAGCGCTTCTTATTATAAGTTATTGGTTCTATTAAGCCGTAGAGATCCATAGATACCTTTTCTAGGTAGGAGAAGTTTTTATATTTATTCACTAAATCTTTATTAGCTAGTATAATAGCCTTACTACGGCGGCAGGTATTATAGCTGTTTATATCTATGATTTCTTATTCTAATACTTTAAAGTCCTTAAAGAGAGAGGTATTACTATATAGGTTTTTTAGGGCTATAGGATATATATAGCCTATTCTATTATACTATAGTTATATAGTCTCCTTTATTGTTACAGTTCTTTTCTTATTATTTTAGTCTCTTTGTTTCTGAAGGTCTAGATTTTTCTGGTTTCTTTATTTCTTTATTCTTTGTTCTAAGCTTTATAGGACTTCCTTTATTATATTTATTTCTTTATTCCTACTTTTTAGGATAACTGGCCTAGCCGTAGCCTAGTAGAGTTCTTTAAAGAGTCTAGCTCTTATATATATATAAAGGGACTCTTTTAATATTTTATTTTTAAAAAGAATAAACTGTTTATTACTAGATAAACCTCTGACTTTACTATCGAGGTTTAGAAGACTTATTATATTATCTCGCGGCGCGAAGAAAAGCGATACTCGTGCAAAGCGAACAACAGGATTTCCACGGGCGGACTTTTTACTAAAAGCTTATATACCACGTTACGATATCTTGTTATTACAGGCAGCGGGGTAGGTCAAGTAGCTTAATTATTATAGCTATTATTCGTGGAGCTATAACAACCACAAAACCAGCTACGTTCAATCCACGTATTCGTTATTTTTCTTCTTTTTTAAAAAGTCCCTTTATAAATAAAGGAATAGCGTATCCGATTATAACAAAGAGTCTTATTCCGATCGTGTAGTTCTTCCAGAACAAGAACAAAGAGCTGGCCTCTTGGCACGACTCTTGGCGACCGTATTAGAAAGAACAAAGAGCTTTAAACAGTAGTATCGGTACGAATAGTTCGAATCGATTAGCTGTCTTCAGGAGATAAAGGGATTTCGTATAGTCGGAGATAAGGATATACGACCGGGGGAGGATAAAGAGATAGCTTAAAAAGGCAGGGAGTCTTTTTAGTATTTCGAATAGAGTAAAAGGGTAGAAAAGAGTAGATTTCCTTCTTTACTAACCCGGGCTTATAACCTTTTAATAGATTAGGCTACGAGTAGTAGGCTATACGCGCGGAAGAGAGGAAAATCAAGCAAATAGCTGTTAAATTCGTAGAATCGTAGGATTACTGCTTATTACGCAAACGCGTAGTTATGTATAAAGAACTAACTCCTGGGATTTCTTCCTGGATTCGGGGCTGGCAAAAGACCCTGAAAGATTAGGTGGCGACTGTTACGTTAACAGCCTACGCGACGGTTATCACGCCACGTTATTAGCTTAAGTAATAATCAAGATATCGTATTTACGATACCTAGTATGTTTATATAACATATATTATAAGCCAAGTGTATATACACGTATAATATATATAGTATTATAGTATAGGTTAAGATAGTTAGAAAGTAGATGTCTAGTTATATAGCTATAACTATAATCTGTTTATTTTAACTTATATATTATACTTATTATTATTATAATTATTACTTATTATAAGTATAATATCAACAAGAACTAAAGAACTAAATCTACCTTAGAGAACTCTAATATACTTAATATAAGTAAGAATACGGTCCAGCGACTTTTTTAAAAAATACTATTAATAGATTTATAGTAATAGCTACTTAGGTAACTATAGATACTGCTATTTAAAGACCAGAGAGTACCTCGTCTATTGCTATAGGCTTAGGAAGTCGTCTATATAGCTAGATACACTCTAGCAATATATCTTTAATAAGCATAAGACCTGGGTAAATATACTCTAATCGACTCGTATAGAAATCCTAACTAAGTAGCACGGCTTTTGCCGTATTAAATTATGTAATAATCTTTCTAAAAAGTATCTATCTATTACTCCTTAATACAGGGACTAGGGGATAGTAAAAGGATATTTAGTTAACTAGAAGTATATAGGCTCCTAAGGGCGTATAGAGAGATATAGAGATAATTATATATTTTACATACTTTCTTAAATATTATAGTATAGATATTGCCTCTATAGTGTAGTGGTGGTAAACCTGGCACACGGTTAAGAGGCGACCGGGTCGGTTCGAATCCGGCTGGAGGCGCACGCAAAAGAGGAACCCCTTTTCCTTTTTTGCGCTACTCAGATCCTATTCTAGGGAGCCCTTATCTGCCTTTAGTATATACGATAAGGGTTAAACAGGGGGCCCGTTAAACCCACCTTCCGCCCGGCTTCGCTAGTTATTAATAGGTGCCACGGGGGAGTTAGTCGCCCCACCGTGGAAATAAGAAGACGGTAGCGCGCTGTCCCTGAGCGCGTAGGTAAAATACACGGCGTCTCTTCCACGATACGGAAGCAGCCTTTTACGCTATTATATAAGCGTTCTGCGTAGGCACGTAGCCTGCGTTAGCTCCACCTATAGCCATCTAAAGAGTAAGGGAAGCTTAGGAGCTTTAACCCTAGGAAGCGTATATATATACATATATAAGTCGCCTATAAGTGGGCCCGCAGGGGCTAGCCCTAGGGTATACGGAAGGCGTATAAATAAACAGAGATAACCATGCGCGCGCCGTTAAATTCGAGCACGTAGTCGGCTTTAAAGCCGCTACGGGCCACGTTATAGGCTTCCTAGTACCGAAGCCACGAGTTTCGTATTAGTAGATAAGTCAGCACCGGGGCCCCCGCTGCACCCGTATAAGGCAGCAATCCTAGAGGAGGAGGGCATAGGGGTTTTTATCTAAGTCTTATACTAGTTTCCTAAGTCTTATACTACGGTTTTCCCCCCTATAGGCATCTAAGAAGGACCGTATAGTCAGAATTCTGACTCCTAGCTACTTAAGGTAGGATAAGGATAGCGGAGTAAGAGATAATAAATAAATAAATAAATAGTATAGATATTATTACTTTATAGTATAGAGAGGTATAGAGTTAACTAATTAATATTATATAGTCTAAATAGGTTAAATAGATATAATACTACCTAATATACTAATAGAGAACGTGGACCTAGTATATACTAGTATACTGCTTAGATATTATATAGAAATATATATATATATATACACAAAGCTTAATACGTAGTATCTATTAGCTTAGTTACACACATACTCGTTAGTTAGCAGGACCCTGCAGATATTAATCTACGGTCCCATAGAGCTCTATAAGCTTATACTTTAGATAATATATCTTTATTTCTCTAAATTCTCTTTATATACGTTTATAATATATAGATACGGGAAATCCGTATAGTAAATGGTAGTAACTAAATTATTATAAATCGTTCGCTCTATACTATACCCTGACTCCTTTTCTCTTTTTTTCCTCGTTTACGCGATATAAATCAGTAACTCGCCGATTAAAGATATTTTCTACAGCTGCCCCGTAAAGATTTCTACTAGTAGTTAATTACCCGCCTATAGTAGATAGCCGTAGACGTTTTACCTCCATACCGACACTAAAGCTTACCTTTAAGTAACTGATAAGGATGTCTATAGCCGTTATAAAACGGTTCGCCTCGACGTATTTAACGATTTTCGCCTATTTTCCCTATTTTTCCCCTGTTTTTTGTTCCTAGTCCCTTTATAACCTTATTTTTAGTCGATTACGTTATCTATATATAATTACACCTTCCTATTATTTTACACCTACCCTATTTACCTATATAAGCCATAAATCACTAAGTCATAAACTCTCTTTCCCTACCCCGTTATAATTCTGTATTATTAGTATCTCTGCTATAAATATAACTACTAATAACTATTAAGAGAAAATTATTCTATATCCATAAATTTATTTAAGTATACCCGGAGTGGGCGGCGTAGCAAAATTTACCCGACGGAGCTATTACTATTATCAGATAAGAAGGAACAGCACTATATAATAAAGCTGCGAGAGAATATTAAGATATAAACCGTATAGCTAGACGTAATAATAGAGCCCCGAGTATAGATAACGGACTAACCTTCCTATCCTAGTAGGAGACCGATAATTAGGCGGTAAAGGTAACCCTCGTGATAGTACTAAGGCACTTAAATATTAGTAGAAGTCAGAATAATAGCAGAACTTACTCCCGTAATAATAGTCAGAACCCTTTATAGGGCACACAGGTAGGCAGATAAGCAGTTAAACGGTATAGTCGGCAGCTATTAGTTAAGAATAGACTATAGACCGTTAATAGTTAATTAACGTCCCTTAACCTTAACGCTCCCCGTAGACCTTTATTCGAGGAATCCTATATATAGTAGCGGATAAACTAAGCGCCTATAACATAAACTCTATAGACGCTAGAGGATAGTTAACCACCGCCTTATATATCTTAAGAACCCTTAGTAGCCCCTAAGCCGTCGCCACGCTAAGTAGTCAGGATAAATACTAATAGATAGACACTAGCCTCTAGTTCCGGTATATAGAGCCAGAGTAGCTAATAATAATATCGGGATTAATAATAGCAGGCGGCCCCCTAGTTAAGCCTATAGCCACCTACCGTTATATTTACCCCTAATTAATTCTAACGTATAATAAGTTTCTTCGCTAATAGAGCTCCGGCTACCGGTAACGGAGGTACCGGAATAAATAACGCTAATAATAGCAACACATAGTATAATAGCGGCCCGTAGGTTTTCCGTCGTAAACTAACTATAATTAGATTCTTTAGTCCTCCTAAGTATATATCGCTAACCTCTATCCTATAGTTAGTCTCCGGAGATAAAGTCCTTTAGTATAACGTTAAGCTTTTTATCGAAAACGTTAAGGAATAGGCGACCACCCCTAATATAGCAGAAAAGGCTCGTATTAATCTGCACGCGCTGTTTATAGGTGAAGCTGCCTTATAGTAGCTAACTAGCCTTACGGCTATATAGCGTAGCAAGGTACGCCGTTCTCTGGACGGATAGTACGTAGCCCTTCGCCGATTAAAGAAAGGCGAAGCCGTTACTATACAGAACGGCTCCGCTAAGGCTAAAACAAATAACTAACCTATAGGCTAGCCGAAGGGAGGGTTAGGCTCGTCACGGGTCCGTATCTAGAGCTAAGGTCCCGAGGAGACGGTCGCCGGGCCTCTAGAAGGGTCGGTAGTGGTCCGATTAGGGGAACGAATAGCTATAGATAGGTAGGCGGGCCTATAGTCGGCTCTTCTAGATCGACTAGATAACTAAAAAGGGAAGGATAATATAAATTATAATTATAATACGTAATAGGTAACGATTATAAAAGATCGGATAAAAAGCTAGCTAGATATAGTGGGTCTATTCCGAAGAATAGCCGTATATAAGACCAGATCTCTAGGACCGAGTAGTCATATAATATCCAACGTCCTGACCCGGAGCACGGGTTAGCCCCTTTATAATCGGCCCTAAATTATTAAGCCACGCCTCGTAGTCTTAATAATTTTAATATAAATATAAACAGTAACCGTCCTAAATATATCTTTATTACCCTAATCAGGGTATCCACTAGCAGTCCTTCTTTCCTCGTATATATATTCCTAAAAACGCCTCTCGAAGACGCAGGCTTAAAGGACGGTGACCTTATAAAGAGGTGACCTTGTAGGTCCTTTGTGCGTATAAAGTAGGCGGCGGCGGCGGCTTCCTTGGTTCCTTAAAAGGAATAAGTAACGCGGCGGCGGCGGTAATAGTAGTGGGCGGCGGTAAATAGGCGGCGGCCCTAGTATAGTCTTTAAAAAGACCGTGACTATAAACGCATATAGGGCAGGCGGCGGCTAATAAGGTAACGCGGCGGCCCTAGTAAAAGATTAATAACGCAGAACGTAGAACTAAGCGATACAGAGTATATCTATCTCTTTCTATTACCTTAATTAAGGCAGGCAGTCTATTTAGTTTATAGGCGTAAAGTATATAGGTCGGATCTTTTTATAGTATAGCACGGCACGTAGGAAGGTCGGGTCTTAGCAGGAATCGCGGTAGGTCTCTTCGAGGCGGTAGTATCGTGGCCGGGTTCGAAGGAATAGGAAGAGCAGGATTAATAGGATTAATAGGATTAACCGGATTAACTATAGGTAGGCGGATTAGGCTTAGGCTGATTAGAGGAATAAAGATATCGGGAAGAAGAAGAGTAGTAAAAAGAATAGGAAAAGAGGGAAAAATAAAGAAAAGAGTGAGCAGGTTAAGCTTGTGGTGACTCTGCTAGTAAAAAACGGTAAGCAGGATTAAAAAGGGTAGGCGGTATTAGTAGCACGTGGTCTGCTTCGAATATAATAAAGATATCTAACGCGTACCACTAAACTAACTAATAACTTAATAACTAGTAGGCTAAATCAATTAAAATCGGAACCGTTTAAATCCTTTTCTTCTAATTAGGCTAATATGGTTATAAGCGAAAGAAAAGGTGAAGAACTATAAAAGATATAGTCTAAGGAAGAGGTAAAAAAAAGGCTAAAAAATCCGTGTAGGCGGCTCCTATAGACTTATAGGCTAGGCCCTAGGCCTAGTTATCTATCGGCCCTAAAGCTATACGAAGAAGCTCCTGCGCGTATAGCTTTCTATAAAAAG
Source organism: Sodiomyces alcalophilus JCM 7366 (assembly GCF_042370955.1). Taxonomy (NCBI): domain Eukaryota; kingdom Fungi; phylum Ascomycota; class Sordariomycetes; order Glomerellales; family Plectosphaerellaceae; genus Sodiomyces; species Sodiomyces alcalophilus. The sequence goes on along the minus strand of NW_027263535.1, from coordinate 2,683,416 downwards.
AAAAGAAGAACGGGCTCGTGATTAGGGTATTCGCGTAAGAAAGAAAAAAGGGTAAAATCGGGGGAGGGGCAGGACTTAATATCTATCGGCCCTAAAGCTATACGAAGAGGTCCCCCTCGAGGGCAGCTTTTAAATAACCCTAAAAACAAATAAGAAAAAATAAGAGGGCCTGATTAGGTTAACGGAGCAGCTTCGGGAAAAAAAAAATCCGGCTTTAGGGCGTAATCTAAAAAGAAAGACGCGGCTCTAGATATAAGTCCACGAACACGGCCCCCGTTAGGAACTAGAAAAGCTCCTACGGAACCCACGCAGGACTTTGGCTTCCGAAAACGATTCTATTACCTTAATTAGGTAAAAGGAAAAGAGGCGGGAAAAAGGAAAAAGAAAAAGGGAAAAGAGGTAGGAGGAGGGAGAGGAGGATAATAAGGAAAAAGTCCCTTGGCCCTAGAGGTAAATCCACTTAAAAGAAAATATTAACGCCCGTCACGAAGACTCTGCTTTTATCGCGCCTCTTCGATCGCCTTTACTATCTACTTATCGATCTGCGTATATATTTCTTTAAGCGTAGCTTTAAGAGAGTCTCCGAAGATCTCTTCGATCTTTTCCTAGAAGTGCGGATTAAGGTAATACGTATACTATACCGGGTAACTAATTTCGAAGTCGGTAGGTAGAAGGGAAAATAGGTAGGCCTAATCGGTAAGAATAGGGATAGGCGGAATAAGGATAGGCGGAACAGGGATAGGCTAATCGGTAAGAATAGATTTAACTACTTAATCTGCCGTTACGAAGCCGATAATACCGATAGTCTAATCGGCGGGCGGGCTTTTCGGGACTATAAAGCTAATAGGGCTCTCCTCTATGGCGGGCGCGGCAGAGCTAGCACGGGAGCTTAGCGCCGGAATAACGGGATTAACGGACTTAACGCGCTAGTTCTTTAAAAGCGCGGAGCTATCACGGGAGCTCTTCCGGATTATAGAGCTAATAGGGCTCTTCCTTTCCGGGCACGTACGCCGACGGTGGCTATCCTGACCGTAGTAATAGCACCTTATCAGGTAAACAGGATCGTGCCGGGCGGCGGGACTCTCTTCCTAACTCTTTTACCGTAGGGCGGGACTCTTCCGTGGAGTCGTACTTTTACCGCGGCGGCGGCTTTTCCGACTATTACTTCGGCTCGGGTTCTACCTATAAGTAACGTTACTGTTAGTCTAATTAGATAAACGGGAAGTAAACGGTAAAAAGATATCGCGGCTAGACCTTAAAGAGTAAAGCTCTTCTAGGGCTACCTCGCACGCCTTTAGGGCGACTCTCGCGAGGACCTTGAAATAAGAGGTTAACCTGATTAAAAGGAATAGGAACGTATCCTATACACGGCTCTAACCCTAACTACCGGTATTTATCCTCCTCTTTCCACGATATCGCCGTCGTGATATCTTCCTCTTATATTAGGACTATTAATTTATAGGTAGTCTCTGCGTCGGATTAGACTATTCTTTCTAAGCAGGCAGTCTCTGTTTTTCCGGATCTATGGTACTCGGGACTGTTAAACCGGATCCGTGGGACTATTAATTTATAGGCAGTCTCTGCGTCGGGATAGGTTATAGCTATTAATAAGCAGGTAGCCTCTGCGTCGGAATAGACTATTAATCTATAGGTAGTCTTTGCGTCGGGATAGATTATGGCTATTACTAATAAGCCGGTAGCCTCTACTCTTCCGAAGTATTATCGGGATCGCTTTTCCGGAGACTCGGGCCCCGGGATATTATTTTTATTATTTTTATTATTATATCGTAACCGGAATCAAAACTCGAACTTAAAACAGAATCTTCTTCTTTGGGACCTCTTCTTCTAGTGCCCACGTAACACGATATTCTTCTAGGCCTTTTTTAGAGCCCTTCGCCCGTTATTAGAGGACTAACCAGAACTATATTATATCTAAACACTAAAAACTCGAAGACCTAAAAGCTTAAAACAGGATAAAGGAAACCGTGACCGTATCTCTAATTAATAATATAATAGGCCGTTCGTTTAGGTAGGCCGGAACTACCCTTATACGTAGGATTATAATCTCCTACGCCGATTATATCCGCCTTTAAGCACTAATTAAAGAAAGGCGAAGCCGTTACTATATAGAACGGCTCCGCTAGGGCTAAAATAAATAACTAACCTATAGGCTAGCCAAAAGGAGGGTTAGGCTTGTCACGGGTCCGTATCTAGAGCTAAGGTCCTAAGGAGACGGTCGCCGGGCCTCTAGAAGGGTCGGTAGTGGTCCGATTAGGGGAACGAATAGCTATAGATAGGCAGGCGGGCCTATGGTCGGCTCTTCTAGATCGTCTAGATAACTAAAAAGGGAAGGATAATACAAATTATGATTATAATAGGTGATAGGTGACGATTATAAAAGATCGGATAAAAAGCTAGCTAGATATAATGGGTCTATTCCGAAGAATAGCCGTATATAAGACCAGATCTCTAGGACCAAGTAGTCACGTGATATCCAACGTCCTGACCCAGAGCACGGGTCAGCCCCTCTACACGATACTAGTAAATTACCCCGGAGACTGCCACGGCTAAGATAACAGACTTACGGTTTATAGCCAGGGATATTATCGATAGCAAAGCATTTACCGAATAGGCAAATCACCTCGCCCGCCTATATAGAGCCTCGGGAATTAGCCCCCGCACTAATCTTAATATATAGTAAGAAATCTAGAACAGAATTAACCTATTACTCCGAGAAATCTATGCCCGACTAGATATAAATAAATATCTAGACGAATTTATCCGATAGAGTAAGGATTAGATTATTAACCGATAGCTCTCTCTAAAGCACTAAGTATAGCAGGGCATATTTCGTATAGATTGACTAGGACCTTTTTTGGTATAATAGACCGCACCTTATATTAACGTTACTATACCCTACGCTAATATTCCTATATAGACAATCCCGGAGAATCGCCTAATCGTATATACGGCAGAAGTGGCCCCTATAGACGATATATATAAGATCTTAGATAGGTGAATATATAAACTAGGGATATTAAGGCGGAAATTTCGATAATGGTCGATTTAATAACGGCGGAAATCGTTTTAGTAATTATAGCGGTCCCGGGAGAGGCCGATCGTAGGGGAATAACTTCGGCTACTATAATAAAGCCTTCTAGAGTCGCCGGGGAAACGATAATTAAGGCAGCCGCGGCCGTAAAGGCCGATAGTTTCGTAGAGGCGGACGCTAGTTCCGCGAGGAATATCGCCCCTATTAGCGACGTATACGATAATAAGTAAAAAGCAGCGGTAATTATAACCACTAAGTAGTATATATAGCGGAGGATAACCCCGGTAGAGATACCGACGAAGAAGACTTACGTGAAAAGGGCTATATTCTTATTAATAAAATTCTTAGCGAGGGCGAGGAGACCTACGTTTACGAGATTAGCGAGGAGGACTTAGCTAATAGTGAAATTAACGTTTATTATTCTTATTTTATAGGCTAAGCCGGCCGATCCTATATAAGTAACCGATAAACGTATAAACGTAAGTTAGAACGGACCTTAGCACGTACACGATAAACCTTATAGACTCCCGCTCCGCCGTAATCACCGAAGCCACTAATATACTAGTATAGAAAATATAACGCCTACTTCCCTAGTAACACATAACTCTTTCGATACGTGTTTTTAAATACCTATATAGAGCCGAAGCTAAAGGGATAGGGACCTTATAAAGCCCTTATTATCCCGGCGGCAACCAGGCTAATCACGCTAAAAGATCCGGAGACGCTATCCGAGTCTATAGAATAGCTAACCGAACCAGATATCTACACGGAAGACCCTATATAAGCATAATCTACTAATATATAGTACGGATCCGAAGCCACGTATATATAGTCTATAGATAAGGACATAGAGCCGATAATAGCTAATATAAAGCTACTAAGACTACCTAAGCCCGATAAACTTAGCTGCCACTTTGTATTTAAGCTATATAAGATTATCGATATATAGGCGTTAGTTAAACCCGGATTTAAGTAACACACACACTATAAAATAGCGATTAAGTTTATACCTAATAGCGAGACCACGGAAGTCTATATAGACTCTGGATATACCTTAATTCTAGTTAGTAGGAACTAGCTAATAGAGTATAGGAAGAACGTCTAATATAGAAAAGTTATAAACCCGAAGCTAATAAAGGGACTTACGGGGATAATCCAGGTATAGGAGGTCGCCACTTTCGACTTCTACGTTGGCGACTATATCTAAGACACCCTAGTTATAGGTCACTTTATAATTATAGCCTAGGTAATCGACGACCTAGAACTAAATATACTGCTTAGAGGAACCTTCCTAAAAACCTTTAGCGTCGATATCCTGTATTCCTCCGGCACCCTAAGGATAGCAGGATATCACGGTATACGGATCCTAATTATCGGGTATCGTAGGAAGCCTATAGGCAGATACTAACACCGAGTTATAATAGCGTAGACTATTATAATACCGCTATATATAGCTATGTTTATGCCCGTGCAGTATATAAACCTGCCTAGAAACCACGAATTTTATTTCGATCCGGATCCGAAACACGATATAATATAGTATATCTACGATATAAACACTCCTAAGGTGGTATATTACACGAATAATTCGGATAAACTAAAAGTCTTACGTAGAAATAAAAGAATAGGCCGACTAATAGACTTATAGGACGATAAGGAAGTCGAAGAAGTTAATTAGGTAAACGCTTATACTCTAATAGTAGTAGAAGAGCACGGAGAGTTTAAGGACTCTAAATTAGTACGCTGATTACTAAGAGCCACCCCTAAGGAACTTAAGAAGATTATAGTAGACGACATGATAAGGAACGGTAAAGACGATAAACCCAGAGTAGATAGAGAGAAGCATAGTGATATAAAGACCGAATAGCTGGATAACGTACCCGAAATTATAATAAAGGACGGCGTATATATATATATAATAGACTTACCGAAGGCTCGGGAAATTATTAAGTTATTAGAATCCTTTAATATATAGCGTGATAAAGGAATTATACCTCTGCCCCCTAATAAACGAATACGAGTCGACCTAGTTAACGGTTAGTAGAAGATAAATTTATACTTAAGGCCTTTTTAACTTAGCGGAGAAGATCGTGGCCTACTCGATAATAAGTTCGACGGAATATATAAAGTCGGACGTATAATATAGTAGAAGCTACCGACTCCTTTCGCTTTCCTAGTATTTATAGTATAGCGTATAGCATAGAAGCTAAAGAAAGGTAGAGTAGTCGTGGACCTACGAAAGCTTAACGCTACTATTCTGCCGGATATATATCCGATCCTATTATAGGATAAAATTATTTAGTGTCTATAAGGAAAGAAGTGGTTTAGCGCTTTTAACGCTAGCTTATTTTTCTATTAGCTATTAGTAAGGGAAGAGTATAAAAAGAGAATAATAATCGTGTCCCTTAAAGGCTTAGAGCGCCCGGAAATAATACTAATAGGCTTTCGTAACTTATTACCGTTTATATAACGGTTTATAGACTAAAGACTATTTAAGTATCGCTATTTCTATAGAGAGTATATTAACGATATTATTATTTTCTTAGATACTTTCGAAGAGCATATAAAACATCTTAGGACTATACTAAAACTATTCGAAGATATTCGGCTAGCGCTATCCCCGGTAAAATTATTCTATACGTATAATTTAGTGCGATTACTCGGTTTTAAGGTGGACGGCTTAGGTTTATACATTATATCCGACCGTATCGAGGCTCTATAGCAGATTAAAATATCCGAAAAGCTTAGCGACTTAGAGATATACGTTAGTAAAGTAGGATTTCTACGGCGATTTATCCCGTGGTTCCGGGTTAAGGTTAAGCCTCTATAGCGACGGAAAATAACTATACTTAATAACGTAAAGGAGTCCTAATAAATTACTATATACGCACCTAAGCATTTAAGGCAAAGATAGATAGGTAAGTTAACTTATAAACCTATAGATATCGAACGGTAGGCTTTTAAGATTATATAGAAGTAAGTTATAAAAGAAATAAGGTTATATTACTATATTCCTGATAAAACCACTTTCCTAAACCTGGACGCTAGTATAAACGGTCTAGGAGTATTCCTTTTTTATTGAGCGAAGCCGTGGGATAGCGGTAAAATCCCTATTAATACTATCTAGCTAATACTTTTCCTTTTAAGGAAGCTAATAGTAGCGGAATCGCGATATAAAGTAATAAAGCTAGAGATCTGCGCCCTGGTCTAGGCTTATAAGATACTTCGAACACGTTTATAATCCTGCTATAAGCCTATAGTGGTCCTTACTAATTATTAAGTAACTAAGGGAATAGTCGGATAAATATCCCTTAAGACGATAAATGTTAATAAACTAAACCCGCGCCTAATAGCGGCGTCCACTTTTCTTAGTTAATTTCGCCTAGATATCCGTTATATTCTAGGATAATAAAACGTGGTATTAGACGCATTATCCCGATTACCGACGGTAAACGATAAGGACTCTAAAGTACTAATAGGGACTAAAAAAGCTAAGAAAATGGATAAGAAGAAATAAGCTTATAATAGCGAGTTAGACGATATATAGACTAAACACGATAAAGTATTAGCAGTATATATAGCTATTTCGGACCTAAGGCTGCTAATAGACGTAGACGAACGCCCTTTAATATATATAGCGGTGGATTACGCGATACTAGACGATTTAAAGAGGGAGTTTTAATAGGTATATTAGGAGGATCCGAAATATAAAGCTATAATCGATAAAGTTAACACGAGATAGACTAATAGATAAACTTCCGGTAGCAGACCGATAAGACCTCTGCTAACCCGGCTTAAGAACGGACTATTATATATACTTAGAGAAGTAAATAAACTAAGGTTAGTAGTGCCCTATAAACTTATTAAAAAGGTTTTATAGATAGTATACGACGATAATCACTACTTCGGCGAAAAACGAATAATACACACCCTAGATAACTTTAGCTTTAAAGGTAAAGTACGCGCCGTGGCAGACTAAACAAAATATTACCTAGTATACCTAGAGAATATTATAGATTAATGAAAGCCGCTCGGAGAACTATAACCGATCCCGCTACTAACGATACCTTTCTCTATAATCATAATCGACTTTATAGTCGGTTTACCTTTTACCGAATACCGATAACCTTTCTAAAGGATTAAAGATAAACTAGTAGATAGACTCGATACCTTGCTTATAGTCACCTATAAGACTAGTAAAAAGACGATTCTTATTCCCGGATATTCGATATACACAGTAAAGGATTAGGCGGAACTATCACTTTGAATACTCTAGCTAATAAATTAGGGTTTACTAATAAGGATTATATGTAATAGAGACCCTAAATTTATATCCGAATTCTGGTATAAGTTATTTAAGGCACTAGGAGTACTGCTAGTAATCTTGATAGTATAGTATATATAAACTAACGGATTATCCGAGTAAAAGAACTAGTCTATAGAAATCATTCTACGGTATTATACTTCTATAAGCGATATTCCGTGGCTAGATATTATTCCGGTACTATAACACGCCCTAAATTAAGTGTATACCGAAACGCGTAACACCTTACTAAATAGATTCCTGCTTAGATTCCGTTTATAGACGGTAGCAGACCTAATAGTCGGCACGGGCGCTCCGTAAGCCTATAATAGGGAATAGACCGAGTATATTAGGCAGCTATATTACTAAGAGGCGGAATACCTAGTAACGATTACTATAGCCGATATAAAACGACGATATAATATAACGCGACGCCTATATACCTTTAATATAGGTGATTCCGTCTATCTTTATTTATACTAAGGATATAAGCTTCCGGGATAAGCTCGCGATTCGAGGAAATGGTTATAGTAGAGGGTCGGACCTTTCCGGGTAGTCAGGCTAATTAATCTACTCGTATATAAGTTAGATTTCCCTTGGTTATAGCGAGTTTATAGAGTAGTGTCGATCGCGTAGCTTATGCTAGCACTAATAGGGGATCCGTTTAGTAGAGAACGAATAAAGCCGGGACTTATAATAGTAGATAGAGACGACGGCGAATAGAGGTCCTACGAAATCGAAAAGCTATAAAGACGGCGAGTAATAAAAATCAGGGGATAATTATAGATAGAATACCTGGTTAAATAGAAGAGCTGGCTAGTATAGTATAATAAGTGGTATCTATGATAGCTATTAATAGAGAACGCGAGCGATATGGTTTACGATTTCGAGAGATAGAACCCGATTATTATAGCGGAATTAATAGGTTAAACGATAAACGATAATAAGGTAGAGGAAAGAATAGTTAGCGCTAGTAGATAAAGAAATCAGAGGTATATCGAACTAGTACTCCTATACGGCCGGCGTAGGGACGATAAAGAGTATCACGAAATAAGCGCCGAAGACGATAATTAATAAAGAAAACTATCTTTCCCTACTTTCGCTTACCCCTTTTTTTTATTTTCGCTTAACCCCTTTTCCTATTTTCGCTTAACCCCTTTTATCCTATTTTCGCTTACCCCTTTTCTTTTATCTTCCGCTTACCCGTTTCTTTTATCCTTTTTTATTTCTATTTTTATCCTTAGCCCTACTCCCTTATATAAACGAATATTAAAGAGAATGACTTACACGAATATAAACGTATACCACACTACTCACGAAAAGACTTATCTAAATAAGAAAAGAGCGCGAGACGACTAACCGCTTCCGGAAAAAGGGAGGCGTAATTAAATATCTTTTATATTACCCTTTATTCCTACTTAAACCATTAGTATACCGGGCAGCGTAGAGATATAATCGTCTAGCCTAGCGATTCTTCGAATAGTATACCTATACCCCTCTCTTACTCTTTTAACGCCTATAAAAACCAGTCTTAATCTATCTCCTCCTATAACGGTAATAGTTAAGATCCAGTTCCTATATAGATAGACACGTAAACACACTAAACTCTTAACGATTAACCACTCCTCTACTATAATAAAGAAAGGCAAAGACGTAGTTCCTAACCTATAGGAATATCGCTTTATTCGTAATAAGGCAGAAAAGAGTATTAAGTTACTTAGAAAGATTTCTAAGGATCTATATAAATACTACCGCTTATACGAGTAGTATCACGATATACTGCTATTTCTGTCTATAGAATAGCGACGTAATAACTAGGATAGAAAAGCCACTATAACTTTCTATACCAGCTAGACTATAGCGAGCGGTAGTAATAGGAAGAAAGTCGATAACTTTAACGACTTCGTTCTTAAGAATAACCTAAGCCCTTACCTGCAGGAAGCGTGGTATACCGCGTACTATATTTAGCCGAACAGGGTAAAACAATAAATTAACGACTAATAAGACGTGTAGAATACGGTAAATAGACGGATATAAGACGACGATTACTTACTAGATAACGAAAACGCCTTATAGTTATTCGAAAAAGCCTTAATCGATATAGATATATTTAGATACTAGGAGGAACCGAGTTTTATTATAGACGCGTAGGACGATAGCTTTATCGGAGATAATAGATAATAGAATATAGATTATATAAACTTTACGATAGCCGATAATAGTATCTATGGATACGGCGATAACGACTTTAGCCTATATAATAGCAGTAATACTAATAACCCGGATAATATAAGCATATCTAGAAATATAAACCAGCTATAGATAACCGCCCCCTAACCGGTAATTAGCTAGTAAACCGATCCCTATTAGTAGTAAACGATCGCCCCCTAGCTAAACACCGTCTCGTAGCTATTAACTAGCACGGCTCCTTAGCCCTATACTAGTATAGACACCGCCTAGGTAATAGTTAGTTAGGTATAGCTAACCGATAACGATAACCGGGTAAAATAAATATTTATAGACTAGGGGTTTATAATCGCGGGAGTAAAAGGCGTTATTAACTAGTATACTACTACTAAAGTAGATTAGCTACTAGGATCGATGTTTTTTGATTATATAGACCTTATAGTTAGACTTAAGAATAAATTAGCGGCCGGAAAACCCTTTATTAAACACTATATTATCGCTTTAGCGCTTAGAGATAAGGGAACTATTAGACCGGACTAGCTAAATATAATAAACCGGGAAATTATCGTTGACTAAATCACGTAATAGCGGTAGAAGGGCGAGAATAATAGGTAATAGAAGCGATTAGTATCTCCTAGCGATCTACTAGAATTTATAAACGTAAATCCTAGGAAGAAAAAGAAAACCGGTAACGGCCCTAACGCTATAAACGCTCCTCTCGCGTAAATAATAAACCCCCCTCCGATAAAAACGACTACCTAAGCGATATAGCCTACGACGAATTTCGCGATAAAAGATAAACTAAATGCCGTAGACGCTAGATCGAATAACTATATTAAGCGCCTTAAGAGACTAATTAACGATAGAGATAAGGCTTTTAACGATAAATTCACCTAATAGGCTAACGATTTCTAGAAGAAGCTTGATTAGTAAGCGGATATCACTTATAAAGGATAGGACCGATACTATATTTAAATTAACTAACTAGAGGGCGATAATTAATAATAGTAAGGGGAACTAAAGCATATCAGTAAAAAAGTCGAAGATAATCAGGTAGTCATAGAGGCAAGCATTAGAGCTCTAGAAACGCGTATCACTATAATATAAAGGGAAATCGCTTAGTTAAAGAAATCTACGAAGACTTAGAAATAGGTAAAATCGGCTTATCTAAAGTCGGCCTAGCCGACTATACCTTAGCTATAGCTATAAGCACCACGACTAAAGCCGGTAAAGCCGAAGGCTCCGTAGTAATAATAACCTTTATCCTCGTAACTATAATCGTCGTAGCAGTAATAGCTAGTAACCTCGTAACCATAAGCTCCTTTAATATTACGATAAAACTCGTAATCAACGGACTAGCTAGAGGATTCCGATTAATTACGGTAATGCGGATAAACATAGGCGACCCGAGGAACATAAATTAACAATATATCCTTAAGACGCGGGAGCGCGGCGATATAAAAAGGGGGATAAACATTAAAAGAGGAATACGCGAGACCAAAATTTTCCTTACCCACCTAGGAATAGATATTCGCTTATTTTTCACTTTGCTTTAATAAATAATATATATAAAGGAGTGTGGTGTGGCAATCAGGACGATTACTTTTACGGCGGAGAGCACTTAATACGTAGTATCTATTAGCTTAGTCATATATATACTCGTTAGTTAGCAGGACCCTATAGATATTAATCTACGGTCCCATAGAGCTCTATAAGCTCACACTTTAGACAATATATCTTCACTTCTCTAAATTCTCTTTATACACGTTTATAACACATAGATACAGGAAGTCCGTATAGCAAAGCTCTAAGACCTCGGCCCGTTTAACTATACCATGTCCCTTCTATAGACTAAAGACAACTACCTGTATTTCCCTAGCTAACTAACTAATATTATTAATTATATAGGTTTTAGGAGCTATAGACAAATTATAGTTTTTATAGGTGTACTATAGTTTTAAAGAGAGTATAAGGGTCTATATATAAACTTATATTAGTATAGATATAGTTAATTAGGATAAATAAAAGCTGTTTATATAAGAGTTATCTTAAACTAATTATATTATATTAGAATAACTATATATAAGCTCCTTCACTTAAGCCCACTTTGGCTTCACTAGTTAATAGCTCTATATAACTAACTGGTTCACTTACGTAACTTCTGCCAGATTGATCTCCTAATTTCATAACTAGCAACGCTGGTGGGGTGAGGCTGAATAGGCATGTATCAAGAAGTCTTGCTAACCATATCAGGGACATGGACCGGACAACACCTACCTACCTATGACAAGGGCCCCGCCCTCGCCCCCAGCACCTGCTGCAGGTGTACGTACTTTCTACGAAGTACCTTTACTAAGTGTTATCGCCGCCCACATTACTTGAACCTAACGTCACTCCGTTTCGTTTTGTCTTCTTGCCTGGTTTCCGCAGCCTCTGCATCAAGTCGCTTTTTTGTTGTCTACAAAGGTAGGTGCCGACATCGCGCGTATAGCCTGACACGAATAGGTGAAGACAACCAGAAAACGTTGTGAATATCCTCTTGTCTCCTGCAGTTTTGACGCCTAATCAGCACTACCTACCACAGCCAGAACATCCTTCATCATGCCCGCGTTCCAGCGTCCTTTGTTCAACTAACACCACTTGTATCTCCTTCGTTCCCCAAAACTAATATTCGGGGTGGTAGCAGCTGACCGAGATTAGTCTCAAATCTAGAAGGACTCCTACCCCATTTCCGTGATTTGACCGAACTCCCATTTGCGGCAGTCATCGATCAGTTCTGCAACGCACATTCATCACTGTCACCTGATCACTACCTTCCCTATTGCAATACAGCCTCCAAGCTTAGACCGCCGGTTACGCCAAAGCACCTACATTGCTGAGTAGCCAGGTTCCAGCAGTCAGCCCAATTTATCGCGCTCCTCACTCCAAGACACGGCTACGGCCACATTTATCGCTTCTTGGACCGCAACGCTCGGCCCGTGCCACCTGAACACCGATACGAAGCTTAGCATTTGGGCAAATCGCAAGTATGGTAGACATTGATACGAACTCTCCGACATGGAAGTTCACTCAGTAAGCTTCTTTCCGTTCCCCGCCATCTGCGCTTCTTCCAAGGCCAATGGAGCAAACTTATTTCGCTTGTTGCTGACAAAAACCACCAGGTGCTTTGGCGATAAAGGTGACGTGGAGGATATTACAGAGGGTTAGTGGAATCCGTCTATTTTGGCATGATGCTGCGTCGTTGCTCCGCTGCGTGTGAATTGACGCTGTATTTAGCTGATATCATCTCCACGGTTGAGTTCGATCATACTGGGAATTACCTCGCGACGGGAGACAAAGGAGGTCGCGTCGTGCTTTTCGAGAGAAATGAAACGGTAAGTGGACTTACTGGACGCTGGCCCCACAGAACGAGTTTCTGATGCCGACCGCAGAAGAAAACGTGCGAGTACAAGTTCCATACCGAGTTCCAATCGCATGAGCCAGAGTTTGACTACCTCAAGTCGTTGGAGATCGAAGAGAAAATCAACAAGATTAAGTGGTGCCGGAGGCAGAACGCATCCCATTACCTCCTTTCGACCAACGACAAGACGATTAAGCTCTGGAAAGTGTTCGAGAAATCCCTCAAGGTTGTTGCTGAGAATAACCTGTCTCATGACCTCACCCCTGGCGGTCTAGCTGGTGGCGGTGGTGCTCCTAGACCACTTCCCCCTTCGCAGTTTCGGAATGCCAGCGATCTCAAGCTACCCCGCCTGACTCATCACGACACCGTAGTTGCCGCTGTGCCACGCCGCACCTATGCGAATGCTCACGCCTATCACATTAACAGCATATCAGTGAACAGCGATGGAGAAACCTTCATCAGCAGTGATGATCTCCGGATCAATCTCTGGAACCTGAACATCCAAGACCAAAGTTTTAACATCGTGGACATCAAGCCTGCCAACATGGAGGAGCTTACCGAGGTCATCACCGCCGCTGAGTTCCATCCCCAGAGTTGCAATTGGTTCATGTATGCAAGCTCTAAGGGTACAATCAAGCTGGCCGACATGCGAGAGAGCGCCCTCTGTGACCAGCATGCGAAGCGTATGACGACGCTCCCCGCCCCATCCCCCTTTTGTCTCCCTTTTTCTTCTTCGCTATCTCCACTTACCGATTCCGACTAACGCTAACTCTTACAGTATTCGAGCAAGAAGAGGACCCGTCGTCTAGGTCCTTCTTTTCCGAGATTATATCGTCTATCTCGGATGTTCGGTTTTCCTTCGATGGCAGATACATTCTTTCACGCGACTACTTGACGGTTAAGATTTGGGATATAAACATGGAGCGGCAACCCGTCAAAACGATCCCAATTCACGAACATTTACGGCCTCGTCTCTGCGACACCTACGAGAACGACAGCATTTTCGACAAATTCGAAGTGGTGTTTTCGGGAGATGCCAAGAATGTTATGACAGGGAGTTATAACAACAATTTCATGATCTACCCATCGGACCCAGAGAAGGAAGTCGAGGTAGTGTTGCAGGCAGACAAATCGGCATTTAAGGCTAAAAAAGTGGGAGTTCCGACGCCTATCAATGCAGCGACGAGCCCAACTTCCACCAATGGCAAGAAAGGCAGTTCCCGCGCTGGTAGCCCTGCCGGAGGTCAGGGCCAGCGGATGCGGAAAGAAACCGACGCCGACCAAATTGATTTCAACAAGAAGATTTTGCACATGAGTTGGCACCCCTTCGAAGACAGCATCGCGATTGCGGCCACGAACAACGTATGTTGACCCCGGCTTCGCGAACGAGCCACATTCTTCCTTCCGTTCGACTCCATCCCGCTGATGACCTTTCCCCATTAGCTTTTTGTCTTTTCCGCACTGTAGCCTCACTGAAATGGTCAGTGTAAGTCAGGCTGCCCGCCTAACAATCGATTCGGCCGAAAGGAGGGGACCATTGCGTGAGCGTAAACGACACGTAGATGTGGCGTACCTTCATTTATAGCCGGATCGATTCAGCGCCGCAACCTCTAACCCCAAGCATCACAACGGTAGCATCAGGACGCGAACCCCCATCCATAACATAACAGGCCGACACACGCAAAAGGATACAGCGGCCAACCAATGCCAAATACCTGTAGTGACAAGGGCACACTGCTTGGTCAAAGGTTTGGATAATCTTCGCCAAGGAATGTAACAGGGCGCGACTCCAGCTATCATATCAGGCGCTGCTTGGATGACTGTAGATCGGTGGCAGGCGCAGTCACATGGGGATTATAAAGAAATCCAGTTGCTTGTAAACAACTCTGTACCAGCCATCATGTCCGCGTAAATACAGTACCCACGGCGCATCGGATGTTGGGAACATTAGAAACTGTGACTCAGTCTGCTCAGTCTGCAGTTATTACAAACGTGGGCGATACTGCATCTTGTTCCGACGTCCACTCACAGTTTTGCTACTTTGACGGCTGTAGTTGTAAGAAGCGCCAGTTATAGTTAAGGGAACGTTTATTCTGACTAGGCTATGTATTTAAGACCCGTTATTCCGACTATACCTGTCAAGCATAAGTGCCCAAGGTCCCTGATAAGGCCGTTAGGCTATATTCCACGAACACGTTAGCTATCGTATAGTGTTATTATTAACCGAACCGAGCTATAGAGATACTATAGATTGCCTTCATTCCTGGTAACAGGGGTTGCTGCAGGCTAAGCTATATATAGGCTATGCCTTAGGTAAATACAACCAATCGCAGTCCCCTTCTAGTAGCTGGTTTTATACTATAAGCCACCTTACGCTAATAACCAATAGCTAAAGTGCTAGGATACTAAAAGACCGCGCTATATAGCTATACTAGTATAGCTATAGTAATATAACCTATTTAGTTCCATTACGGGTTAACCCCTTAAAAGTATAGTTCCGGTATAAGGCCGGAACCACTAATTAGTATATAGATTCGACGCTTAGACCTTGCGCAGCCCTTACCACGGATTCGTATAAACCTAGCAAATCCTACACTTCTCTATAGACCTTTTTCCTTTCCTTTCTTTAATTCTAGCTAATATAATTATTTGGCCTTACTTAATGCGATTAACCTATAACCAGCCGCTTATATAGCTAGAATTTAGCGAACCCTACGCGCTGCTTTAGTATAGAGCTAGATACGAACGCGCCGTTAAGCGGCGGTAGTTATATAAACCCCGCTAAGCTAGCTAAGTAGATAGATAGAAGGATCCCGAAGTTATTAATACGATACTCGGTCCTTTATAGAAATAGATAGCTTAATAATAAGAGCTACTTTAATAACTTACGAACGGTCTTATAAATATCTAGGCCCTGTAATAACCTACCCCTAACCTCGCGCCCCCCTTAGAGGGAGCCCCTATAAACACGCCTACTAAGTCGGTAGCAGGTCCTCCGACCCTAGTAACCTCTACTCCCCCTTAGATTATAGTCCTATAGGAACTAAGCGAACTATGCCCGCTATACACTAAGCCTCTACTATACCCCGCGAAGTTTAGTAGAAAACGAATAGAGTACGCCACCTAGTCATAGCAGATACGCGATAAGCTCCTACTATATAAGCACTTATTTAATAACCGAGCTAAAATATAGTTTATATTAACTTATACTTAGAAAGGAGTGCCTAGTAAGTAGTATTAGCCTTTTATACCGCTAGGGGGCCGGGAGGTACCCGTGACCTAGAGTCGTTCCTTACCTACCTAGACCGTATATATAAGGACTAAAACGAATAGCCTCGCGTAGCCCTCGCGCTACGTTCTCTTAGATAACACGAGGAGTAAACCTTTTCGTAGTTCCTACCGAAATTTAAAAAACAGATCGCCTAAGCAGGTAGTAGCGAGTAAGTAGACTTAGCGAAGATTATTTTCCTAAAGGGAGCCCTAAGCTAACAGCTACGTAACGCCTTAGTCACCGCGAAGTTACCCTATAACTATATAAGCTAGGTTATTAAGGTCTAGAGTATTACTTAGAAGCTAAAAGGTTTATACCTAACTAGCCGGAATACTTATATACTAAACCGAACCCGGAACTAAGAGACCGACGCCGATAAAGACGTTATAATAGGCGGGATTAATTAGGTCCGGCCTAATAAGACTATAAGCCGACCTCGCGATAACTAGGAGTACTAGGGTTATAGGAAAAAGGGATATATCCGTATAAACTATAAGTCCCGGGATAAGGGCTTAAAGGCTAAGGGCGCCCGCGTAGCGAAGGTCTAGGCTAAAAATAGCGATATTATTACGAGTTCGGATAATTCGGATAATAAAGAGTCGGGAAAAGAATAGCTCTAATATAAAAACGAGTATTAAAGCCAATAGCCGCCCTATAGCAGGAGTAGGAGGCGTTTAAACACCTAGCTAGCGGCGACTTAGCCCTAATATTAATATAAGTAAATAAAAGATATATATATACTCTTATAGATACGGGTTATAACTACTACGCTATTATAAATAAACGCTTTACCTAAAGACTTTAGTTACCGTTAATCGATAAAAGAAAACGACTACTAAAAGGATTCTCGGATATATCTAAGCCGGCTATTAGCGCCGGGATCGCCGCGTTTAAGCTTAAGATTAGCGGCTATATATAACGAGTCTTTGCCTATATAATAGAAGGACTAGACTAGGACGTGTTCCTAGTAAAACTATAGCTAAAGTATAATAATACTATATATTACGCGAAGAATCGTAGGTTATACTATAAAGTCGCCGATATTAACCTATAACTAATAGATAAGGAAGAACTAGCCGATATATAAGCTATCCGCGAGGTAAGGCTAGTCTCGGGATCGGTGTTTACGGCCATGATACGATAAATAAGAAGGGGGTTAAAGGGAAAAAAAGGGAACGAGTTTAACGCCTTAATCTATACTATTAGTATACGGGATATTAATAAGGCCCTTTATAAAAAGGAACTAGTAGACCCTTAGGACTATATCCCTACGAATATACTATAAGAGTTCGGCGACCTCTTTACGTTTAATAAGGCTAACGACTTATCCCCTTACCGATTAGGCGTTAACCACGAAATCACCCTAAAATAAGGTCCTAATAGACTTAAGCCGACCCTGCTATAGGGGCCCCTCTACGGTATATTAAGAGAGGAGCTGCTAATACTCCGGAAAACGCTTAATAACCTAATAGATAAGGGATTTATATAATCTAGTAGCTTAGCTATAGCTACGCCGGTCCTGTTTATAAAGAAACCAGGGGGCGGGTTATGCTTTTATTACGACTATAGAGCCTTAAACGCGATTACCTAGTAAGATCGCTACCCCCTCCCTCTAATCACCGAGACCCCACGTAACCTAGCTAATACTAAGTGGTTTATAAAGCTCGACGTAGTCGCCGCCTTCTATAAGATCCGTATAGCTCCCGGATATAAGAGTAAGACTGCCTTTAGGACGCGCTTCGATCTTTTCGAGTAGCTAGTATACCCCTTCGGACTAAGCGGCGTACCCGCTACCTTTTAACGCTATATTAACTAAACGCTATAGGAGTTCCTTAACGACTTTATTACTATATATATTAATAATATCCTAATCTACTCTAGTGGATCTTATAAGGACTATAAAGCAAAGGTCCGGCTAGTATTATATAGGCTTATAGATACCGGCCTAAATCTAGACCTAGCTAAGTACGAGTTTAGCGTAATAATAGTAAAATATCTAGGCTTTATTATTATAATAGATAAGGGAGTATCTTATAACCCCGAGAAGTTAAAGGCTATCCGCGACTAAGAGGCCCCTACCTTAGTAAAGGGAGTATAAAGTTTCTTAAGATTCGCGAACTATTACCGGATATTTATCTACGACTTTATAGGTATCACGGCCCCCCTCTTAGCACTAATAAAGAAGGATCGGCTATTTAGGTAGGGGGCTAAAGAAGACGCCGCCTTTAAGGAGCTAAAACGACTCTTCTAGATAAAGCCTGTTTTATAGCTATAGAACCTAGACCGTAAGACTATATTAGAGACTAACTATTCGGGCTATACGTTAGGCGGTATCCTATCCTAGGTAGATAAACTAGGATATCGCTATATAGTCGCGTATTACTTATATAAGCTTACCTTAGCGGAATATAACTACCCTATTTATAATAAGGAGATACTAGTAATTATAAGCTATATACTCGCCTAGAAGGCAGAACTAACTAGCTATAAGTAATTTATAATATTATCGGATTTTAAGGCCCTTAAGTACTTTATAACTATATAGTCCCTTACTAAAAGGCAAAGCCGCTAAGCCAGCGAATTAGCTTAGTTTAACTTTATACTAGAGTACCGGTAAGGTATAAAGAACTTTATAGCGGATATACTCTCTTATCGCGAATAGGACGCCCCGAAGGATAGCTTAGATAATTAGGAATAAGGATAAGTAATTTAATTAATACCTAACTCCGCGATCCTAAAAACGATCCCTAAGCCGACGATATAGAAGATATCCGTTAAGCGCGTATTTAAAGTAAATAAAGACCTTTAACGACTTTAGGATAAGACTATAGTGACTAACCCCTAGTACTTAAGAGTCCTTACCGCGATCACTATAAGAGCTTATAGCTTTAACCTATCCCTTAGGCTATGACTATAGATCGCGGAATATTCTCTTAACCCCGTAGAATATATAACCTTCCAGGATCGTCTTTAGGTTCCGAGCTCCGGAGAAGACTCGCCGCTAAGGGGACGCTTAGTATAGGCGATCCACGACTCTATTATCGGCGGCTACCCGGGTAAGGAGAATATAATCGCTATAATAGCCTAATAGTTCTTTTAGCCCGGTATAAATAAGGATATACGGAAGTTTATATATAACTATAATCCGTGTAATAGGGGTAATTAGTAGCGGAATATAAAGCGCGGACTATTAAAACCATTGCTTATACCTAAGCGAATCCGTAGCCACCTCGTGATAGACTTTATAACGGACCTACTACCTACCGGCGAGGATACGGCGCGGTTCTTATAGGTAATCACGGACCGGCTAATAAAGTTAGTAATGTTAAAAGCGATAAAAATAATAGAAGTAAAGGCCTATACTAAACGCTTCCTAAACTACTATTTTAGGTTCTATAGTATACCCCTCTTAATCGTTAGCGACTAAGGCTCGAACTAGACCAGGAGGTTCTAGCGATACTTCTATAAGCTTATAAGGATTAAATAGCGACTTAGTATAGCTTACTACCCTTAAACCGATAAAGGACCTAAAAGGCTAAACTCATATATCTAGGCCTATCTCCGCGCCTTTATATACTATTCCTAGGACGACTAGGGTCGCCTATTACCCGCCGCGTAGTTATCACTTAATAGCAGGAAGAGCTTAACGACCTAGCTAAGCCCTTTTTTTCCTAAAACACGGGTTCTATGTTAACTCTATCTAAATCCACGACCCTATACCCGCGTACCCGAAGGAAGCCGCCGCTTATAACCTACTAAGTCGCTTATAAGGGGCTATAGAGTTTATATAGGCAGCTATAGCCTCGAAGTAACTATAGGATAAGGAGTCCGCGAATAAACGGCGACTCCTAGCTAAACGGTTTAAGGTAGGAGACCTCGCCTAGCTTTTTATAGCTAACTACTCTATACCTAGGCCTTTAAAGAAGCTAAGCTAGCTATACTAAAAGTATAAAGTAACGAAAGTAATTAACTCCTATCTAGTAAAACTGTCTATTAATATGCTTTACTCTTTTATAAAATTCCGGGTTTTTAGTAACCTTTTTAGTACTCTCGCTGTCTATAAGAATAGTAGGAATCCTTAGTTTATTATTACCAAATCTTATATTAAGGTTATCTATAAGTTCAGTATATAGATTATATATATAGATTCCTTCTTTTATAGCCTCGGTCAGAGCTATATATTCGGCTTCTATTATTAATAAAGCAATAACTTTCTGTTTCGATAAGGTCCAGCTAATAGGATTATCTATTCCTACGCAGTATATATATCCTAAGGTAGATGTTCTATCTTCGAGAATATCTAAAAAGCTGGCATCAGAGTAACCGTATATATATAGGTTATCTCTTTTATAGTTATATAGAAGACCTATATTAGGATATGCGTTTATATAGGCCCAGACTCTATTTAGTGTCATAAAGTGTTCCTTCGAGGGTTTACTTATATATCGGGCGCACTTATTAACGGCATAGGTTATATCGGGCCTTAAAGTGAAGAGCTAGATATAGTAAAGCTCCTACTTCTTATTAATATTTCTTTATGTCTTCTTTTAACGCCTATTCAGGGTTTAGTATTAGGACCTGTTTATAAATATATAGGGTATCTACCTTTCTAAGAGCTCGTGTATTATACCTTTCTAGTATTGTATTTGTATATAGCAGTTAACTTATAGAGAGTGTCTTTTTAGTTATATTTATATTTATTTTATTGCCTAGAAAGATAT
Organism: Sodiomyces alcalophilus JCM 7366; assembly: GCF_042370955.1. Classification (NCBI taxonomy): domain Eukaryota; kingdom Fungi; phylum Ascomycota; class Sordariomycetes; order Glomerellales; family Plectosphaerellaceae; genus Sodiomyces; species Sodiomyces alcalophilus. The sequence goes on along the minus strand of NW_027263535.1, from coordinate 2,662,482 downwards.
ATACTTTACCTAAGTTTTTTAGTGAAATATCTTTAGATATCTCTTTATAAAAGTGGTCTATTATAGTATCTAAAGGAATTATAACCACGATATCATCTACGTGGCAAAGGAATATAGCTCGGTCTCCTTTATTATCATATATGAAGAGTCCTTTATCAAACTCGGAGACTTTATAACCGAGTTTAGTAAAGATTTTAACCAGGAAGTTATACCAGAGTCTAGGGCTCTGTTTTAGGCCGTATAAAGCTTTATTTAGCTTATAGATAGTTATACTATTACCTTCTTGTTTTTCAAAACCCGTTAGTTAAACGGTGTATATCAGAGTATCTATATCAGTATATACGAAAGCGTTTATTACGTCGAACTACCTGGATTTCTAGCCTAAGGAAACGCCTAATAGGAAGGTAAGTCTATATAATTCGGGTCTACAGGTTATAGAAAAGGTTTCTAAGTAGTCGATTCCGAGTACTTAGTTAAAGCCTTGTATAACCTATCTTAGTTTTATATTTTATTGGTTCTCCTTTATTATTTAGTTTTATTTTATAGACCTATCGTCCGCCTAGGACGTTATATTTTTCCTTTATTTTATTAAGGGGCGTATCTTTTATAGTTATTAAATCCCAGGTCTTTCTTTTTTCTAGTTCTGTTATTTCTGCTACTATAACGTCCATCTATTATGATTTATCTAAGCTTTGTATAGCCTTTTTATAGGTAGCTGGTTCTAATAGAGAGTTTATAGTTAAGAGGTAGTAAGGCTTTATTTAAAACTATAGGTTTCCGAGAGTAGTATCTTTTATTAAGTTAATAAGCGCTTATTATTTTTATTATTAACTGATATATAGTCTTTAAAAGCTAACTTCGGTTTCGAAGGTATTTTAACTTATATACTAGAATAGCCAGTGTGTATAGGTCTATCTAGGTTATCGTAGCCTATTACTGCTTATAGACTCCTCGATCTATTTTATAGGTTATTATTATTTTCTTCTTTAGGTTAGATAGACTTAAAAGGTCATTTTAAGACCCGTTATTATTATATAGTTTTTTCTAGAAACTAATAAGGCTCTAGGTTAGAAACCTGTTCTTCTCAGAGAGAGATATTACTAGTATTAAGGTCTAAAGAAGAGTATATGAACTGATTTTCAAGTATATATACGTCTCTAAACCAACCGATCCTTCTTGAGACTAGGTTATATATCTTATAGTTATAATCGTCAAAGCCGATAAGGGCACCACGAATAGCTCTACTATCTAGTTTCTTTTAATTCGGGTCGTTATTTTTATAGTAGGCTATAAAGCCCTAGACCCGAATATAGTTTATATTAGGCTTTTTCTTTTCAACTATCTTAAAAGGGGTTTTAAAACCTATAGCTGAATTTAGGGTCCTGTTATATATATATATATACTACTAAATATACAGTATCTCCCTAAAGGTATCTAGGTAGTCCTAAGTGGAAAGGCAGGCTACGAACCTTTTCTATTATAGTTCTAATGGCTTATTCGATTAAGCCTTAGGTCTTATAAGTATATAGTGGTTTTATATTATGTTTTACGCCTTAAAAAAGACGTTTAAAGGAGGCGTTTATAAACTCCTTTCCAATATTAGTGTCTACTTCTTTTATTCTTATATTATAGTTATTATTTTCTACTAGTATTTTCTACTCTTTCATAGCTAGAACGACGATTACTTCTGATTTATTAAGCAGTAATTTTGCCTAGAGGAACCGGGTAGAACGGTCTATAATTAGTAGAATCCAGCGCTTCTTATTATAAGTTATTGGTTCTATTAGGCCGCAGAGATCCATATATACCTTTTCTAGATAGGAGAAGTCTTTATATTTATTAACTAAATCTTTATTAGCTAGTATAATAGCCTTACTACGACGGCAGGCATCATAGCTATTTATATCTATAATTGCTTATTCTAATACTTTAAAGTTCTTAAAAAGAGAGGTATTATTATATAGGTTTTTTAAGGTATTAGGGTTTATATAGCCTATTCTGTTATGCTATAGTTATATAGTCTCTTTTATTTTTACGGTTCTTTTCTTATTATTTTAGTCTCTTTGTTTCTAGAGGTTTAGATTTTTCTGGTTTCTTTGTTTCCTTATTCTTTATTCTAAGCTTTATAGGATTTCCTTTATTATATTTGTTGATATTATACTCATAAAAAGTAATAATTATAATAATCATAAGTATAATATCTAAGTCAAAATAAACAGTATATGGTTATAGCTATATAACTAGACGTCTACTTTATAACCAGCTTAACCTATACTATAATACTATATGTATTATACGTGTATATATACTTGGCTTATAATATATATTATATATATACACTAGGTATCGTAAATACGATATCTCGGTTATTACTTAAGCTAATAACGTGGCGTGATAACCGTCGCGTAGGCTATTAACGTAACAGTCGCCACCCAATCTTTCAGGGTCTTTTCCTAGCCCCGGATCCAGGAAGAAATCCCAGAAATCAGTCCTTTATACACATATAACTACGCGTTTACGTAACAAGCAGTAATCCTACGGATCTACGAATTCAACGGCTTTTTGCTTAATATTCCTCTTTTCCGCGCGTATAGCCTACTACTCGTAGCCTAATTTATTAAAAGGTTATGAGCCCGGGTTAGTAAAGAAGGAAATCTACTCTTTTCTACCCTTTTATTTTACTCGAAATACCAAAAAGACTCCCTGCCTTTTTAGGCCACCTACCTTTTCAGGCTATCCCTTTATCCTCCCCCGGTCGCAGATCCTTATCTCCGACCGTACGAAATTCCTTTATCTCCCGAAGATAGCTAATCGAATCGAACCGTTCGTTCCGATAATACGGTTCAAAGCTCTTTATTCTTCCTAATACGGTTACTAAGAGCTATACCAAGCTCTTTATTCCTGTTCCAGAAGAACTATACGATCGGAATAAGACTCTTTGTTATAATTGGATATACTATTCCTTTATTCATAAAGGGACTTTTTGAAAAAGAAGGATAACGAATACGTGGATTAAACGCAGCTGCTTTTATAGTTATTATAGCTCCACGAATAATAGCTATAATAATTAAGCCACTTAACCTACCGCGCTGCCTATAATAATAGGATATCGTAACATAGTATATAAGCTTTTAGTAAAAAGTCCGCCCGTGGAAATCCTGTTATTCGCTTTATACGAGTATCGCTTTTCTTCGTACTACGAGATCTATAAATAGCTTTACTATTTAGACCCACTTTTAGACCCACTTTTCGAAGCTAGGCTAATCAGAATCAGACCTTTAGCTTAGTATTCTTTATTTCTATCCTTTATCGATAACGTAATAAAGAAAAAAGGAATAAAGGAAAACGAATAAAAATAATAAAAATAAATCGTTAAATAACTTAGTTAATTTTAACCTAAATAAATAATAAAGAATATCGTTCTGCTACTTAAAAATAGCTTAATAAGAGACTAGTAAAGAAATTTCGGTCCGGAAGCTCCAGGGCAGCACAGATTATTAAAACTAGACTATAGGAATGCACGCTTACTTCGCCCGTAAAGGAAAATATATTAAAGACGTTATAAAGCCCCTTCTAGTAAATCCTTTTATAAAACAGAAGGAGGAGTCTCTGAAGGTAGCTAGTGATATACTCTCTGCTCTTTTAGATAGTCCCTTAACCCAGGTTTAAGCAATAAACGAAGCTTTAAAAGTATAGGAAAAACTAAAGGATCTATATAAAGTCAAGGGATTCTAGGCCGACTATATCGTCCTGACTTCCTTTTTTAACCTCTCGCCTTCGGAATTCCCTAATCTCGAGGCGTATTTATATAAAATATAGAAGAGACTACTTACCTTAAATTAAAGAGGTATATCCTTTTCTGATAAGGTGATCTTTGCCTGGATTCTTAATAGTCTCGATAAGAGGTACGAATCTATAGTAGGGTAAATAACTTAAGCTCTCCGTCACGATATTACTAGTTATATACTGGATAAATTAATAGCGGAATTAATAGATGCTTTAAGAAAGGTCGATTAGCCGTCGAATACTCTTCTTATATAAGGTTCGAAGTTATAGAAGAATAAGAAGCCCTGGAAGAAAACTAAGGGTTTATTCTATAAGAACTATAAGAAGCCTGGCTACACGCCGACTAACTATTACTTTCTTTACCCTAAAAAAGCACCTAAGAACTAGGTAATAAAGGATAATTCAGGATTAAGGAAGAATACCGAGAATAGGGTAAATAAGTCTTAGTTAAAGGAAAAGAAAGGAGGAAAGACGAGTCTCTCTTAAAGAGAGAAACGTATAATAAACCTTATACTAAAGGCAAAGGAACAGCACGCCTTAGATACGTCTTTAGAGGAGGAGAACGACGAGTCTGCTACGGTTAATATAATTATAGATTAACAGAATTAACCGCAGGATTAACCGTAAGATTAGTTATAGGAAAAAGAAAAGGAAAAAGAATAGGAAGACGATAATAAAAACGAAGAGGCCGGCGTTATTTTTAAAGACGTCCTCCCTCCTCCGTTTCCTTTTCTAGACCGTCCTAATCCTTTTACATAGGATTTAATAGATATAGATCAGGTATTTATTATCTCTTCTAGGAATAAAGATATAGATAATAGTAACCTTAACATAGATTAGTTAGTAGACAAGATTCATAAAATATAAGTAGAAAACAGTATTAAATTAGATCTGAATTTCTGTGTAGATAGCGGGGCTACGGCGTATATTATTATAAATAAAAGACTCTTTTCTAGTTATAATTCCAAAAAGAGAACTGTTTATTAGAGTTAGGTAAAGGAAATAAAGATATAAGGTGAAGGAGACTGTGTTATAAAATTCAGGGATACTAGAAAGCTTCTGCTTTTAAAAGAGTGCCTTTATATACCGCAAATAGGCACGAATATTATTAGTCTCTCTTATCTTGATAGTGAAGCTCGCGGTCTTACTAGAAACAAAAAGCTCTTATTATTTAATAATAAAAAGCCCCTCTTTCTTTATATAACGGCTCTGCTGTATAACGGGCTATACTAGGGTATAGCATAGGCACTATTATACGGGGGGGTTAAGTCTTAGAAAATAAATATAATAAATACTAGGAAAAACATAAAGAAACTATTATAAAGAGGTATTTTACCTAAAGAACAGTCTCAAGACTTAACTAAAAAAGAATAAAGAGGTTTTAGAGGTTCAAAGAACAGGCTTTAAAGAAATTAAATAAACAAAGACAGGGGTTAGTTAAACCTTAACAAAGAAATAATATAATAAAGAAACCTTAACTTCTTTAACCTCTTTAACCTTAAGAAGAGCTTTATAAACAAAGAGACCGTAATAACCGTTAAAGGACTACCTCTATAACTAAAAACATAACGCTATAGTATAACAGGATAGGTTATATTAACCCTATTACCTTAAAAAGTCTTTATACTAATACTCTTTAAAAAGAATATAATATAACTAATAAAGAGTTAACTAAAATACAGAGCTATAATGCCTATAAGAAGAGCAAGTCTATTACACTTACGAATAAAGATTCAGTTAATAAATATAAAGACTTTTCTTATTTAGAAAAGGTTTATATAGATCTTTACTGACTAATCAAACCTCTTTCTTATAATAAAAAGCGTTGGATTTTGTTTATATTAGACCGTTCCACCCGGTTTCTATAGGCATAACTGCTCTTGGATAAGTCTAAAACGACGGTAATTATAGCTATAAAAGAGTAAAAAGGTTAGGTAGAAAATAATAATAATAATAAATATCACTTCTTTATTAAAGAAGTAGATACAGACAGTGGAAAAGAATTTAATAACGCCTCTTTTTAACGCCTCTTTGTAGGTATAAAGCATAATATTAAGCCACCGTACACTTATAAAGCTTAAGGCTCTATTAAACGAGTTATAAGAAATATAATAGAAAAGGTTCAAGCTCTTCTTTTCCACTTAAGGCTGCCTCGTTACCTTTAGGGTAAAGCTATTCTCTTAGCTATTTATATATATAACAGATCACCTAATTCAGCTCTTAAATATAAGAGTCCCTTTAAGCTTTTATAAGGTCAGAAACCTAATATTAATAATATACGGGTTTAGGGTTCTATTATTTATTATAAAAACAACGACCCGAATATAAAGAAACTAGATATAAGAGCACTTCGAGGTGCTTTAATAGGTTTTAATAACTATAACTATAAGGTTTATAACCCAGTAACTAGAAAGACTGGTTGGTTTCGAGACGTTTATATCTTAGAGAATCAGTTTCTTCACTCTTTTTTAGATAACTATAATAATAACTATACGCCTAAAAATAATAATAACCTCCCTCCTTATATTAATACTCAGGCATATAATCAGGTTTCTAACCGCGGGCCTTATTAATCTGTTAAGTATAATAAAGGAATCACTTTTAGTAAAAATACCGGTTAATTTTCATAAAATATTCCTTCGCGCGTTTCGAAACGTTCTGTTAAGTCTATTTAACCTGAAGAAGAGAATAATAATAATAATAGACGTAAGAGTCTTCGTCTACGGGCAGCGGGCTATAAAGTTCCAGCTATTAATAATAATAATAATAATAATAATAATAATAATAATAATAATAATATTAACCATAGCCCGGCTAATAATAACAGTAGCCAGAGTACCAGGCTAGAAGTCCAAATACCTTCAGAACCATCAAAACCGGACTATAAGAATTTAATATCCTATAATAATAGTGCGCACTTATTATATTATATAAAAGATATAATATTTAGAAACCTATAGTTTTAAGACAATTCCCTATTTCTTTTAACTATAAATTCGATTAACGAACCAGCTACCTATAAACAGGCTATAAACTGCCTAGATAAAGATAAATAGATAGACGCGATAGTAGCAGAAATATCAGAACTCGAAAAGAGAAAGACCTAGGACTTAATAAATATAAGAAATACGCCTAATAATTATAATAAAATAAAAGAAGACTACTATATACTAGGAGGTCGTTAGGTCTACAGAATCAAATATAATAGCTCTCGCGAAGCTATTCAATATAAGGCTTGGTGGGTTATTCAGGGGTTTAATCAGGTTCTAGGTCTTGATTATCTAGAAACCTTTTTAACTACCTGCCGGCCAGAAAGCTATAAACTAGCTTTAATACTAGGCGTATCACGCGGCTAGAAATTCAGGCAGTTCGACGTTAAAAACGCGTTTGCTTATACCGATATAGATACCCTGATATACGCTATATAACCTATAGGCTTCGAGAGAGAAGACAGCTTAGAAAATAATAAAAATAAAAATAATAATTATATAACGCTCTATAAGCTTAATAAAGCTTTGTACGGGTTAAAATAAAGTCCTAGACTCTGGTATAATTACCTAGTTAAGATATTAGCTAAGCTAGGTTACCGGGTCTCTGAATATAATAACGGACTTTTTACCTTTTATAAATATAATAAAATTAAAAGAATAGAAGAACGAGCTATTCTTTTATGCCACGTTAACGATATAGTGGCTCTAAGCCCTTCTAAGGATACTTTAGACTATTTCGTTAAGGAGATATCTAAAGATATTACACTTAAAGACTTAGGTGAAATAAATACCTTTCTAGGCTATATAATAAATATAAATAAAGATAATAAGACTCTTTTTATAAGTTAGTTGCCTTATACTAATTAGATACTTAAAAGCTATAATAAACGAGGTCTAAAAAGGGTTAACACCCCTTGTATATATAAGAAGGTCCTAGTACTAAATCCTGAATAAGCGTTAACTAATAATATAAATAAATACTAACAGGAAATCGGGGCTCTATTATATCTAGTCTTGTATTTAAGACCAGATATAACTTACGCAGTTAACCAGTATTCTCGCTATATAAGTAATCCCTCGTAAGACCACTTTACTGCGTTAAATCGAATCTAGGCTTATATAAATACATATCCTAATATCGGTCTTTTATATAACTATAATAAAGAAGACCTTAGTATTTACGGTTATTCTAATACCAGCTTTTCAGATATAATCAGGGATAGAACCTCGACTTCAGGATGTATTTACTACATAGGAGTAAATAACCCCGTTAGTTGGACCTTAACTAAACAAGAAGTCGTTGCTTTATTAATAACAGAGGCCGAATATATGGCTCTCACAGAAGCTTCTAAAGAAGGAATCTATCTTTATAATGCATATAAAGAAATACTATAGAATCTAGGTCTAGATTCTAATATAAGAGGCAATAATAATAATAATAATAATAATAATAATAAAACTCTCAAGATTCCTACTATCTTAATAGATAGTGAGAGTGCAAAGAAGCTCGCCGAAAACCCTGAATTTCATAAACAGGTAAAGCACATCGACAGGCAGTATCACTACTACAGGCAACAGCTACAAAATAACAAAATAAAAATCGTATATATAAATACGAAATTTAATATAGCTGATATAATGACTAAAGGTTTAGCAAAAGAGACTCATAATACTCTTTGCGGTTATATAAACCTAGGTCATAAGGATGATACGTTGCCTGAGTATAATTTGCCGCCTTATAATAATATTAAAGAACTAAAATACTAGGTTTTAATACTTAGTATTCTTAGTTCTTTATAAGGGGATATAACTAGGTTTTTTACCTTCGGGTTTTCCTAGATATCAAAGGTTTTTCTGAATTTTCCTTTGCATAATATACTATAACAATAACAAGGGTCTTTGAATTTTCCCTTAAATTAAAATCAAGAGGTTTTTTAAATTTTTCCTCTATGTATTCTAGTCTTAGATAGACTAGGATTACTGCGCTATAATATAACCATAACCATAACTATAACCTGACTAAGCTGCACTTATTATGTAAGAGTTAGCTTATGGGGGGGTGTTGATATTATACTTATAATAAGTAATAATCATAATAATCATAAGTATAATATCTAAGTCAAAATAAACAGTATATAGTTATAGCTATATAACTAGACGTCTACTTTATAACCAGCTTAACCTATACTATAATACTATACATATTATACGTGTATATATACTTGGCTTATGATATATATTATATATATACACTAGGTATCGTAAATACGATATCTCGGTTATTACTTAAGCTAATAACGTGGCGTGATAACCGTCGCGTAGGCTGTTGACGTAACAGTGGCCACCCAATCTTTCAGGGTCTTTTGCCAGCCCCGTATCCAGGAAGAAATCCCAGAAGTCAGTCCTTTACACACACATAACTACGCGTTTGCGTAACAAGCAGTAATCCTACGGATCTACGAATTCAACAGCTTTTTGCTTGATATTCCTCTCTTCCGCGCGTACAGCGTACTACTCGTGGCCTAATTTATCAACAATATTAATTTCTTTATTCCTACCTTTCAGGATAACTAGCCTAGCTACGGCCTAGTAAAGTCCTCTAAAGAGTAGCTCTTATATATATATATAGAGGGACTCTTTTACTATTTCGTTTTTAAAAAGAATAAGCTGTTTATTACCTAATAAACCTCTGACTTTGCTATCGAGGTTTAGGAGACTTATTATATTGGTTCCTAGTTCAGGAATATAAAGGCATTCTTTTAGAAACAGTGTTTTTCCAGTATCTTTAAACTTTATAATACAGTTTCCTACGCCTATTATCTTGATTATATTTACTTTTCCCTAACTTGCGAGCCTGGTAGTGGTTTTATATATAAAGAAAAGAGATTTATTTATTATTATATAAAAGGTAGCTCCGCTATCTATACAAAAATTTAAGTCTAAACTAAACCTATTCTCTGCCTGAATTCTGAAAATCCTTTTAACTATCCCACCTACATTCAGGTTGGTATACAGAGTATTCTAGGGATTTTAGGTTATTATATTTACTTCTTTAATATCTATTATATCCTCGGCTTCCGGGTTTAGAAGGATATCTTCGAATATAATCGATTCATCTTCTTCTTCTTCGGGTTCTTCAGGTTACTTTTTAAGGATTATATTCACAGAATCCTTATTATTTATAAGCGTCTAAAGCAGTTAGTTCTTTAAAAGAGCCATAACAGCGTCCTCCCTTTTCTTATACTAAGGATTTAGAGACCTGGATCGGCCCCGAAAGGAAGAGGAGGACTTAGTGTTCTTAGAGACCCGGTTCTGCTTTTTTCCGGTATTTTGCTTTATAACCCAGCCCTTAGGAGCCTTATCGAGGTAAAGGAAATAGCAGTTAGAGGAGATATGGCCGGGTTTCTTATAGTTCTCACAAAACAGTCCCTTAGTCCTTTTCCAGGATTTTTAGACCCTTTAACAAGGAGAGTATTATTTACTAGGGAACACTCTATTTTCCGGGAGGCGTCTATTAATTTAGTAATGATTTTATCTAGTATATAACTCTAGATATCGTGACGGAGGGACTAGGTAATCTGGTTAGTAATAGAGTCGTATCTCTTATTAAGGGCGTTAAGAATCCACGCGTAAATCACCTTATTAGGAAAGGAAATCTCCCTTCCTTCTAGAGCCAGTAGATTTTCTTAACCCTTATATAAACAGGATTCGAGGGTTTTATAGTCTAAGAGGGAATTATTAAAAAAGGTTCCTAGGGTATTAAAATCAGCTTCGAAGCCTTTCCTTTCGTATAGGCCTTTTAGCTTTTCCTAGACTTCGTGAGCCGTATCTAGACCTTAAACCTAGGCGAGAGGTCCTTTAGAAAGGGTGGAGAGTATTTCACTAGCAGCTTTTAAAGAGTCTTCCTTCTGCTTCTAAAAGGGATTCTATAAAGGTTTAGTTATTTCGTTTAGGAATTTCCCTTTATAGATAAAATAAGCGTGTATAGATATCCTCTAGAAAGGGAAATCAGTATTACCTTATAGTTTCTTAACCGTGGGGATAAAATCCTTGCTAGTTATCTTTCTAACTTTAAAACGGTGGTCTTTTTATTAGTATTAGAAGGGGAGAAGTGGAATTACCCGATTTCTGGTTCTAGTTACCCGAGGGATTAGATATAGGGGTGAAAAGTGGGTCTAAAGCGGGAAAAGTAGGGCCACGTAGTAATATACTTTATGGATATTAAAAAAATGGAGCCGTTTCGCGTATATCACGAAGGAGAGATTAGTTTTTTTTTTTTTTTTAGAGACCAGGGTTTATAAGCCACGTAATATCATAGCCTTTATAGAGGTATAGTGGGGCGGTATAGCTGGTATATAGGGGGTATAGATACTAAGACTTAACTATTCGGAACGGGGTCCCGCTATAATATTTTTCTATTTTTTTCGGAAAAAGGAAAAAGGAGAAAAAGGGAAAAGGGGAAAAGGGGGTAGCCTAAAAAGGGCTTTAAGGTGGATTTTGGTTACCGGCGGCCTAGAGAGGATTTTAGAGGTGGATTTAGTTAGAGGCGCCCTAAAAAGAGCTTTAGAGGTGGATTTTAGGGTAGAGATTACCTAAAAAGGACTTTAAAAGTGGAAGAAAAAGGGGATCTAGAAATTCCTTTGCTTTTCCGGGCTTATAACCTTTATAACGGTCACGAAAAGATAGAACGGAAAAGGAAGATCTAAAGGAAAAGAGGCAGTTTGAATTATAGAAGACTATAAAGACTATAGAAGTAAGATATAGAGAGAGAGAGAAAAAGGAAAGGAAGAGGGAGGCGGGCAGCCTAGCATATATAGTCCTTTCCTATAGTTTATTTAAGCTACTAATTTAGTATTCAGACCCTCGAAGTATAGGCGAGGGTCCGTGGGTTATTCCGAAGGTCCTAAAGGTCTATGGGTTATTCCGAAGGTCCTAAAGGTGCATGGGTCTACCTAAAGGTCTATAGGTCCACCTAAAGGTCCGTGGGTCTACCTAGGGTCCCGGGGGACTCGGGAGGACCCTGGAGGACTCAGGAAGTCTCTGGGGGCTCGGGAGAACGCTAGAGAACTCAGGAAGTCCCTGGGGGACTCGGGAGGACCCTGGAGGACTTAGGAGGTCCCTGACTTACAGGAGGTTTCGTATATCGTACTATACCATATATAGGTATATTTATTTTCTGAGTATAGTACTAATAATATATACGATTAGATATTATTATATAACTAAATGGGTTATGTAAATACAGCTATACCGATATAGCTACGCAGCTCGACCTTTAGGAGTCCGAGCACTAGAGCTATTAGTTATTAGCCGAAGGTGGCTTATAGTATAAAACCAGCCATATTAAGGGGACTCCGATTAGTTATATCTAGCCGAGGCTTAGTATAGTCTATATATAGCTTAGCCTATAGTAACCCGTATAGTAAGGAATTAAGGCAATCTATTATATCTCTATAGCTCGGTTCCGTTAATTAGAGCATAATATAATAGTTATAAGCCCGGGTAGTAGTAGTATACTAGTAACTTCCACTGCTCGTAATACCGTTCCGAGCTTAATTCCTTCGTCTCTTCTTTAATCCTTTCTCCCCTATCCACTTCTTCCTAATTAATTTTCACCCTTACCCCTGCACGTTCCCTAGCTATCTTTTCCCTTTTCGAGTATTATAGCCTATACCCTTAAGCTAGACCACGCGGTTAGTGTTTTGGATATACCTAAGCTTATATATTCGAACTACTAGGTCGACCAGTACTCTACGGCTCGGAGCGCGGCTTATACGCTAGAGATATAGTATATAATCAACCCGGACTAATCTAATTAGTCTACCGATATCCCGGTAGAGCTTATTCTTGTTACTAAGCTCTAGATCCGCGAGCGCCTAACCGTTATAACTGGCGATTCCGTTACGGTCCTAAATAATAAGAAGGTCGAAGCAGTTTTATTTAAGACACTATAGTCCTTGGATTTAACAAGAAAGGAATACTAACCTATTATTAGGAAGCCTAAAACTATCCCATCTCTTATCCGGAAGACTATTAACGCAGCGGGCTTTAAGATAGCCATTACTAAAGCTATCTCGTAAACTGAGGCAGAGCCGCTTATTTTTAACGTCCGCGAGGGTCGTTATACCGTACGCTAGCTACTTAAAGCTCTTAAGGACGCCTACGCCCCTAGCAAGCTATCTATACTCTCGGCTATCCAGAACGACTATCAATCTATTCTACGCGACGCCTAATAGGCTAGTACTAAGCCGGAGGCTTAGTATAAAGCTTAAATCCGTTAATTATCGCGCGCTAAACACTATAGATAAAAGGGGGTAGACGAGATTTTAGTAGTCTAAGAGCTTATACACGCCGTATAGCGCTTCGTACCCTAATGGTCCTTAGCTAAGCTACTCGAATTAGGCGATTAGCATAGGAAGAATATCCAGCCCGATATCCTAGAATACGGTTAATCTTTTATCGACTTTATCTATAATTTTAAGGCGAACGCCCGTAGCGGCTTAGTAGTGTATACTACGCTTAGAGGCTATTCGGATTAGGGTAATAATAGTCACGGAGCTTAAAAGAACCACGAATATCCATATTAGCGCTTATATATATAGAAACCGGCTTATTACTTATATTTCTAATACACGATTATAGGTAAAAGCCATAAACCCTATTTTAAGCTAGCTAAGGACCGATATAAGGAAATCCAAGCAGAGTACCAGGAGCCTTAATAGAAGCAACTTCGCGAAAACTAAGCTAAAAAAGGGTAGGCAGTTAAAGCAGATTTATTAAAAGGAGCTTCTTTAGTATACCCAGGATATATCGTGGCGGTTACTCTAGACCCTAAGATAATCTATAAAGAGCACTAAGCGACGTAGGCTTTTACTATTATAGCGCCTAGCTTATATCCGCCCTCTAAGAGCACCTTACTTAATAACTACGGAGCTATCAATCTAGTAAACTCGGTTAACCTCCTCGAACTCGGTTCTTTTATTCCATCGAATAGAGATTATACTAAGGCTAGTACGACTTTCTTTCCAATTGCTAGACACGGCACCCGCGTGCTATAAGGGATTTGTAACGGCGCTAGAGGAGCTTAGAAGGTGGATTTAACGTTAAAGAAGGTGGCTGGTATTCAGAGATTTTACACGAATATAGTCTCGGAGGCTCTGCTACGAAAGGTTAGAATTTAGGTCTAAGGGTACGATTACATGCTATACTACGGCACGGCTAAAAACGAGCAAGGTTTTATTAAAGATAAGCCGTCGATATAACCTTACCTTCCTCGAATATAAGCCTAACGTTTTATACTCTTCTTCTTCCTGTTTAGGCCCTAAAAGCTCGGGGGTAATTCCGATCTATACAGACTCTATCTAATAGCTTATAGTAGTAGCTTACTGTTTAAGGCTATGCTTTTATCCTTCATAAGACCCTCCACGTCCTCGTATCGATATTAGGAACCTATAGCACTTAAGGGCGGGCTATCTAGGGCTAGAGGCGCTACGCGCGCTGCTTAGGAACGCCCGTAACGTATAGATCTTAGGAACTAAGCGACGTGACTATAAAACCTGTTATACGACCTACTAAACTCGGGTTATATCCCGGCGGAAGTTAGAGAACCGCTCCCGTCGCCTATTTTAGCGCGTCTTATAGAATATTAGAGACTTTCTAAGCGGTTATAACGGCGATAGGTGGGCCGTTATTCTTAGGGGCGAATATAGCGGGTAGACTTTTATCATAATACTACCCTTTAAAATAATAGGCGAGGTGTTTTGTATGCTTTTCGGCTTCGAATAATAGGTTAAGAGATAGTTCCAGGTTACGATTTATAAGCTACGCTCTAATAATAAGCCTAGTCTACTGCCTTTAGGCAGAAAGACGGAATTTAGATATTAGAGCGGAGCAGTGGGCATAGATCTAGAAACGATACCTCTATACACCTATAAACCGAACGGCGGTATTAAGCGCCTTATTAAGGAAATTACGGATAAGCTAAACACTATACTTAACGGCGCTAGTCTCCTAGCGAAGATATAGCCGGAAGTACTAAAAGCAGTAGTATACGTATATAATATAAGCCTATCATAGCGGCTCGATTAGAAATCCCTAGTTAATCTCCTTTATAACTAGTTTAGGTATAAGGCTCCGATTTAGATTAAAGAGTATATTACCGGCCTACGCCTATATTACAGCGGCGTTTACGTATACGGCTACTACGTATATCCTCTAATCCGCGATAAGGAGGTAGGAAGAGATAGGAGGGGATCTAACGTTAGCCCTAAGGCTTATATCGGGTATCTTATAGGCGACGTAGCTTATAATATTTACCGGATCTAGTTCCTGTAGCTAGATAAGGTGATATCTATATATAACGTGAGTTTTAATAAGCAGATCTTATATAAAGAGGCGAATAAGAGCTTAGAGGCGCTGCCTATAAAGGAGACTTCTAAGTAGATCGTATAAATTAAGGAGGAAGACTCGTTAGATAACTATTAGATCTTATAGGTAAACCCTTTTAGCACTTCCGAGTCCTATATATAACGAGATGATCGTAGACCCGTCGGTATATAGTCGAGTACCACTATTTGCAAGCGGCCTGTCTACTATTTGCAAGCGTCTCAAGCCTAATTAGGAAGGTTACGCGAGCCCGCGCAGTAGTCTGTATACGCCACGATCTTGGCTGCAGATGTCCCGTACCGGTATATGGGTATATAGGTATATAGGTACATAGGTATATAGGTATATAGGTATATAATAGGCGTTTTGTATATATAAGATAGCCGTTAATCACTGTGACTTATACTTAATGCCCTACTCTATTAAATCGTAGCTGTTCTGACCTGCTTTCTATTGTGTTAAAGTACCCTAAATTGTATTATGTCCTTAAGGTAGGAAAAGGAGGTGGAAAAGTGATGGAAAAAGTGGTGGAAAAAGAGGTGGAAAAAGAGGTAGAAAAAGAGGAGGAAAAAGGAGGTGAAATTCTTTTAAGGTAACACGTAGTAGTAGGTGATTACATAACCTTATCTATCACACAGATAAGATCTTATCTACTTATTATATAGATACGGTCTTATCTATTATATAGATAAGGTTATATAATCACCCACCACTATATATCACCTTAAAAGATTTTCACCTCCTTTTTCCACCTCTTTTTCCACCACTTTTTCTACCTGCTTTTCCACTACTTTTTCTATCACGATAGCGTGTATTCTTCTTGACTGAGTACCGGTATCCTGGAGAACCCTGTCTGGTATCTGGCATAGGCCTTACCCTTTTAGGATAGGTTGCCAAGGTATATTTTCGGACACGAAATTGGATTCTAGGCGTAAGGTCCTGGTATATCGTAAAGAGTTATAATATGGTATGGATATTTTCAAGTATCTCTCGGGTATCCTCCTAGCTAAATATAGTGGTCGGCTACCTAGTATATATAACGTACCTCTAGGGACGCAGTAGACACCTATCGTATTAATAGCGTATATTAAATTAGCAGGAGATCTGTTAATTTAATTAACTCTGTTAATTTAAGAGTGCACATATTCGGACTATGGCAAACTCTTAATCGGACTGTGGTCTAATTGATGACAGCCCGTAATAGGTCCCGCTAGCTATTAATTTTTTTTTATTATCTTTTTAAATACCGCCTACGTTATTAAACGTACTACTGCCTTTACTTGACTCTTTTTTAATCGAGACTCTTCTTTTTACTCTATACTAGTAACCACTAACTATCACGGCCTCCTTCGCGAAAATAGAGGCGCCTCTGCCGCTACCGCCCTTCTTCGCCCTCGGCTACGATACTATTAAAGAGCTTATTAAGCACGGAAATAACTAGGCTTATGACTATGGATACGTAATTATAATCCGCCGCCGATCTAATAAGGGCGTTTATAATAGTATCTACTATCGCGTTAACCTTACCTATAATCGCGGGGGCGCCTATTATAAGTCTATAGCCAGCGGCGCTAGGCTAAATATAACCTCTTGGAAGACCGCCTGCCCCTTTACGATAAAGGCTAATCTTTCTGATAGTCGCTGGTTTATAACTATTATAAATCCTGACTATAATCACGGCGCTAGTATTAATACTGTCGCTTATCTAATCTATTATAAGAAGACCTGGACTAAAGAATAGAAGCAGGAGATTTATAACTAGTTTAGGATATCGCTTACTAAGCCGCGCGAGATCGTATCCTTTATAAGGAGTAAATACCCTAATTAGGTATATCTTAATCTACTTAAAAACCTTGCTTAATACTTATCCTGTTATTTGTTTTAGTTATAGTTAGTCACGGATATCGCGAATAAAATTAGTAAGGCTCGCGAGGAGTCTCTTACCGGATACACGCCTATATAAGCTCTTATTCGTGAATTCGAGGCTCGTAATACGACGTATTTCTATCGCTAGATAGATGGCAGGGTTAACGCTCTGCTATGGTTCCTGCTATAGGGTGAATATATATAGAAGCTTAATTCCGAGGTTCTTCTATACGATAATATATATAAAACTAATCGCTTTAGTATACCCTTTGTTAATATCTATAGCGTATCGAATATCGGCACCACGTTTAACGTCGCCTTTAGCCTAGTTAATAAGGAGGATCAGCTAGCGTTTAAATAGATCTTCTAGCCCCTCGATAAACACCGCTAGTCTCTTAGAATTTAGTAGCCTATTATTATAATCTCCGACTTTAAACGGGCGCTTAAGAACGCGGTGGCGATAGTATATCCAGAGACCTAGTAATAAATCTGCCTCTAGTATATTAATAAGAATATTACCGGTAAGGTTAAGGATTATTAGAAGCATAATAATAATAACGCCGAGTATTAAACTAATAATGAAGAGAATAAAGTAGCTACCGAAGCGCCTTTTTTCGGTGAACTCTTAATACCGTAAGAGGGTCCTACGAATATCTCTCTCCCTAAAAGGTCCGAAATAACATATAATCCGCGAGACTTTATAATGGTTTAGTAAGCCTTCGTATACGCTAATTCAGAAGAGGAATATAAACGCGCCTGGCTCTTCCTGCTTAAGCTGTTTACCGACTAGGAGACTATTATCGAATATATTATAAATACCTGGATACCCTAGCGCTATTAGTTCGCGACCTGCTTTACTTCTGGCTTCCGTAATTTTAGTATTCGCGTTACCTTACGCGTTAAGTTAAGCTATAAGATAATTAAGAGCTACCTTATTAACACTATAGCGGATCTTAAGTTTCTTACTAATCGCGTCGAGCTAATAGTATCGAATCAGAAATCGTTATACCAATAAGCAGAAGCAGAGTAATTATCTTATTAAATCTAGTAATTCCGTAGCCGTAACTAGATAGGAGACGCCCGCTCTAAATATAGTAGGGTTACTTTAAACTTACTGCTAATATCGTATCGCAGGGCTATTACTATCGCTAAAGGTACCACTCTAGCTATAGATTATACTAGAAGGTATAAGATTTAATATAGAGTCCCCTGCTTATATATAGTAGCTGCTAGAGAATAAGAATAACCTCTATAAGCGTATAGCTATCTCGAGATCTATCCTTATTAGCACCTTAGTCGCGACCTGATAGCCGAAGATCGGTTCCGCCGTATCCTAGAACTAATCGTTATTATTACGAGCCGCGGCCGCCCTCGCCTTACGCTAGAAGATATCCCGGTTACTCTAATTCCTCGAGGCAGTAACCTGCGACCATAGAGCCAGGTAATAAGAGCTTGTGATGCTTTAGAATAGGAGATTAAAGATAAACGAGCGCGTGAACGTTAGTAAGAGGTCGCTGCGCGTTTTCTATAGTAGCAGGAAGAGGCGGAATAATAATAGTAATAATAACCGTAATAATAATATAGTGGGCGGGGTATACGTAGGCGAGGGCGACCCTATAGTCGCCCTCGCGGTTTAAGAGGTGGTATTAGAAGAGGATATAGAGGAGGTTATAAAGGAAACAATTCTCTGCTAAATATAGGTGGCGGCGGTTCTAATACTATAGGATCGTGGTCCGGCACTAATAAGGCGATTAAGAGGCTATGGTA
Source organism: Sodiomyces alcalophilus JCM 7366 (assembly GCF_042370955.1). Lineage (NCBI taxonomy): Eukaryota > Fungi > Ascomycota > Sordariomycetes > Glomerellales > Plectosphaerellaceae > Sodiomyces > Sodiomyces alcalophilus. The sequence goes on along the minus strand of NW_027263535.1, from coordinate 2,643,688 downwards.
GTAACTAGGTTAGACCTCGTATCTATATAAGCAAGGGCAATTAATAATTATATACTGTATAAATAGTGGAAAACGCTGAATTGGCTATAGAGCTGTTTTGGCTATTATCGTAATTAATCTACGATAGGAAAAGAATAAAAATAGAAAAAGACAATAAAAAAAAAAGTTAATAGCTAGCGGGACCTATTACGGGCTATTATTAATTAGACTATAGTCCGATTAAGAGTTTGCTATAGTCCGAATATATACACTCTAATTTAATTAACTCTATTAATTTAATTAACTCTATAGAAGAAGGATCTGATCTGCTTAAAGTTCGGGAAAAACTCTGCTCTTAACCGTATCTAATCTCGGTACGGAATAACCCCTTCCGTCCCTGTTTCGCGACTCTACAATATACCGGGACCTTACGCCCAGAATCCAATTTCGTGTCCGAAAATATGCCTTAGCAACCTATCCTAAAAGGGTAAGGCCTATGCTAGATACCAGACAGGGTTCTCCGGGATACCGGTACTCTTCTTGACTAGAGCTTTATGCAAGGAGGTTAAAAAAAGCCGTGAATTTACAGTAACGGACATTTATAGTAAGCTAGGGAGAGAAAACCTTATCGTGATGTATCTATACGGGATATCTGCAGCTAAGATCGTGGCGTATACAGACTACTACGCGGGCTCGCGTAACCTTCCTAATTAGGCTTAAGACGCTTGCAAATAGTAGACAGGCCGCTTATAAATAGTGGTACTTTATATAGTCGGACCGATAGCCGCGCACAGACCACCGATCCGAACCTATTTCTATGCGTACGTTAAGGGATTAGTTTAATCCCTTAAGTTAAAGTCTTGGTTTAAAGTCAGCGCTTAATTAACGAATATACTATAATCACTCTATAATACTAAGCTATTAAGCCTTTTCTATAATATCTTTTCCTTAACTAAAGTCTACGGACTTTCCTTTCGTTATAATTCTTTAACTTCCACACCTTTAAGGTAGTTAGGCCGAAGATACCACTAAGAAGGACTTAAGGAACGAGTATCCCCCCGGGGGGAGCTAATAAGGACGCCGAGCAGGCGCCTATTATACCGAAATTAATAATAATAGTACCCGAGCAGGGACCGGATAAAAATAAGGGGTCCACGGATACGCCGGTTACGCTTAGTCCTAAAGATAATAGTTCGTAGGCCGATTAGCGATCTATCGCCGGCCCCTCGACGTTAATATAAAAGGCGTTAATTACGATATTTTCGTAGTATCTCTAGTAGTAGAGCGAGATTAACCGAGTAATTATAAAGAAGCTCGCCGAATAACCGGCGCCCCGGCGCGATTATAAAAAACCGCCGGTATATAATTATAAGCTAATTAGAGAGTTATCCACGGTTATAAAAATCGATAATTAGTTAGTAGCGATTAAGGCCGGGAACTAATTTAGGCCTAGTGCCCTAGTACTATAATAAATCGAATAGGCTTTAATAAAGCTTAAATATACCTTCTAAACGTCCTAGAGGCACTATGCTAGGAAGATTACTAACCCGAATTAGGACGACTTTACGGCGTTTATTCGGCGAGAGTATTTATCCCGGGATATATAACGGTATTATTACTATAAGGAACTTTATAAGCTATAAATAACCGGCGATATAATACCAATAAAGCTATTTAAATAGTAGGATAACCTATATAGGCTATTAGGCTAGGAGATAAGCGGAAGCGAAAAGCGTGCCTATAACTATTTTAGTCGGCTACCCTTATATATTAAGGATAAGATATAAGAGCGGAGGACTAAACTAAATAAGGCCGTGACGCTAGCTTAAGAGGCGTAGCTATTCTAGGATATAAGCCCTATTAAGAAGGCGAGTAGTAAGCGGTCGGATACCAGTTATAAAAGGACCTTATCGAACTTCTAGCGTTCGGATAGTCGCTTAAGCCGGGTAAGCACCCCGGCGACTAGTCGGCGTACGCCCGCTAAGCTAGGTAAAGACTCGAAGAGGGCGCCCCTAACGGGTTAAAAGGTATCGGGCTCGGGCCTAGAGCCTTTATAAGCGTAACCTAGTACGCGTGCCTTTATAGGCGAGTACTATAACTACGATAAAAAGGGTCACCGTTCTAAGGACTATTATAGTAATAAGGAACGGCGGATAATAGCTAATAATAGGGCGGCGAAGAGTCGCGCCCGTGTTAGTAATATACACGCTATATATAATAACCTTGATAACGATATTCGGGTTAAGGAACTCTATTCGTCGGGAAATAAGTCGGCGTAGACGGGGGGGCCGAACCTATACCCGATAACCGGCCGGCGATTATAGTTAGCGAGGTGGCGAGATCTATAGCGATAATAATCCGTTACGGAAAGGAGATTAAATTTAGTGTGGATTTAGATACCTATACGTAGGTGGATATTATTAGCCCGGTGTTAATAGAACGCCTAGAGTTAAAACCGCTTCTAGAGGTCGAGACTCTAGAAATTAAAGGCTTTAATAGTAGCCCGGCGAGGGTTCGCGGAGCGTATAGCTTAGCTTTTTATCTACTAGACGTAAAAGGACGGCCACGCCTAGTAAAAAGGGTCTTCCTATATACGGATCGACCTAAGGGTACCGGATAATTACTGCTCTTAAACGATAGTATAGGTTAGGAAGGTATTATAATTAATACGGCTCGCCGAATATTTGTTTATAGGCCGATTTTAATCGTAGACCCTAAGCTCTAGGCTCGCGAGGTTATTAAAAAGCGGGTAAAGGTAGATATTATATATATCGCTACCGCTATTATAGTCGTACCGGGGACGCCGGATATAACTATTCTGTTTATAGATAATAAGGTGATATACGGACTAATTATTAAACTGCCGCCGGAAATCGCTAACTATTAGGATGTGTTTTCGGAGTAGGCCGCGAAGGAGCCGCCCTTACTAAAGGACGCCGAATACACGATTAACTTATAAGATAGGAAGGAACCGCTATTCGGGCCGTTATATCCCTTATCTCGAGCCTAGCTAGAAGAGCTAAAGAAGTATATCGCCGAAGGGATAGCGAGCGGTCGTATCTAATAATCGATAAGCCTTATAGGCTTACTAGTGCTATTCGTGCCTAAGAAGGACGGTAGCTTACGACTCTGCGTTAATTATCGAGGGTTAAACGCTATAACGATTAAGAATAGGTACCCTTTACCCCTAGTCGGCGAGCTATTAGATAGGCTCGCCGGGGTAAAGTACTTTTCTAAGGTGGATATCCGAGATACCTATTATAGGATCCGGATTAAGAAGGAGGACCGCTAAAAGATAGCGTTTAGAACACGATACGGCTACTACGAGTATACGGTTATGCTATTCGGGCTAATAAATACTCCGGCTACCTTCTAGGCGTATATTTACTAAGTACTCGCCGGTCTATTAGATATATATTATATCGCTTACCTAAAAGATATCCTTATATATTCTATATTAAGGGAATAGTATATAAAGGACTTAAAGAAGGTCTTAGATCGGCTTTATAAGGCCTAGCTATACGCGAAGCTATTAAGGTACGAATTTTACTATAACCGGGTAGACTTCTTAGGGTTCGTAGTAACCCGCGAAGGTATCGCGATAGACCTAGAACGTATATAAGCGGTCGCCGAGTAGCCGGCGCCTAAGTCGTTCCGGGATATCTAAATCTTCCTTAGTTTTACTAACTTTTATAAAAGGTTTATTAAGGGGTCCTCCCGGGTTATAACGCCGTTAACTACGCTACTAAAGGGTAGTTAAGCGGGTAAGAAAAAGGGACCTTTTAAGTTCCCGGATAACGCTAAGCGGGTATTTAAATTACTAAAGGCCGTTTTCGGATCGGCGACTATTCTACGGCACTAGAATCTAGTGCTAGAGATAAGGGTCGAGACGGATACCTCGAATAAGGCTATTTCCGGGATCCTAAGTTAGAAGTATAAGACTAGATAGCGACTGGTCGCCTACTTCTTATAGAAGCTTTCCGAGATAGAGTAATAATAGGGTATAGGATAGCAGGAGCTATTAGCTATAGTAAAAAGCCTCGAGTATTAGCGTTACTATCTTAAAGGCACGGGGTAGGCGTTTACTATACTAACGGACTATTAGGCGCTTAAAGGCGTACTAAACGCGCCAGCATAGGACCTTCACGGAAGGCTTACTAGATAGGTATACCGATTATCGTTATTTAATTTCGAGGTTTAATACCGCCCGGGCAAGATAAACCCGGTAAACGGCCTATCGAGACGGCCGAATTATATAGTGGATAAGACGCTATATAATAATATACTTCCTACCCTATTATAAAGGTTACGACTAGTTAGCGACCTCCTAATAAGCGTTCGTTAATAAATCGTAAGTATCCACCTTACCTTAATAAGTAACGCGGTAAAGATCGTATCCGTTTAAGCCGCTCGGGTAACGCTACCCGAATATAGGCCTAGTAAATATAAGCGGGCACCGACTCTATAAGAGAGGGCCCTGCCTAGCTTAAAAGATAAGGACGGAAGAGGGCTACGACCCCTGCGTCCTACCGACGGTACCCGGCGTATTATTGTCGTTACTATTACCCGCTCTTGAATATAAGATATAGGGTATAGGGCGACTACCTAATAAAGGGTCGCCGATAAGATATTACCGACGCCCGAGGCTAATAAGGCTAGGGTTATTATAATACCGGATTAGTATATCCTATATTCTATAGCCTAAGAGCTAGCTAGGAATAAAACGGCAGGTCGGCGTACTATTAGCGAGGAACTAAAAGTTCTGGTTAAAGGACTATAGACTACTAACCCGGATTATATATCCTTAATTAAGAATATTCGCTAAGGGACCGGAAAAAGAGCGGGGTACTCTCTCGGAGATAAGGATATACTACTATTTAAGAGACGGTTAGTACTGCCTATATAGGGCGCCCTAAGGGCGGAGGTCCTACGATAGCACTATAATAACCCTAGGGCTAGGTATATACGAGCGAATAAGACGCTTAAGCTGATTTTAAGAAAGTTCTACTAGGTGGACCTAGCGGCGGACGTTCATGATTATATCGCCGTATATTCGGCGTATTAAGGAGTATAGGTGCCACGATATAAACCGTACGGATAGCTATAAACGCTACCGCTACCTATATATCCGTTCTAGGAGATTAGTATAGATTTTATTACGGGTCTACCGCCAATAAAAGGGGCCGATAGGTAAACGTACGATACTATTTTAATAGTTATTAACCGGTATATAAAGTATACCCTATTTATTCCTATACGGAAGGACCTAATAGCACCCTAGCTAGCGGCGCTACTATATAAGGAAATCGAGTACCGATTCGGTAGCCCCGAGGGTATAATAATAGACCGGGATAAGCTATTTATTGGTTAGTTTTAGATAGAGTTCTGCTATAAGCGGGCGAACGCTTAGCGACTATCCACCGTATACCACCTATAAACGGATAGTTAGACGGAATAAATATATTAGTTCCTAATTAAGTACCTACGAACGATTACCGGCGATACGATAACGTAATAGCCTATTGAGTTATTAAAAGCAGGGTTCGCCTATAATAACAGCAACTATTCCTTACTTAGTATTTTACTATATAAAGCGTTATACGGGTACTATCCACGTATAGTAGAGTATATCCACCCTAAGGACGATACCCGGGTATAAGGTGTTTAAGAATATATTAAAAAGTTAGCGGAGGTTCGGCGGAAGGTCCGCGACTATTAGGTATATACCACGGAATACTAGGCCCGGTATTATAATAAGCGCCACTAACCGTAATAATATAAGGTAAGCGACGTTATTAGACTATCTATAAGGAACTTCCGATTCCGGTAAGGGTCGAAGCTAGCACCGCGATATATTTAGGTATAGGTGACTAAGAGGATCGGCGAGTAGGCGTATAGGGTTCGCCTTCTTATATAGTACGCGAGGATACACGATATATTCCCGGTATCCTTATTAGAACCGTAGAAAGACCGAGTAGCCGTAGAGCTATCGGCGAAGGATCTCCCGCTCCTAGAGGAGGAGTAAGATAAATAGGAGGTAGAAGATATCGTTAGTTATAAAGAAGAATAAGGGAAAACGTTTTATCTTATAAAGTAGGCAGGCTAGCTACTAGACTATAATACCTAGGAACCAGAGGACTACCTAGTAAACGTTCTAGGGATCCGGAAGAGGTACTAGAAGTATAAAAAGTATATATATAAAAAGTAGGATAACTACGAGATAGTATAAAGCGCTAAAGGGTTATCGGATATAAAAATAAGAACTTAATTATAGGTTATAATAACCTTTTTCCCTTAATAAAAACTAGATAAAATAGACTTAAGCCCTAACTAATCCTAAAATCATAAAACTATCCGTATAAAGTTTAACGCTATTTCGGGCGATTATTACCGGCGAACGCTTAGCGAATAAAAAAAAAGAAATTAATCGTCGAAGCCGTGGAAATCAGTTTCTATACTAAAGGTAGCGCCGGATAAACAACGATAATTAGGATAAAAAGGTCTAGGGACCGGAACCTCCTTATCGTTATTAGTAGTAGACAAGGCGGCGGACGCACGCTAATAGGGAGTAAAAACGGGCTCGGACTTAGCGGCGGGTAACTAGCTAACTAAAGGGCTAGTATAAGGAGTATAACTATAACAAGGAGTCGCTATACGACCAGCGAACTAATAACTAAGTAAGGGCCGGCGGGGCTTATCGATAACCGCTAATAGAGTAGTAAGGCCGGGTAAGGTCGAGAAGGCCTCGATGCCTTCCTAATTATCCTTATCGGGATAGGGGCGGCGATATATTACCCGAAGGTCGGTAAGATAACGCCGCAAAGAATTAACGTCCTGTAGATTATCCTCGCGGGGGGGGGGGGGGGGGGATCTAGTCTAGGGGGACCGTAGCGTTATCGTCGGTAACGCGACCGAGTTAGTATATAAACTAAAGCGTTATAACCGAATAAAGGGAGGTAACCTTATCTAAAAGAAGCTACTAATTCTACTAATACTTAGTATATAGTCGCTAACCGATCGACGAAAGAACTTATAGCCTTAATAGGAAGCTCACGATCGCCCTATAGGATAACCGCCCGAAACTATTTATAGGTATTAGAAATACGTGTATAGGCACGCTAGCGTTATATCAGCGTTAGATCGTCGTTTTTATCGAGTATACGCTTACTATAATTCTAGAGTAGCTAAGCGGCGCTTATTAAAAACTCCGGGATCTAATAAAAAAAACTTTTAGTATAAAATAACAGGAAACACCGAAAAATCGTTAAATATATAGCGGTGTATTACTATTAGTCACGAGCGCAGGTAATATAACGGCTAGCGCCTACTCGGCTAGTGGATTTATTAAAGCATTTAACTTTAATATAGCTACCTAAGCGCGTAACGTAGCGCTAGCATAGCGCCTTATTAATAACGCTAAACTATCCTTAAGCCTTATTAAACGGCCTCTTACTTATAGCGATAACCACCTATAAAGAAATATCGGATATAGTAGCGGCGAGCGGTCAGCGGAATTACGAAGGTAATTAATAGAAGGGTAATAAAAAAATATCGCCGAATAATCGGCGTTTATAATAAAGCAAAGATAGTTATAGAAGGGAAATTAAATACTACGAGGGAAATTACGTAACAGGACTATATACTCGTCGCCGAACAGTTACCTAAGGCTAGGCATAATATCCGCAAAGGGTTAGATAACTATAGGCAATAATAATAAGCATCGCGGAGTTTTTATAATAATATTCGGATAAATCACGAGGCATATAGTCGGCGATAGAACGCCGATAAGCAGGTAAATAAAGGAGCGGCCACTCTTTTTCCTACGGGTTTTAACAAGGGCTCGTATAGAACCAGATAGATATAATTAATCGCGATAAACGCGTAGATAAAGGTATCACGATACTATAAGTCTATAGGACCAGACTTATCAGGGGGGGGGGGGGAGTGTAACAAGATAATCGTAGACCCATCGGCATATAGTCGGACCGATGGCCGCGCACGGACCACGGATCCGAACCTATCTCTATGCGTACGTTAAGGGATCAGTTTAATCCCTTAAGTTAAAGTCTTAGTTTAAAGTCAGCGCTTAATTAACGAATATACTACGATCACTCTGCGATACTAAGCTATCGAGCCTTTTCTATGATATCTTTTCCTTAACTAAAGTCTACGGACTTTCTTTTTGTTACACTATACTATAAGCTTAGGGGTGGTTTAGGCTTACTCTTAGGCAGCTTTATCCGGAAAATAGAGCGACTTAGCTATAGCTTAGGGCAGCCTATCTAATAGTTCTGCTACCTTTTAATGAATTAGGCTACGAGTAGTAGGCTGTACGCACGGAAGCCAGGAAAATCAAGCAAATAGCTGTTGAATTCGTAGATCCGTAGGATTACTGCTTGTTACGCGAACGTGTAAAGAACTGATTTCTGGGATTTCTTCCTGGATCCGGGGCTGGCAAAAGACCCTGGAAGATTAGGTGGCGACTGTTACGTCAACAGCCTACGCGACGGTTATCACGCCACGTTATTAGCTTAAGTAATAACCAAGATATCGTATTTACGATACCTAGTATATTTATATATTATATATCATAAGCTAAGTATATATATACGTATAATACGTATACTATTATGGTATAGGTTAAGCTAGTTATAAAGTAGACGTCTACTTATATAGCTATAATCATATACTGTTTATTTTGACTTAGATATTATACTTATTATTATTATTATAATTATTACTTGTTATGAGTATAATATTAACACCCCCCTATAAGCTAACTCTTATATAATAAGTGCAGCTTAGTCAGGTTATGGTTATTGTTATGTTATAGCGCAGTAATCCTAGTCTATCTAGACTAGAATACATAGAGGAAAAATTTAGAAAAAAAAAAATTTTTAATTTAAGGGAAAATTTCAAAAACCCTTGTTATTATTATAGTATGTGATAATTCAAAGGAAAATTCATAAAAACCTTTAATATCTAGGAAAACTCGAAGGTAAAAAACCTAGTTATATCCCTATATAAAGAATTAAGAATACTAAGTATTAAAACCTAGTATTTTAATTCTTTAATATTATTATAAGGCGGCAAATCATACTTAGGCAACGTATCGTCCTTATAGCCTAGGTTTATTATAGAGGGGCAGACCCGTGTTCCGGGTCTGGACGTTATGGATATCACGTGACTACTCGGTCCTAGAGATCTGGTCTTATATACGGCTATTCTTCGGAATAGACCCACTATATCTAGCTAGCTTTTTGTCTAATCTTTTATGATCGTCACCTATCACCTATTATAATTATAATTTGTATTATCCTTCCCTTTTTGGTTATCTAGACGTTCTAGACGATCCAGAAGAGCTGACCGTAGGCCCGCCTGCCTATCTAGCTATTTGTTCCCCTGATCGGACTACTACCGACCCTTCTAGAGGCCCGGCGACCGTCTCCTCGGGACCCTTAGCTCTAGATACGGACCCGTGACGAGCCTAACCCTTCCCTTCGGCTAGCCTATTAGTTAGTTATTTGTTTTAACCTTAGCGGAGCCGTTCTATATAGTAACGGCTTCGCCTTTTTTTAATTAATGCTCGGAGGCGGATATAATCGGTGCTTAGAAGGTCCTGTTTATCTAATTAGGGTAACCGAAAGCATATAAGGGTAGTTCCGGCCTGCCTAAACGAACGGCCTAATAACGCGTTATTAATACGATACGGTCACGGTTTCCTTTATTCTGTTTTAAGCCTTTAAGTCTTCGGTTTTAGCTTCGGTTTTAAGCGTTTAAGTCTTCGGTCTTAAGTTTCGGATACGATACGATACGGCACGGTCTAGTTAGTCCTCTAATAACGGGCAAAGGGCTCTAGAAAAAGGCCTAGAAGAATATCGCGTTATATGGGCACTAGAAGAAGACGTCCGAAAGAAGATTCTGTTTCGAGTTTATATTCTGATTCCGGCTACGATATAACTATAATAAAAACACTAAAAATAATATATATAATAAAACCCATAAAAACAGTTTCCCGGGGCCCGAGTCTCCGGAAAAGCGATCCCGATAATACTTCGGAAAAGTAAAGGCTACCTGCTTATTAGTAATAGCCCTAAACTATCCCGACGCAGAGCCTACTTATATACTAATAGTCCTAAAGATCCGGTTTAACGGTCCTGAGTACTATAGATCCGGAAGAGCAGAGACTGCCTGCTTAGAAAGAATAGTCTAATCCGACGTAGAAACTGCCTATAGATTAATAGTCTTAATATAAGAGGAAGACGCCTTAGCGTCGTAAAAGGAGGATATAATACTAGGGTTAGAGTAGTTAGAGTCGCGTATAGAATACGTTTCTATTCTTCCTAATCGGGTTAACCTTTTATTTTAAGGTTATTATAAGAGTCACGCTTAAGGCGTGTAAGGTAGCCCTATAAGAGCTATACGCTTAAAGGGTACACGATATCTCTTTACCGTTTACTTCCTATTCGTTTAATTAAACTAACGGTAACGTTACTTAGGGGTAATCTACCGCCTATAGCCCGAGCTAAAGTAATAGTCGGAAAAGCCGCCGCCGCGGTAAAAGTACGACTCTATAAAAGAGTATAATTAGGTAATAAAGCCCTGTTTAGTAGAAGAGTCCTGCCCGGTATATTCCTATTCGCTTAATTAGGTGTTATTCCTATAGTTAGGAAGGTTACCGTCGGCGTATATACCCGAAAAGCCCTATTAGCTTTATAATCCAGAAAAGCTCCCGTGCTAACTCCCCTGCCTTTACCGATTCCGTGGCACCGGTTCTAAAGAGTCCTCCCGTGGACTCCGTAATAAAAGAGCCTACCACCGCCTCCCCTACTATTCCCCTGGTTTAGAGTCCTCCCGTGGACTCTACCGTTCTACAGTAAAGCTCCCGTGTTAGCTTTACCGCCGAGTCCGTTATTCCTATTATACCGAAGACTCTGCCTACCGCTAATCAGACTATTAGTATAATCGGCTTTGTGACGGTAGATTAGGTGGTTAAATCTATTCTTACCGATTAACCTAATCCGCTTACTGACCGCCCTGCCCCTATTCTTATTCCTACTAATTAGGCCTACCTGCTTTCCTTTCTGCTTACCGACTTTGAAATCAGTTATTCGGTATAGTATACGTATTACCTTAATCCGTACTTTTAGGAAAAGATTAAGTAGATCTTTAGAGACTCCCTTAAAGGTATACTTAAAGAGGTATATACGTAGATTAATAAGGAGATTTGCAGAGGTGATTAAAAAGGCGCGAAGTTAGAGTCTTCGTGATAGGCGTTAACGTCTTTTAGGTGGATTTACTTTTAGGGCTAAGGGATTTCTCCTTACTATCTTCCTCCCTCCTCCTACCTCTTTTTCCTTTTCCCTTTTTTCCTTTCCTCCTTTTCCCTTTTTCCTTTTTTCCCTCTCTCCCTTTTACTTAATTAGGGTAATAGAATCGTTTTCGGAAACACTAAACGTTTATAGGATCCGTGGGAGCTTTTCTAGTTCCTAGCGGGGGCCGCGTTTTCGTGGACTCGTATCTAGGGCCGAGTCTCTTTTCGATTACGCCTTAGGGCCGGATTTCTTTTTTCCTGAAGCTACTCCGTTAACCTAACCAGGACCTTTTATTTTTATTTATTTTTAGGTTATTTAGAAAGCTGCCCTTAAGGGGGACCTCTTTGTATAGCTTTAGGGCCGATGGATATAGAGTCCTGCCCTTCCCTTTATTCTACCCTGCCCGCCTCTTTTCTTTTCCTTTTTAGAAAGCTATACGCGTAGGAGCTTCTTTGTATAGCTTTAGGGCCGATAGATAACTAGGCCTAGGGCCTAGCCTAAGAGTCTATAGGAGCCTACCGAATTTTTAGCCTTTTCTTAGACTATATCTTTTATAGTTCTTTACTATTTCTTTCTTTTATAACCACGTTAGCCTGATTAGAAGAAGACGAGTCGAATAGCTCCGATTTTAATTAATTTAGATTACTAGTTATTAAGTTATGTGTGGGTTGGTTTAGCTATTATTCCTGCCGCCTATAATTTTATTAGATCTTGATCCTGCCTGCTGTTTTTCTGCCGGCAGAGTCACTATAAGCTTATCCTGCTTACTCTTTTCTTTATTTTCCCTCTTTTTCTTACCCTTTTTACTACTCTTCTTTTCCCCGATATCTTTGTTCCTTTAATCGGCCCGAGCCTAATCCGCCTACCTATAGTTAATGCGATTAATTTAGTTAATCCCGTTAATCCTGCTTTTTCTTCCTATTGCTTTAAGCCCGGCTACGATTCTACCGCCTCGAAGAGTCCTGCCGCGATTCCTGCTAAGACCCGATCCTATTCTTCGCCACCGACTCTACGAAAGAACTAATAAACCGACCTGCCTTTATATACCGTGCCACGCTATAAAAAGATCCGACCTATATGCTTTACGCTTATAAACTAAGAAATAGACTGCCTACCTTAATCTGGGTAGTAGAAAGAGATAGATATACTCTACGAGAGATATAGGAATACCGAGCCTTTATATAGGCCCGTTATTCACGATATTCCTATAAACCCCGAGAATATATAGTTCCGAAATCCTAACTAGTCTATAGACCTCGAGACTCTTTATTACCTACTCTTATAAGCTACGCCGTTAATTCTCCTGCTATAATCTTCACGGCTATCTTTACCTGGTTCTGCGTTTTATATTATTAATCTTTTACTAGGGCCGCTTACCCTGTATATACGTTTATCGTTATGGTTATCTCGAAGAATACGCTAGGGCCGGCGCCTATTTACTACCGCCTACTACTATTACCGCCGCGTTACTTATTCCTTATACAGAACTAAGGAAGCCGCCGCCGCCTAGCTTATGTATAAAGGACCTATAAGGTCACCTCTACGTCTTTAAGGTCACTATCCTTTAAGCCTGCGTCTTCGAGAGACACCTTTAGGAATATACACGCGCGAGGAAAAGAAGGACTATTACTTATAGATGCCCTGATTAGGGCAATAAAGATATATTTAGGACGGTTATACTATTATTTATATTAAAATTATTAAGACCACGGGGCGTGGCTTAATAATTTAGGGCCGATTATAAAGGGGCAGACCCGTGTTCCGGGTCTAGACGTTATAGATATCACGTAACTACTCGGTCCTAGAGATCTAGTCTTATATATGGCTATTCTTCGGAATAGACCCACTATATCTAGCTAGCTTTTCGTCCGATCTTTTATAATCGTCACCTATCACCTATTATAATTATAATTTATATTATCCTTCCCTTTTTAGTTATCTAAACGTTCTAGACGATCTAAAAGAGCCGACTATAGGCCCGCCTACCTATCTAGCTATTCGTTCCCCTAATCGGACCACTGCCGACCCTTCTAGAGGCCCGGCGACCGTCTCCTCAAGACCCTTAGCTCTAGATACGGACCCGTGACGAGCCTGACCCTTCCCTTCGGCTAGCCTATTAGTTAGTTGTTTGTTTTGGCCCTAGCGGAGCCGTTCTGTATAGTAACGGCTTTGCCTTTCTTTATTATATAACCGCAAAGAGTATTATAAGTCTCTTTTACTAAACCTTTAGTTATTATATTAGCTATATTAAATTTCGTATTTATATATATAACTTTTATTTTATTATTATATAGTTATTGCCTATAGTGGTGATACTGCCTGTCGATATGCTTTACTCGTTTATAAAATTCAGGGTTTTCGGCGAGCTTCTTTGCAGTCTCACTATCTATTAAGATACTAGGAATCTCGAGAGTATTATTATTATTATTATTATTATTATTATTATTATTATTATTATTATTATTATTATTATTATTATTATTATTATTATTATTATTATTATCAATAGCTAGAACCTCACAGCCCGCTGCCCGTAGACAAAGACTCTTACGTCTATTATTATTATTATCCTCTTCTTTAGGTTAAATAGACTTAACAGAACGTTTCGAAACGCGCGAAGGAATATTTTATAAAAGTTAACAGGTATTTTTACTAAAAGTGATTCCTTTATTATACTTAACAGGTTAATAGGGCCCGCGGTTAGAAACCTGATTATATACCTGAGTATTAATATAAGGAGGGAGGTTATTATTGTTTTTAGGCGTATAGTTATTATTATAATTATCTAAAGAAGAGTAAAGAAACTGATTTTCTAAGATATAAACGTCTCGAAACTAACCAGTCTTTCTGGTTACTGGGTTATAAACCTTATAGTTATAGTTATTAAAACCTATTAAAGCACCTCATAGTGCCTATGTATCTAGTTTCTTTATATTCAGGTCGTTGTTTTTATAATAAATAATAGAACCCTAAACCCATATATTATTAATATTAGGTTTCTAACTATAAGCGGCTGGTTATAGGTTATTTATAGAGTAAGGCCGAATAATTAAATTATCTAAAGCTAAGGAGAAAAGAAGGAAAGGGGAAAACTCTATAGGTGCTTACGACCTAAATATAATATCGCGGTGACCCGCTAAGAACACGCTATAATTAGTCGGAAGATCCGGTGCTCTACCAGATTATCTCTACAGGGTTAACCCGTAATATTACCCCCCTCCCCCCTCGGTGAGCCGTTAACCTTCGGTATAGGTTCGTAAAGCGTTATTATTCGATTAAACTACGCCTCTTTATTAGTTAAATAACGCCTCTTTATTAATTAAATAACGACCTCTACTATAAATAACCTCTCTGTTTATTAAAAAGCGCTTAAGGCAGGCCTTTATAGTTATACCATTAATTAACGTTCCGTGTAGGGATATAGTTATTATTCGTAGTCGGGTCGTAGGGTCGTTCCTGCTATATAAGGAGCTCTGGTGGTATACCTTCCCTAACCGAGTAACTTACTTATATTAATAATACTAACTTCGCCGCCGCCTCTATAAATCTATTTTTTCTCTCTTCTTTAATAATATCTATCACTATCCGTAATACGTTTTCCGTTAACTATAACTCCTTTATACCTCGTGCTATCGCGCTAACCTTTTATCTCTTTTTTTTAGAAGATATTTAAGTTTTTAGGATTATCCCCGGCCCCTAAGATACGTTTTCTCGTTCTTCCTAAGAACCTCGCGTAACGTTTACTAACTTATATATATAGTATAGGGGGCCAATAATAATAATAATAATAATAATACCGGCGAGGAGGCACCTACTCCCGCCCCGGCTAGTAAGGAGATTACTACTCCTGCCTTAGCTATAGACCGCTGCGCCTAGCTAGCCCGAGCCGCTAAGGCTAAGGGTAAGCGTTCCGCGGGCGAAGCTTTTATAGTGGTTAAAAGCCCCGCGAAGCGCGCTCGTAGAATAAAATATCCTTCTAGAGGAATCCGTTCGGTCTCTTACTTCGCTTATATAAAAGTAATTATTAATAGCTAGGATAGGCGGCGCTACTACGACTAGTTAGTACCCGGAGTAAGGATACCCGATCCTAAGTACTATAACTACTTAAAGGGCGGTTATAGGTATATTCCTCCTCCGCCTAGGATAACTAGTCTATCGGTAGCACTCCTAGAGGCAGTAAAGGTAGTTAATAACGACCCCTTTTATAGCCTTAAGGCAATAAAGGCGCTTATAGCAGCTTATTCGGCCTTTTAGAAGGCGTCCGGGGTCTTAAAAAAGGCTTCTAGCACTTTATAGGAGGATAAGCCTATTTTAACGTCTATCGACTCGGGAGCCGGTAAGCCTTATTTATCGGTATATATTACCGCCTCCCCCCCACCCCCCCCCCCGGCGGGGACTCTTATATCGTGGCAGGTAGACCTATACTTATCGCGGCGCCTCCTATTATTATTACGCCTATCCCTAGTATAACGATTACCTTTATAGGGGTAGAAGGCTTATGCCGGCTTAACCAGTTCCTATAAGTAGTTAAGAATATTATAGGAGTTATACGCGTCGAGGTAAAGGACGTTTAGTCCTTTAAGGGAAAGAAGACGGATAGGTAGGCCGAGGTCGCGGCGTTTATATTATCTCCTATTATCGCGGAAAGCGTTGATAGTTATAAGGATATTCGTGATAACGTTAATCTTAATACCTAAACCCGGTAGCTAGGGGCGGGGCTTATCCGCCCCGACTTAATTAACGTGGACGGCTTTACCGTTATTCTAACCTTTATTTAATTCTTACTACCCTTACTATAACCCTTCTTCTTTTCGTAACGTTCGCGTAGTCTATTATTAACTTTAATCGGGCTATACTTCTTTTTATAGCGGTCTAGGGCGGTTAATTCTTATAGGCACTCTGTTAGTTCCTAAGATATCTAGGCGTATCCTTCTTACTTTACTAACGCCTCTCTTACCACGCCTCTACCTACCTTCCTATTCCTAGCGTATAGGATTTTTTTTTCTTTACTATCTATTAATTTTTCTTTAGACCGTCACGAATCGGTCCGGGTTAGGGGTTATATAGGATTTAACTAGGAAGCGAGTCTTCGCTTACACGTCGTAAAAGGTCTATATAAAACCTCGGGTATATATTTAAAGGTATATTTAGTTCTATAATATATAGGTTAATAACCTTAGTAACCCTATACTTTTAGTATAGCCAGCTTAATTTACGCGACGGTTATAGGGTAAAGTAGTTTATAAGCGAGAGCTATATAAGGTCGCCTTTATAAAGCTATTTAGCGGGGATACAGCGCTTATTCGCTAACTCTTCCTATTATAGCTATATAGCTACTATTAAGGCTTAGGCGAACTCTATAGCTTCTTAGAGGCGGCGGAGTAGGTTATAGGCTATAAACTCCTAAGCGTCGCTGCTTAGTTCCTTATAGATCTAGATCGGGTCGATATAGTATCCGTGTATAAGGAAGAACAGACTTATCTTAGTAGTAGAGCTCTCCCGGTTATTTAATACTAGTTAGGCGGCGGGTAATAACTTATCCTAATCGTTTTAGGCGTAGTAAATAAAGCCTTAGAGGTACGCCTATACTTTTTAATTCGCTTATTCGGTGGCTTTATCGGTTTAGGGGTAGTAAGCTATACTTAATCGTTATTCGATTCTAGCTAATTTATAGAAGTATCGCTAAAAGCGACTTATCTAGTTAGAGCCTTTATCGCTTATAATTAAATAAGGTATACCATAGAACCGAAAGTAATAGTATAGGAACTATTTAGCGTATACCTCCGCTTCTATAAAGTCTATCGCTTTAAGGGTAATAGCCTTTATAAGTTAATCGGTTATAACCTATAGGTACCTATACTTCTTCTCTTTAATAGGAGGCAGATCCGTTATAAAGTCTATTAATAGGTCGCTTCTTATTTATTTAGGAATTAGGAGCGGTTTTAAGAGTCCTTATTAAGCATTCCTCTACGCATAGCTCTAGTTATAAACATCGTAGTTACGTATAAACCTATACACGTCTCGGTTTATTCCCGGCTAGAAAAAGCGTCTCGCTATAAGAGTAATTATATTATCTCGCCCCGGATAGCCCTTAATTATAAAGTCGTGTATAGATTAAATTACTCGCGTTTATAATATACTCCCTTCTTAAGCTCCCGGTACCTATAGGCGATCTCGGAATATTAGTAGTCCTTATAAGGTGGTCCCGTATTCGGTAATCTAGGCTTAGAGACCTAATAAGGGGGGAAACTATTAATCGCCCTGAGATACGGCTTATATAGCTTAGCGATACTAGTTATCTTCTTTTACCGTGGCGTCCTATAGCTATTATAATTTATTATCGGCTTTAAAGACTTATAGGTGTTCGCGAAGGAGGCGGATCCTTAGGGGGATTAAGGTCTCTGGGATTAGCTATATATATCGCGCCTATTCCCGTTTATTAGAGAAGTCCTTTAGCTCGTCTTATTCTCTTCGTAAAAAAGTATCGGCGGTATACTTATCGGTACCCTTATAGTATTCTAGTATAAAGTCGAACTAGGCTAGTTCGCTAGCCTATCGGCTTTATCTTTTATTAAGTATCTTCTTCGTTATAAAGTATTCTAGGGCCTTATAGTCGGATAGGATTATAAAGCGACTATAACTTAGGAGCTTTACCCTTTAGTACGTTACGTAACTTATAATCGTTAATATCTCCTTATCGTGAATAGGGTAGTTATACTCGGCTCCTATAAATCGCCTTAAGGGGTAGGCGACTATATAATAACGTCCCTGTTTATCTTCTTAAACTAATACACCTCCTAGTATAAATCCCTAATAGTCGGTTTCCACGAAGGTCTTATTACTTAAGACCTATTACTGTAGGATCGGTTCCTCCTCGAACCTCTTCTTCACCTCTTTAAAGGCCACTTATTCGTTAGGACCCTAGGAGAATACTCGATCCTTCTTCGTTAGTCTTATTAGGGCGGCCGTGATATAGGCGAAGTTCTCTACGAATATACGGTAATAGTTTATAAAGCCTAGGAAGCTTCGGACTCCCTTTATTAAGGTCGGGGCTTCTTACTCTCGGATCGCCTTTAGTTTATCGGGGTTATACGAAACGCCCTAACCGGCGGTAATAATAGACCCTAAGTATTTCACGGTCTTTACGCTAAACTCGTATTTCGCCGGGTTAAGCGTTAACCCTATATCGCTTAGCGATTGTGGTACCAGGTTAACCTTTCGCCTATCTTCGAAGTCGCGATAGCTTTAACCGAAGTTATCCTCGCCGCCTCCGGCGATTAGTATAACTAGCTCCGAGGCGTTCTAGGCCACGCCGCCACGTAAAAGGTTAAGGACCTTATTAATCCTAGTATTAATAACGATAATAGACCCGAACCACTAGAAGACGAGCCCCCTCCAGAAGCTAACGCTAATAACGATAGCTAGGATCAGAAATATAAGATCTGGCTATATCACTATAATAAGTATACTAAAGAGCAGGAGGGGCTCGCCTCCGTTTTCCTCTATATCTAACGGACCGTTACAAGGAACGTTATAGAGTAGTACGGTTAAACCACCGATCCGAAGGAAATCCTAAAGACCCTAAAAGATAAGATAAAGCCCACGAATACCGCCTAGAAGTCCCTTATTAAGAAACGGTAGGACGAATATATATAATCTATTAGGAAGATATCCTATTAACGCTAGCTAAATAACTTCGTGGCGTTATATACCCGCGTGAAGATATATAAAGTTAGGGCGATCGGTTCGAAGATAGATTAAATTAATAGCTTTTCTAATACGATTAGATTGATAGCCCCGGAATAGTCTAAAGCTCGGTCTTCCTTTATCCTGGTTACTAACGAAAAGGGCGTTCTAGCCGTTGAAGATATCGTTGCCGAATACACTACCTGGTTACGTTATAGGTACCCTTATCGCCTTAATCGGAGGCCGGGATCGTTATTGTTTTATATAGCTACGTTCCTAGGAAAAGACGAAGAAGGTTAGTAACATGATCGTTAACAGGATCGCTAAAAGAATCGTTAATAAAGCCAGGATCGGCCAGAGTTTATCTACGATTACCGTAGAGTCAGAAAGGCCAAGTTTTAGTACCGCCCGGATTAGAAGTGCCTGAACGTTAATAAGTCCCGTAGGAATAAGTCCTTTAAGATAACGAAGCAGGCTAAAGAACGCTATAACCGGGTAATCGCTAGCTAGGGTAAAGAACGCCGGAAAGTATTCTAAAGTAACCCTAAAAGAAGCCTCGATAATAGGGCGAATAAGGGTTAAAGGAGTTATAACTAAAAGACTCTTCTAAGGACGTATCTAATTTTATCGACGGCGGGGCCCCGGATTCGGATAAGGACGATATGTCTTTATACGGTATATATAGCCTTTTATTAATAGCCGTAGCAGGACCCTTTAAAAACGAGCTATTAGTTAATTCTGGCACTATAAGGCATATCACTAATAAGCGTTATCTTCTAGAAGACTACCGGCCCGCGGAAAAGCATATAACGTTCGATACTAGTAAAGGAGAGTCGGATCTAGTTACCGGATTTGGCACTATAAGGCTAGAAGTTAAAGATCGGAATCGTTAGCCGTATACGCTGATTTTAAAGGATATAGCGTATATCGAGGGATATCCTATAACCCTTATATTAGCCCTCTGCCTACTTCTTACAGGATCGCTTATTACTGGTAGATAAGCGTTAGAAATTAAGGAAGAAGGTAGGACCGTTACCCTGCCTCTAAAGAACGTGGGAGGTTAATTTGCCCTCTAACCTACGGCATAATAACAGAGCTTTTTTAATAGCTCCAGGACCCCTATTATAAGCGTCGCCGACGCTCGCTTATAGCACGAGCGGCTAGGCCACGCTAGCGCTAAAGCCCTTAAAAAGATCGTGAGTACCTGCTCCGGCGGGGTAGTATCTAGTAAAGAGTTCCCCTTAAAGATTAAGTGCCAGGACTACTCTATTAGTAATAGCTAAAGGCAGGTATTATAACGGCCTCTAAACCACTACCCAATAAGACCCTAGTAGCGTATAGATATAGATCTTTTCTTTAACGATAAGTCCTATAATAGACTAAAGGTAACCGTCCTATTCCACGACCCCTACACTAAGATAAATAAGGGGGAATTCCTGCCAGATTATAAGGCAGCACTTAAATCGGTCGCTAAGCATAAGGTGTAAATATACAGGCAGTACGGCTACCCGATCCGGGTTATATGCCTAGATAGCGAGCGGGCACTATAACGGGAACTTAATAACTAGGGTGCCTACCGGGGTATCCTAATTAAGAGGTCGGCTCCGAATATAGCCACCTAAAACCCCCGGGCCGAATAGCACGGTGGTATTATATACGCTATCGCTTAGGCCCTCGTAATAGCCTCCGGGTTCTAATAGAATATATAGCCAGAGATTATAGCTACCGCGATATACCTATATAATCTAACTCCACGCCAGGACCTTAGGTAGAAGTCGCTGAAGGGTTATATAGATAAGTGGGTTAACAGGATAGGCATTGAGCGTATCACGATAACCCCTTTAATCGGTCACCTAAAGAGGTACGGCTACCGTGCCTATCCCTTAACTGCTAACTACTAGCGTGGCCGCCGAAAAAACGAAAAGCTCGCGAAGAGGGCTTATATCGGTTATCTAATCGGTTACGAAAGCACTGATTTTTTTCGGATTTAGGTACCGAAGCTCGGAAGGATCCTGCGTATAAAAGACGTTAGATTTAATAAAAAGCTCTTATACAAAGATCGTGACGTTAACCCACCCATTTTAATAGAGCTATATAAAGAGCGTAACCTGCCGGAGCCAGAATAAGAGGATCCGTTATATACGTTACCAGCTATACCGTAATTCGATCACTTCGCCACGATATAGCAGAACTCGGTGTTAGAGTCCCTCTAAAATATCTGATCGATAAGAGGGATTAAAGTAATTAAAAGAAGAGCTGCTGCTGCTGCTATTAAAGCAGTTAAAGCAGTTAAACAGGTTAAAGAAGAAGAGATTAAAGTAGTAGCTATTAAAGTAACGGAAAATTCGACTCCCTCGCCTAGTTCTGGGGGGTGGATAAGTTATAACAGCGATCGTAGCCGCCTAAAACGGAGTACCACTATTTGCAAGCGGCCTGTCTACTATTTGCAAGCGTCTTAAACCTAATTAGGAAGGTTACGCGAGCCCGCGCAGTAGTCTGTATACGCCACGATCTTGGCTGCAGATATCCCGTACAGATACATCACGACAAGGTTTTCTCTCCCTAGCTTATTACGAATGTCCGTTACTGTAAATTCACTGCTTATTTTGACCTCCTTGCATAAAGCTCTAGTCAAGAAGAATACACGCTGTCGTGATGGAAAAAGTGGTGGAAAAGCAGGTGGAAAAAGAGGTGGAAAAGCAGGTGGAAAAAGAGGTGGAAAAAGAGGTGGAAAAAGAGGTAGAAAAAGAAGGTGGAAAAAGCAGGTAGAAAAATTTTCATAGTAACAGGTGGTGGTGGTTACGTAACCTGTGTGATAGATAAGACCTTATCTGTGTGATAGATAAGACCTTATCTGTGTAATAGATAAGACCTTATCTGTGTGATAGATAAGACCTTATCTGTGTGATATTACGTGTCACCTTAAAAAATTTTCACCTCCTTTTTCCACCACTTTTTCCACTTCTTTTCTACCTCCTTTTTCCACCCCAGGACATAATACATTTTAAGGTACTTTGACATAATAGAAAACAGGTCAGAACAGCTGCGATTTTGTAGTGTAGGGCATTAAGTATAAGTCATATTGATTGACGGCTGTCTTACGTATACAAAACGTCTGTTATGTACCTATGTACCGGTACGGGACATCTGCAGCCAAGATCGTGGCGTATGCAGACTACTGCGCGGCCTCGCGTAACCTTCCTAATTAGGTTTGGGACGCTTACAAATAGTAGACAGGCCGCTTGCAAATAGTGGTACTCCCTAAAACGGCAGCTATAGTAGCCACTAAGGTTACTCCTTCCGCTATAGTAACCACTGCCGCCCGAGCTTAGGGCTCTGCTATAACGCAGGCCATAATTACTGCTATAATTGCCTCTAAAATCACTCCTATAATAACCTTATCCAAAGCCTCTAAAATAATGCCTTCTTCCTCCTTTTCCCCTCTTATAATAACGCCGCCGGCTTCACGCTAATTAACGCCCTCTGCTATAGCTATAGGCTAATTATCACCTCTAGCTATAATAACGTTAGCCGTAGTAACCGCCGCTACCTTTAACGATAACGACCCGGATAAAGATACTTCCGATTCTAACGACTCGGATAATACTATTACTCTAGCCGCCGGCGGCACTACTATAGGTTTATTATCCCCCGATTAGTTAGTTCTAGAGGATAAAATAACGGCCGCCGCCACCGCTACCGTAACGGCAGCCCCGGGACTATCCACCACTCTAGCAGCAGCTACTAAGCAGCTGCCTCTAACGCCGGTAGCTATATCTCGGCCGTAATATAATCATCGGCTACTATAACAATACACCGACTCTGTCTTCCTCTATTTAAACCGTTTTAAGATCCCGAAGAAGCCACTACTACGCCGCGATATACCCAAAGAGCCTGCTAATTAGACGCAGATAATAAAGTCGCCATATAGAACGTAGTGGATTATAGCCGCCTTTAAAGAGGTAAAGACCCTGGATCAGATAGGCACGTTTAAAGCCGTTAAGGGCCTCCTAGATAGTATACTGCTACCGAGCCGGCCCCTCGATCTTATATAGGTATTTAAATATAAGGTCGATCTATCTAGGTACATCACTAAATTCAAGGCACGCCTCTGCGTTTATAGTGATTAATAGCCTTAAAATCACTTAGATACCTACGCCTCTACCCTCGCTGGC
This sequence comes from Sodiomyces alcalophilus JCM 7366, assembly GCF_042370955.1. Lineage (NCBI taxonomy): Eukaryota > Fungi > Ascomycota > Sordariomycetes > Glomerellales > Plectosphaerellaceae > Sodiomyces > Sodiomyces alcalophilus. The sequence continues at coordinate 2,620,533 of NW_027263535.1, read as the reverse complement.
AGGACCTTTAAAACACTTATAGCTATTACTACCCACTTCGATCTAAAGACCCGCTAACTTAATACTATTAACGCGTTCACGAACGCTCGTCTTAACGAAGAGGTGTATATAAGGGACCCCCCGGGATAGAATATCTTATAGGCCGCTATAAACGTTACTAATAAGGCCGGATTAAAACCATTAACAAAGCTCCCACGACCTATAAGAGAGGTATCCACCGCCTACGCAGGGCGTTATACGGCCTACAAAGATCGCCTAAGTTATAGTATTAGGAGCTCTCCTCTATTTTAGGTAAATACGAGCTAACGTAACTAAAGGAGGACGACTACGTCTTTAAAAACAATAAGCTGCTCGTCTTCTTTTATATAGATAATGTCGTTCTGCTATATCGTAAATAGCACGCCGCCGCTACTAAAGAATTAATTAAGCAGCTATAATAACGGTTCGAGGTTCGGAATTTAGGACCGCTTAAGTGGTTCCTTAGTATCAGAGTTATACGCGATCGTTAACGCCGGAGGCTATAGTTATCGCTTAATAACTATATTAACGAAAAGATAAAGACGTTAAAGATCGAGACAGGCGGCTATAGAGTATCTACGCCTCTTCCTTTTCCTAATATTATGGAACCAAATAAACAGTAGGCGTTAGAAGAGTCTATCCACCTATATCTTTAAAAGGTCGGATTAATTAACTACGCGGCTTATTAAATAAGGCCGGATATAGCTCGGGCTGCCTCTAGACTAGCTAAATTCGCTACTAACCTATCCAGTTAGCATCATGAAGCTACTAATAGGTGCCTTAAGTACCTCGGCTCGATAAGCGCCCTCTGCCTATCCTTTAGAGCACAGGATCTATTAGAAAACGCAGCTAAGTTCGCTTTTTTCTATATAAGCGACGCCGCCTTCGCCGATAACTGTAAGACTCGGTATAGCTCGTAGGGATATATAACTATCCTCTTTAAAGGTCCTATCGACTAAAAGGCGAATAAATAAACGAGCGTTATTATATCTAGTATAAAAGCAGAGCTCGTAGCTCTAAGCGCCGCCGCCCGCTAGTATATAGCCACGCTGCGGTTAATAAAGGACTTAACGCTAGCCTTCAAAAAGGACCCTATCACTATCTTCTACGATAACGATTAAACACGGTAACTGCTAGAGAGCCCTCGCCTATAGGTAACCTCGAAGTTAAAGCATCTTAATATCCACGCCCTATAGATCCGGCAGATTATATAACGCCGAGAGATCGTGGTTAATTAGATCGCGACGAATAAGATAATTAGCGACGGGATAATAAAGACGTTATCTACGCAAAAGCACGTTGCCTTCGTTAAGATACTTAGGATAGAAAAGAGCCCTGCCGGCTTAGTTTAATCGGATTAATTACTACCGCCTTAACGGCGGTTTAAGCCGATTATTATCGACTTAATAGTGGTTTAGATTAGATTTCGATCACGACGATCGTTAGATTAACTATAATTATATAATAATTATCACCTTGTTTTTTAGGGTTAATTTAACCACTGTTTTAGGATTATAATAAGGCACGAGCTATTTAATAAGCCGTTAACCTTTGGATTAATATCGAGGCTCTAATACCCTAGATTTTTAAGCTTTAATTCGATCAGAACCGTTAGGATTAATCCTGCGGATCTAGGGGGGTGTGTTAGGCATTTATGCCCAAATACCCTAATATCCTATTAGGTATATTCGCAGAGCCACGTCACGCACTGCTCCGAATACGGCAGTACTTCTATTAGATATATTATAGTGTTATTTCCCCTTTTTTGCCTATATATTAGATATCGTAGACTAGTACTCTTTTATAGTCTATAATAAACATAAGTCATACTTTGTATAGTATTAGTGTCCTGATAAGATCTGTTAATTTAATTAACTCTGTTAATTTGATTAACTCTGTAGAAGAAGGATCTAATCTGCTAGAAGTTCGGGAAAAACTCTGCTCTTAACCATATCTAATCTCGGTACGGAATAACCCCTTCCGTCCCTGTTTCGCGACTCTACGATATACCGGGACCTTACGCCCAGAGTCCAATTTTGTGTCCGAAAATATGCCTTGGTAACCTATCTGAAACGGGTAAGGCCTATACCAGATACCAGACAGGGTTCTCCGGGATACCGGTACTCTAAAAACAGCTAGGAAGATAAGACTCGAGGGTACCCTTCTACCGTATAGAGTATCGATTATAAAGGGTTATAGGTTATTAAAACGAGGGTAATTATCGTGATAGTCGCGATATTAATTAAGCTATATAATAGGGTTGGTTATGTATTAGGGTCAGAAGCACCTACTTTGTAGGTGCGAGCTATTACAAGATCCTACAAAGTGGGGCGTGGCACGAGTACAGAGTCAATTAAATCAACAGATCTACTGCTAATTTTGTGACGTTATTTGTGCGACATTATCTCGGAAATACGCTGGCTCAAAATGCCAATCGTCATGTTCATGTCATAGCATGCCATTCTCGTTCCAATGCTACATGGCAAAGCCCTACAAGTCACCTGTGGACGACATAGGACGGAAAAGAAAAACATGACCCAACCCGATGACTCCGAAAGCCGCCCCGAAGACCGAGATCGAGATGTAGCCTTCCTTTACTTGGTCTCCTCCACGTCGCCCATAAGGGCATCACGCTTCGCCGCCTGCCTCTCCAGCTTGCGCTCACGAGCCGCCTTGGTCTTTGCACGCTTGGCATCCATCTCTTCCTGGAGGGCCTTCTCGCGCGCCTTCTCGGCCTTGGCCCTGTGGATCTGAAGTCGCAGCATGTTAGTTCCTGGCGCCGAGTCGAGGGTTGTGGATCGTAGTGTGTTTGCATTATACGTACGTGCTCGACAAGGGCACGCTTGTGCTTGAACGTGTTGCCCTTGCTCAGGTGGTAAAGCTCGTGGTAGAGGTGCTTGTCAATCTTTCCGTTGTTGCGGTACTTGACTAGAAGACGCCTAAGGACGCGCTGACGACGCATCCATAGGACTTGGCTATTGAGAAGCCGGGTTAGCAAGACATTGAGGGGACAGTCGCAATTCTTTCCAAGGGCCACCAACCTCGGCATACGGGCATCGGCAGTACCCTTCCGCTTGCCAAAGCCGCGGTGGCGACCGATCCGGCGGGCAATGTTCAACTCCCGGGCCCGCGACCTGGAATGCATTGTGACCGGCTTGCGAATGATGAGGCCATCGGACACTAGTTTCCGGATGGTCTGGCGAGAGTTGGCATTGCTGATTTCATTGACCTCGTTGGGGTCGAGCCAAATCTTTCGCTCGCCGCACCCGATGACCGACGCGGCCAAGCGCTTCTGAGTTCGCAGGTTGACCCTTGAGTAGTAGAGAACACGTCAGCATTGGGACTGTCTGTCGATATAATGCATTGACGAAGATCAAAAAAAAAAAAAAAAAGTTGAAATGTGCGAATTCGAGATGTTGATGAGCAGTCGCTGGTCAAGTGGCGACATTTTCTGAGATCGATTTCGAGGTAAACAGATGGAAAACGATCGGTTCAATACAGTTGGTTGAATGAAGTATTTGTTCGGAAACCTAGAGTAGCCAATATGAAGCAATTCGTCAACTTACATCTTTGAAGATAACCTGATCGATGGTCGTTCCGGCTTTGGTGGTTGATGGAAAGCTGGGAGAGGGGATTTGAGTCTCGAATTTTCGCAATGTCAGTCAGTTGGACGAGGTCGGGTTTGTGGGTTTGGGACACGCTAAACTCGATTTGTTATTAAGCGAGATATCACGTGATATCAATCGCACTGCTTTGTCGCTGGCCTCTGACGACATGAAATGATCGACGAAGGGTTCGATGACTCGGGGCTTCGGATTGGCTCATTGGAGTCGAAGCTTTCCAATCATGATGACCTCGCACTAGTATTCGCGTGAGTCTTGAGCACCTATTGACTTTCATATCTGTCAGGATGATGCCCAGTACCGAACGTGATCATCATCGAATATCTTTGATCGCCTCCCTATCACCACGAAAACACACAAGGTGTGGTCGATGTAGCCAAGAATGACTCCATTCGTCCTCGTAGTTAGGAATCTCTAAGTAGGCAGGCAACTAGCTAGCTTGGCTTTGGCGCTCGCAAACGCGCTCCTCTGAATATGAAGCGCATTTCACTGAGCAAAAATACCATCACCCGCCTCCATCTTGCCCACGCTCCATAACTCTTTCTCGTCATCAACCTCGTCGTTGGACAGACCCAAGCCACCCTGTCCACCCTCGGCTTCCCTCCTCTCTCGTGCCTGTGATCCCAACCTCAGTGCCACCCGTTTGAAATAGTCCTGCATGCTCCTCTTCGTGTTTGGTGGCAGGTCTGCCCCATCGATGAACTTGTCAAACACCTTGTTTTCCTCATCTGCGACATTAAACAAGCTGACAAACGCAGCTTCAGCGGCAAGTTTCACGGGGATTACTGGGTCGCGCACACTAGCAAATACGGGAGCGGCGAGTATTTGGAGGTGTGGCCGAACCATATCCGCCCTCACACGGCTCATGGTTCGGACCACAACAAGGGCTAGGCGTCGCGAGTCGGTCGGCTGGCCTGGCTGAATAACGGTAGCGATCATGCCAAAGATCTTTTTGGTCGAATCAAACGACTGGGGGAAGTCCGACAACAGGTATTTTCCTGTGGCGAGAATGCAATTGTCGGCGACGAAGGTCTTGTCAGTGAACGGGAGGTTAGCGCTGTCAATTTACGGCGGACAAAAAAAGAGCCCGCACTTGATATGGACAACATTGACTCACATTCTTGCTTGTCATTCCCTCGCAGAGTATGTCCGGCAAGTCTTCGGCCAGGGGACTGCTGAGCAAGGTCGCCGCCGATTCTACTAGGACGGCATTAAGGGCGAGAACGGATGCGTTGCTGATGGGGCTTGCCGTGACGACTCGGGATTTCAACAGCGCATTGGCTGATTCCTCGGGTACGTTCTTAATCAGAGCGCCCAGCAACCTGGCGTTCGTGGCTGTCATGGCAGTATCATTCTCGTCCATGTCCAGATCGATGATTCCCAGTACAGCCGTGCGGGATGTCTCTGCCATGTTGGCGCCTGCCTTGCTAATGACCTCGTACAATGCACTAAGCATGGCTTTTCTGACTCCCGGATCAGACGTCTTGGAACCGGTCACTAGCTCCGCAATGAGCGGGTCGATGCGTGGTGTGTACTTGATGAGCGTGCCTAGTGCCTTGGCTGCCCTGGCTCGCAGTACTTCACTTGTCGTATCGGCAAGGGATTTCGCGAATGTTCGCTGCAGCTGGGGTAAGAAGGGTTTCAAGGCAATCGGCATCTTCTCGAGCAGGTTGTTGAGGGTAAGTAAGATGGCAGATTTGACTTCGGTCGATCTCTCTGACACGACGCGGATGAGGGGGCCGGTGATCTGGGTAATAAATGGCTTGAGGGACTGCTCGCTCGTTCGGTCGACAATGTCTGATATGGCCAATGCAGCCTGGGCACGTTGTTCCGGAGTGCCGTTCATCAACCCCTGTAAGAAGATGGGCAAAATGGCGTTGATGCCTTTGGGAAGCTCGAATCCTCGCAGATTCGTTCCTGGGACCCCTACATGCTGCAGCGCCTGGCGAGTGGACAGGACGAGGGCTTCCATCTCTTCCTTCTTCAGCTGCTTTGTGAACGCACTCAGAGCGGACCATGATGCTTTCACAACGTCTGCGTCTCGATCGTCGAACGATAGAAGGAGAGACCGGATGATGTCCGGATTATACCTGGAATAGTCCACCTCACCAGCGGTAAAGAACGTTGCCAGGCGTCGACCAACAGTGGCACGCCGTCTGTGGTCTTCGTGTCTGGTGAGTTGAAGCAGTACGTTCATCGTGGTATTGAGTCCGTCATACTCGTCAATCGAGAGCACAACCGTGTCGAATGATTCCTCCAGATCCCCTCTCAATGCTTCATCCTCGCAGTTGATGATATTATCAAGGAGGGAGTTGATGATGTTCGGCAGCCGTCTGTTCATGGCGGGCCCAGCAACCTTGGACAAGGACGCCAGGGCTTTGGCATCAAATGCAGTGATGGGCGGGGTGATGAGCGTAGGTATCAGATTGGGCAGAATGACGTTTGAGCGGGTGGTCTCCGTCAGGAGAGTTAGGAGAGCATGCAGCGCGTTGTCGGCCTTGTCCTCGGAACGCAGCAAGTTCAGCAGATACGGCAGGACTTGATCCACAGCCTTCTTGCCGAGGATTTGCTGCAGTGAATCGAAGGCTTCGGCTGCGGCTTCACGCACGCCCGCATCGGAGTCGATCAACGCGATTCGAACCACGGATATGAGAGTCTTCTCGTGATCTTCCAACGCTTCCTCGGACGCAGATGATATGAGCTCCTTGAGTGCAAGACAGATGCCCTGTTTGGCATCTGTATCTGTCGAGGTCTGGAGCCCATCCTCCAACGTCGGCAAGAGGGTCGACAGAACACCGTCCCCAGCTTTGCGGATCAACTCCCCAAGGGCGTTACTGGCGATGACTTTGTGCTCCATATTCGAGCTGCCGAGCCGGCGAATCAGTAGCTGCGTAAGGGTAGGCACAAGCTCCTTGAGCGTGCGGGGACTTGGGACGAGAGCCTTCCACACGCTGATGGAGGCGGAGCGAACGGCGACGGCGGTATCGCACCGGCAAACATAAAGGGCGGAGAGGATCCTATTGCGCTTGTCCTCCCCAAGCACCTCGCGGAGCGATGCGCCGGCTTCCCTGGCCATCTCTTCCTCGTCTTCGGGTTCCGCACTTCCACTAATTCCAGTAAGATTGAAGAGCAGATCACCGACGAGCTCAACGGAGCTGAGCCGGATTCGGTAGCTATCATCGGCCAAGCCCCGCTCAAGCTCCGGCAGCAATAGATCCACGGCCCTCATTGCAAAGTTTTTGACGAGTAGCCGGCCAGCGCGAAGTGCCGTCTCACGGATCGACTCGACATCATCGGCGAGACCCAATAGAATAGGGGGTATGATTCGTCCAAGGTAGCTGGCAAAGCTGTTGCCAAAGCACACCGGAAGGAATATGAAGAGCGACATGAAGCCCTCCCGAACACTGGGCTTGGGCGACTCAACATTCTGCAGTATCGTCGGCAACGTCTCTTCCAACCTGGTCGTCCCAAGACCGGCAAGGACCTCACTGAGTGCCTGAGCCGACCCCAGGCGGTCTCCGGCTCCTGTATCCTCCTTGAGCGTCTGCATAAGCCCGGGGATAAGGTCAGGCAACGATTCTTCTCCCAATTTTTCCACAAGCGAACCGAGAGCTCTGGACGCTGTTGCTCTTGTTGTCGGAACTGGGTCGACGACGGCGAGCTTCAGTCCCGCAACAAGGACGGGGAGATGTGATATCAGGTCTTTTCTTTCGGTCAAGTGAGCCAGACTGCCAATAACCTGGGCAGCCTTGCGCTTCGTGTTGGACCTTTCCCCCAGACCGCGCTGCAGAATACGAGTGACAAGTGCAAGGGACGGCGCATCAAGGTAATGAACGAACTGGACCTTGATCAAAGCGTCGAGGGCATCGTCGGTGTACTTGGTGGGGTCGCTCAAAGCCTTCAAGAGGATATCGACCAGCCCCTTGACTTCCGGGTTGTTGATGACTTCGCCGAATCGTTTCAAGCTCTTGTTGGCAGCGGCCCGGACCTCCTTGTGACTATCATTGAGCACTGCCGTCAGGGGAGGGATAATGTCCGGAAGGCTTAGGGCCAACTGCTGGGGGTCGAGGTAGGCCATGGCACCCAGAAGATCGCAGGCACCTTTTTTGCTCCGCCACTGCTGGTCGTCAAGACCGTCGAGCAGCGTTGGGAGGATTTGCTTGACACCGTACGAACTCAGCGTACCAAAGCACGACTTGGCGGCAGCAAGACATGCTTCGCGAACATTCGCATTGCCGTCGCCGAACCCCGTGAGCAGCTGAGGTACGATCTGAATGACGTAGGGCTCGAAGATTCGACCGAGAAGAGACGAGAGTAGTTCATATGCCATCAGCCCAGCTTCCCGCTGGTTCGCATCCTTCTTGTTCTCTATGGCCCCCTTGATCGTCGTCAGGATGCGGTAGTCTTTGAGAGACGATATTCCGCGTCCCCGTACTAAGCCACCGAGCCCGTATGCGGCACCTCTTTGCTCGGAATATTTCTTCGAAGTGAGCAAAGTCTCGAGGACTTGCTGGAAGTACTGGGAAGCCTGCTCGCCGCGTGATTTAATCAGTGGGGGGAGGCATTCGGCAATTGCGTACTGAACCGTTTCAGATGGCGTGCTCAGGGTGGCCAGAAGTCGCTCGATGACAACCGGGATCTTCGAATCGCCTTTTTCGAGATGCTTGCCCAGAGCGCCGTACATGATGACCACGGCCTCGTTGACTCTGTCCGAGGCTTCGGTATCACGACCTGGACTCTCCAGCGTCCTCTCGAAAACCTCCATCAGGCGGTCCACTATCATGTTGCCGTGCACGTCGATGGCCCGTATTGCTGCGCTGAGCATGGCTTCGCGTACGGCTACGTTTTGGTCGCCAAGCAGACCTCCGTCAATCAAGAAGTCGAAGAATGCGGCGAGCTGCTCCCTTCCCAACAGAGGTGCGAGTTCCTCGAACGCCGACCCTACGCCATGGCGTCCATGCCAGGGGTCGGAAAGGTCCATCTTCCTGGGCATTCCATACTCATCTAGCAATTGCACTGGCGGTTTGGCGAGATCGACATAGATGGCGTTCAACTCTGAAATTATAGGGTCGATGGCAGGAAGATGGGTGCTGCACGCCTCGGCCAGTGACCGGGCAGCAGCCCGCCGCAGCTGTCCATCCTTGCTGGATAGGTAGGCCAGCATTCGAAAGGCAAGGTCTTCGGTAACCTCGAAACCCTCCTCCCAAATCTCGCGGGCAAGCTCGGTATTATCCGGAACATCGTCGTGGCAAGCAAGCCAGATCTCGGCCGAGAACATTCCCTCGCTCATGTCGACGTCTGCGCAGATGGACTGGAGTACCGCGGTCCTGACGGGGACTTGGGGTACTAGAGAGCCTCGGGCCAAGACCCCAATCTCTGCATGGGCAATGTTCGGGGCTATGCATCGACATGCATCGGTGAAGCAATCTTTGATGGCCTTGAAGTGTTGCGTGTACTGTTGCATCGACGAAATCAATGCGGACAACACCTCCGCCCTCGGTGTCGCTTCGTCCACTAGGGCATCGGTGTGGAAGCTGAGGAACTCAAAAACTAGGACCAGCTGCGTGTCCCGGTCGTCTGCAGTTGAACCGAAGCCACCTTTGTCAAGCACGGAAAAGACGAGCGGGAGAATGTAGATGAGCGAAACGGTGTCGAAGGGGCGCTGCTCCGCGGCAAAACGCAGACGGTATAGTACCCTGGTGATAAACTCCCCAATCGGCTCTTCCTTGTATGATTCGGGCAGAGCCGTGACACCCCGAGCACGAAGTGCTGCCGCACCCACGAACGGCCGCATAGGGCCAAGACGATGGGATAGTCTCTCGGAGCACGAAAGGAAGGTGATCGCCGCCTCGTTACCTGTGAGAAGACTGGAGCCTGCGTCGATAACGTCGAGCAGGGCTCTCACGACAGGGCCAATCCATAGGGCGGCCTCAGTCGGGGGACCAGTTGCCAGGCTTCGGACAATGCCAAATCCCCGAAGAAGCCTGGCCTCTATGCGTCGCACGGATTGGCGAATGTCTGCTTCTTTCTTGAGCTGGGCCTTGACCTGGGCAGTCTCGTCTGCGGTAAGCTTCTTCTGGTGGCCCTTCTTCTCTGCTAGCTGGCTTCTCAATTCGGCCTCCCATCTCAGGATGTCGTAGTCTTTGTCATTCTTGTCGGGAAGAGCGTCCTGCGCCTTCTTTGAGAGAACATCTACAAACGCAGTCCCTTCCGGGGTGCGGGAGATGGCGGCCTCTAGAGGGCCTACGTCCTCCAATCCCTCCCTTGCTAGGTCCTGCTGGATAACCTTGACGACTCTGGGGGTCATTTCCTCAGGGGCAACAAATGCAAGCTCGGCAGCGGCATTATATGCTGCTCTTTTCACCAGGTCGGACTTTTGCTGAACGGTGGTTTTGGCGAGTATTTCGTCGATGAGTGCGTCTCCGTACTTGGCCGCGAGCTTCCCTGGGTCCTTTTCCGTCCGCAAGCAGGCATCGATCCAGCTGGCACGTGGAACTAGATCGGGCCGAGCGAGGACGAGCAGTGCACACAGCTGGCGCTCCAGCTGCGCGTCATCAGCCACTTTGCCGTGGTCGGCCCACTCCTTTGGCGTCAAGCAGATGGCTCTCAGCACCAGGTGGAGATGGCGATCTCCAGTTTTTGCGACGGCGGCGGTCGCGTCCTTGTCGCTGGTTTCGACCGCGGCAAGCCAGTGCCACGAAGCATCGATCACAGCCTCGGAAACGCTGCCAGGACTAGACGCGTAGGCATTGGAGAGGCTCTTCAAGGCCTGGCGTCGCACGCGCGGTGTGGCGATGGAGGAGCAGATCAGGTACATGAATGCCTCGGCCCAGGCAACACGGACGGGCCTGGAAGTGGACGGAAGAATGAATGGCGCCACTGACCTGATGGCCTTGCACATCCAAGAGAGCTCCTCCTCGGCTGTCAGTTTGCCGAAAACGCGAGGGTTTAAGAGGAACGACGGCTTGGGGTCCAAGGTGAGGCATTGTTGCGGAACTGAAAAGCTGGCCAACGCGGCTTTGACTTTATCAGAGGCGCCGTCCTGGTAGGATGACGCGAGCGCCGCAACAACGTACGCGCCGATGGTGATGTTGTTCTGTGCCGCCAAAGTAGAGTTGGCAACAACTTCGTGGTACGTGTCCATAAGCTTTGGCAGAACAGCCTCTGCGAAGTCGGATAACGCAGGCAGTACGTTTCCAGTCCGAGGGGTGTCAAGGATCTTCCCAGTGCGCAAGATCCAAAGTCGTCGATGTGCGAATCTCTTATCCGACAAGCCTTTGATGAAGGCATCCACCACAGGCTTACCGAGCTTGGCATCTGCCTCGAGAAGGAAGGCGCACGAGCTAGCGAGGGCTGAAGTCTCGGATCCAACGGCGGCCTCGTTTCCTTCCTTGGCCGCAACAGCAGCCAGCACAGTGACGATTTTCTCCGCAACGGCGTTGGACTGTGGAATAGCCTGAAGCATCTCGCAATGAAGAATCCTGTGTTCCGCGGAAGGTAATTTTCCGCTTTTTAAAGGGGACAGTACCTGATCCAGGATTGCGTCGACAGCGTCGGCCTGGTGACTTCGAGAAGCGATCAGGGCGAAGGCCTTGACGGAGCCGGTCCGGATGGCGGCATTGCTTGACTTGACATGGGATAGAAGTGGCTTCAGGAGATGGCCACTCAGAACCCGGGAAAGATCAAAGCTTTTGGGGAGGGACAGGATTAACGGCGCGATGACGCTGGTGAGTATGATCTCGGGGGCTCGAAGCAGTCCCTTTTCCAAGGGGGGGACGACCTCCTTGGTGAAATGTTCGAAGAGGACAAAGTCGTGGAAGAAATCAGTCAAACCAGAGGCAACGTGCTCTGGAACGGCTGAGCGGGAACCAACAATCTCTCTCGTGTAGAAGCTGAGATACGAGCCTGCCATGTTCTGCAGAATTGGCTTGGCAGCCGGTTTCCGCGAGGCGACGCCAGCCAAGACCCCGAGAAGGATGGCATTTTTAGCCGTCGGCTGGGAACCTTTCGCTGTGAGGAGTTCTACAGCATCACGGATGGTTTCTGGGAGCGCATCCTCGTCAGATAGCAGCTTGCGGAATCCTCTCCTGGTGAGTGTAATGGCGGAGCGAGCGATGCCGTTCTTCGAAGGCGATCGGACGCACTTTTCCAGCGCATCTGCGTTGGCGAGCAGTACATCGGACGACACAATGCGCCACGTCGGAGATCCGGCGAGAGCTTGCATCAGAATGCTACACCACTCGACGAGGGCAAATGCACTCCCGGGAGCGATTCCGGGCTTCCGAGATTCAGCGTGTAATATGGCGACGACGCGGCGAAGCACTTCGGGCTCGAGGCCGTAGTCGATCAAAGAAAATAGACATTTTTGCACGGCGAGTCGTGACTGACGGTCGACGTAGAGATCATGAGTATGGAAAAGCAGCTGGAGAAGCTTGGGAATCAAAGACGGGTTGATTTCTGTGCAGCGGGGATCGTCTGTCAGCGCTCGTGCCGAGTAGGGGTGTGCTTATTCTGCAAGAACAATACCTTTGTGGGAGATCCTTTCATCCAGCACCCGCAAGCAGGAGGTTCTTGTCGAAGTTGAGGAAGATGTCAACGCATCATGTGTGGCACGCAAGTCGAGGTCGACAGGGCCAGGAATGGAGCCATTGACAACAGCTTCAGACATTTTGACAGCTTTCGCGAGCGCAGCATAGAAGCATGAGGGGCGGAAAGATGTTTGATGAAGACGGAAGAAGGACTCTATATGAACGAAGCCTCGGTGTTGGTATAGCTAGCTGAAAGTCGGCTTGCCCCCACTGTACTTCAAGAATGTTAATTGTTTGCCTTGAGGCTGTAAAATGTACGAAGTAATATGTCCGACGACGGCGGGCGAGGCACACGATTAGGGATTCCAGAAAATCCGGTGACTGGAAAGCCAGGCTTGAAAGGTACTTTGTACCTTACGTGGTTATTGTAGGGCGGGGTAATGTACAACGTACACGGTACACCGTACAACATAGTGTACATACGTAATTTTAGGTACATCCTATGTACTTATTCCCTTACGAATTGTATGGTGTACAAGTGCCAAATGGTCCAACCCCACCACCTACAAGGAACCGCTGTTGTTGCTTCACCGGTGACGAAATGCCGAACGTGTGAACGAAAGAAAATGCAACGGGTATGTGGGGGGAAAGGCAACCTACTCTTTCGGATCTTGCCTGGTCTCTTATGGTAACGGGCAAGGAGCCAAACCACTGAACTGCATAGGTACCAACCTACCTCTGCTTGCCTAGCGCCTATGAAGCACCCGTTGGTATTTCATTGCTCTCGATTATAGAGCACATCTGTTGCTACCATTCCTTTTCATCGCCGCCCTCTACTGCCCGTGCAGTATTCGTCGCGACTTTGTTCATTTCCTGGCTAGATCGTCTTCCGCGACTCATGCCTTCCATTCGCTTGCTCCTCAACAGCATTGACTGAGCATCTCTCGGGCCACTATAGAAGGTAAACATCGTCTCGTCAGCATCAAGCTATGGCTGGAGCCAAAAGGAGAAAGAAGCCTGCTGCCAATCCGGCCAGAGGCTTCGCGACTACCTCCATCGCATCCAAGGCGCGCCCCCCCGAGTCCGTTGAAGGAGTCGAAAACGATTCAGAAGCTTCGTCACATCCACGCGGAGCGGCCGCGAAATCTGGCGCCTCTTCGGGCCCCGCCACTGGGGCTTCGCCCTCCAGCTCGAAGCCAACCGCGCCCGTGGCCGAAGGAGACGCGAGCGGGAAAATTCTAACCGCTGATGAGTTCGCACGACAATTGGAAGAGTCCGACTTGCAGCTACTGGTGGAGAAGTACGGCCCCAAAATCAGGCGGGATGCCGCTCGACAACGGTCCCGACTAGAAACCGATCGCCGCCTCCTCCGAGGCCAGGCCGAGACCCTGAACACCCGACGGTGGCTTCCCCCAGAGCTGATGAACCATATTCTCGATCTTATCCAGGGCGAGTGCCGCTTTTCCTCGTCTAGCATTTCGTCTGAAAAGACTGGGAGTGGCAAAATGCTTCCCGAGGAGGACATTGTTATTCGACTTTGGACTCTGAAGGAGACCCTTGATGCCGCGGGTTTTCCAAGCGAGCGGGTTCAAGCTGTCGTGCGTCACATTCTGGATATTTCACCCAGTATCCCTACCTCAGTCAAGGATGGGCTATGGGGCCTGGATGAGGCCATGGATTGGTTGGCGATAGAGTGCTCCCTCGATGAGTTGCCCAAATACGAGAGCCAGAGCAAACCAAACCCTAAACCAACAGGTGAGAGTGCGCAAAGTCTACTCACATACTGGCTCGTGATAATTCCCCGGGATGCACAATCGCTAACGGTGGTACAAGACACACCTCTAGAAAGCCCATCAGCGTCTGGTTCGGCAACCCCCAAGAATATCGATCCGACTTCCCGTGGACGACCTGGGAACCGAGCGTCAGAAGCATCTCCGGCGCCCAGCAAGAAGCTAGCGATCACATATGGCAGTGATATAGAGCCGGATGACCTCATTCCCGTCTACCTCGAGACGAAAGAGAAATTCTTCAGGCTGGATCGCGGCCGCCAACAAACTAAAAGACGAGGGGCAGAAAAAGACGAAGAACATGACGAGGAAATGGCGAAACTCCGGGCTAAAATGGAACGGATAGAAAAAGACGTTCTCTTTGACCACGCTCTTGCCGAACATCAGTGGAAATCAAGGCGACATGCATTAGAGAAAGAGCTGGCACTTGAAAGAAAACAGCGACAAACCGCGGCCGCACCTCAGAAACAATCCGATTCGGGACCATTGGAACAGGCCGAAGAACCTAGCGAGGCGTCAGAAGGCGAGGTGAATGAGGAGGCCGAACGTATAGCTGCGGAGATGCTTGCCCAGGGTGAGGAGGACGACGGTGATGGTATCGCCGGCCTCTTCGCCGACCTGCCCACGCAAGAGGTAGACAAGGATACGGGAGCCACGAGCATAGTGATGAACGGCAGTGGCGGCATCAAGATCACCATTCGAGACTTTGGGAAATGGGCTGGCGTCAGTCCGGTGAGGGCCCTGGAAGAAGCTTGCCGGTCGAGGTATGTCTGGTGTCGCTCGCTTCCTATCCCACCCTCCCCCTTCTTTTCCCGCAGTCGCTGATTGTTTAGGGATTCCTCCGTCAACCTGAGGTACTCAATCGTCTCTGAGATCCCATTTGCCATTCGCCATCAACTAAACATTTCCTGGGACAAGGCCCAGGACCTTCCCCCTCCCGTCGTGGATTCCAATGTACATGCGACCCTGTCCCCTTACAACTTCAACTTCCTCATGCAGTCGATCGCCACTCCGGACAAAAAACAGTCGGAAGCGTACATTGCAACATGGGCGTTGTTTCACATCTTTGGAACCTCTTCAAAGGAGGAGAAAGTGGGAATGAGGCTACCACCCGTCTGGCGCGAGCTGTGGGCGGAGCTTGCTGACCGCAGGAAAAGCGCCTTGGATGCTGAGGATAGAGACGTCGTCAGGGAGCTACGGTCCTGGGTTCGACAGAAGCAGGATCAGGAGCTAGAGGACGGGGTTATTCTTCAGTCCGCGTTTCGCGGCCGTGGATCGGCCCGCAACGTTAACGAGGCGAGCCACGGGGCCCAAGAAGCCTCGCTGCGCACAGATGGAGGTCATGAACATTATCAACGGATCTGGTCGCAAAAGGCATCCAGTCAAGCATATCAGGCGATGCTCCAAAGCCGGATGCAGCTTCCAATGTGGCAAGCTCGGCAACAAGTCATGGACACCGTCGATCGAGAGCAGGTCGTCATCATCTGTGGTGAGACGGGGTGCGGCAAGAGCACCCAGGTCCCGTCATTCCTCCTGGAGCATCAACTTTCCCAGGGGAAGCCCTGTAAGATCTACTGCACGGAGCCTCGGAGAATTTCTGCCATCTCCCTCGCGCGTCGAGTGAGCGACGAACTGGGCGAAGGTCGGGGAGACTTGGGGACCTCCAGGTCACTCGTCGGGTACTCGATCCGGCTAGAATCCAACACGTCCAAGGAGACGAGACTGGTCTACGCCACGACGGGAGTCGTCTTGCGGATGTTGGAAGGATCGAATGATCTGCAAGAAGTCACGCATGTCATTCTCGACGAGGTGCACGAGCGGTCCATCGACAGCGACTTTCTACTCGTCGTCCTTAAGAAGCTTATGCTGCGGCGCAAAGACCTCAAGGTCGTCCTCATGTCGGCGACAGTCGATGCAGAGCGGTTTTCCAACTATTTCGGCGGCGCACCCGTCATCACCGTTCCCGGCCGGACCTTTCCTGTCCAGGTACGCTACCTGGAAGATGCCGTCGAGCTCACCGGCTACAGTCCGGCTCAGACGCCTCGGGAGGCGATCATCGACCTCGATGACGATGTCGAAACAGAAACCGAGCGCCCCAACACTACGGCCTCCGGGGCGCCCCTGGCCCAGTATTCCGCCAAGACTAGGAATACTCTCGCGCAGCTGGACGAGTATCGAATCGATTTCGAGCTTATTGTTCAATTGATCGAAAAGATTGCATCGGACCCCGAGTACACTCCGTACAGCAAAGCCATCTTGGTGTTTTTACCGGGAATTGCGGAAATCAGAACCCTGAACGACCTGCTCGCGGGCAACCCGTCGTTTTCCCGGAATTGGCTCATTTACCTCCTCCATTCTAGCATTGCAACCGAGGACCAGGAAGCCGCGTTCCTCTTGCCTCCGCCGGGTACGCGCAAACTGGTTCTGGCCACCAATATTGCCGAGACGGGTATAACCATACCAGACGTGACGTGTGTCATAGACGCCGGTAAGCATCGGGAGATGAGGTTCGACGAAAGAAGGCAGCTTTCTCGGCTCCTTGACGCGTTCATTTCGCGGGCCAATGCGAAGCAGCGGCGGGGTCGTGCAGGGCGAGTGCAGGAGGGGCTCTGCTTTCATCTATTCACCAAGCACCGGCATGATGTTCTTATGAATGACCACCAGACGCCGGAGATGCTTCGCCTCTCGCTCCAGGATCTGGCTATTCGGGTCAAAACCTGCAAAATCGGCGGCATCGAGGAAACGCTGGGCGAAGCTCTGGATCCGCCCTCGGCCAAGAATATTCGGCGAGCCGTGGATGCCCTCGTCGACGTCCGCGCCCTCACGCCTGCTGAAGAACTCACACCTCTTGGTCTTCAGTTGGCCCGCTTGCCCTTGGATGTCTTTCTTGGCAAGCTTGTCCTCCTCGGGTCCGTTTTCAAATGTTTAGATGCCGCCATCACTATCGCCGCCATTCTATCGTCAAAGTCGCCCTTTTCTGCACCTTTCGGACAGCGTGCTCAGGCCGACCTGGCACGCAGGGCGTTTCGTCGCGGCGACTCGGATCTTCTGACGGCCTATAATGCCTACCTGGCCTGGAAGCGAGTGTGCCAATCTACGAGCGCCTCTGGCGGGAGTGAGTTCCAGTTTTGCAGAAAGAACTTTCTCAGCCAGCAGACTCTGGCCAATATCGAGGACCTAAAGGGCCAGCTACTGGTGTCCGTGGCTGATTCCGGCTTCCTGTCCCTGACCGACGAGGAACGACGGACGCTGAGCCGGATGCGCTATTCGTCCCATTCGCGAAGGCGCCAGAACTTCTTCGAGGTGCCTCGGCGGGTTAACCTTTACAGCGAGAACGATGTCATTACCGCAGCAGTCATATCTTGGAGCTTTTATCCCAAGCTATTGGTTCGGGACACGCCAGGCAGTCGTGGCCTGCGTAACGTAGGTAACAACCAGTCCATCAGCCTGCACCCGTCATCTGTCAACAGGGGTCATAACGAGCTCCGGTGGCTTTCATACTACCATATCATGCAAGCCAAGACGTAAGTCGCCCCCGTCATCTAATAGTTGGGGTGAACGTGTCTTTGCTTACCAACGCTCAGTGTCTATCGCGCTCATGAAACGACAGCCGTGGACCCCTTTGCAGTTGCTCTGCTGAGCGGCGAAGCACGTGCCGATGTGAGTTCAGCTGTCGCCAATGCTCCTCTAGCGCCCTCCCGGCCTATAATGCGCATAATTTATGTGGTACTGACGATTGCCTGGGTAGATGTTCGCTGGCGTGCTCGTTCTTGACGGCAACAAGGCTAGATTCGCCGTGCCAGACTGGAAGACGATGCTCGTGCTCAAGGTTCTCCGTACGCGTCTCCGAGAGTTGCTTGCCCGTGCATTCAAGCAGCCCGGGAAGTTACCCACTGCTCACCAGGAACGTTGGCTAGAAGTCTGGCAAAAGGTGTTCACGGAGGAGCCGAACAAGGAAAATAGACAGATCACAGTAGCAAAGACGTAAATAGAAGAAGGCCCATAGGCGAGGCACGAAGCTGCTGAGCTGTCGTGTCTCTTGCTCACTTTTGCTCTACTACATCCGTATAGCCTCCCTTCTTTATTCCTACCCCACGTGTAGATTTCACTGCGAGAAGCCAATCCAATGCATCTCCTGTAGCAGTTTCGTATCGGCGAATATCAAGCTGTTGCTAGGCATGATTTGCTGCACCGTTCGGTGTTATACAATCGGGGAAGAGGGCTCATGCCGCAGAGCTGGCCATGTTCACACAGCGGTGGCACTCTATATAACAACCTGTTCGTTCCTCCTTCTCCTAGCGAATAAGGGCCCCGGGGGAGTAAGCCCGACTCCGTCGTCGGCCATGATACGCAGTGGAGGGTAAGAGTAAACAATCCAGCTGGGAAGAGTTGCTAATGTGGTTGATTGGGTAGATACAGGTTGCCTGTCCCGTAGGAGCAATAGTAGAAGTAATAGTAATCTGGTAATGTGACACAACTGAAGGTAAGATAGTAATCGCATCCTGAGCCCACGACAAATGCCTCAAGCGCTAATGCTAGGCATCCTTTTTATCGTCCATGCTTTGACCTGCCGGGGCCGTGTTGCCTTTCAGAAACATGGTCCTGAAATCAGCATTCGTCTTCTTCGTCAGCTTCCCTTCTTCCGACTTCCCTTCTTCCGAGCCAGTGCCATTAACGCTCGATGTCGAAGTGGCGGCGGGATTCTTCTTGGGGACGAAACCAAGGCCCCGTCGGGCTCCCCCTTTGCCTAATACAGGTCGCTTCACACTCGGGGGTGCCAGAGCGTTCTTCTGAGTCGCTGGTGTCTTCTTGTCACCTTCCTTCTTTGCTCCCACGCCATACACAATCTTATCGGTTCGAAACTCCTCCTTTGCAAACTTCAGGTCCTCTACGCGGCCCGCGCGCAGCTTACGACCGTCGAGATCATACCCGTCTAGATGTAGTGCAGCGCGCCCTGCGCTGGCGGCGTCCTCGAATTCAATCTTGGCCGAACCATGGCTGGGCCGCAGCACCAGACTCTTGAAGCCCCCCAACCGTTGGACGATTTCTCTGATGCGTGCGTCATTGACCGTGTCCGGAATATCTAGCAAGGCGATGCTCCTTTCTTTAATCTCTTCCTGTGATGGCGCACTCGGTTGGTGGCGAGTAGTAGGGTCGCCGTTGTCGTCGGCGGCGTCCCCGCGACTCTCCTGGACACTCAGCGAACGGGCGGGGGAGTTTCTCTGTGCGTCTAGCAGAGTAGCTGTCGGCTTGGAACTCTTCGGGGCCGAGATCTCCACCGACAAGATCGAGCTGCCGAGTTTCGTCTTGTCGAGCTCCTCCGCGGCCTTCATGGCCTCCTCCTTGCTCCCCAGCTCGACATAGGCCATACCGTGACCCTTGCCTGCTTTGTTCCGAGGAATGGTGACCCGTTGAACTGTCCCGTATTTGGAAACGACACCCTTGACGTGGTCTTCGGTGACCGATGTGTCAAGATTGGTAATTCGCACTTCTCGACCTTCCTCTACGGCACCCTCTCGCTTCTTGGCTCGCGACGGGTCGGAGAGAGCTGCCGTGAGCTTATACCGGCCGTCAAGGACCATTCCGTCCTTCTTGGTCGCTTTCGCAGAGGCACCTCGGTCCCGAAACGTAATATAACTGAACCGCCGGCGAACATTTCCTTTTAGGCTAGGCATTCGGACGCTCAGTATCTCGCCGCAGTCTTCAAACAGCTTGCGAAGATCGTCCGGACCGGCAGTCGGCGGATAATTGGTGACGTAGACGGTCAGGTCAGTGCCGGGCTCAACGCCAATCTGTGCCTCCCCAAGATACTTGCCATCCCGAAGTAGGGCTGACTGAGCCTCTTCCGGGCTCCGAAATTCGATTAGGATCGTTTGCGTGTCTCCTTGCTTGTCGGGCACAGCAACCAGGCTGTTGATGCGGCCATAGTCTTTGAAGTACTGTCGGACCTTGGTCTGCGTTACACCGGATGGAACCTTGGTAACCAAAACGGAAGTGTTCTCTCGATCCCGCTTTAGTCGCTGCGGCTGCTGTGAATCCGGAGAGTCTTCCTCGTTAAGGCCCTTCTGCCTCTTTATTGTTGTCGACTCGGCTTGATTATCGACATCATCCTCCCACTTGCGCTTGGAACCTGAGGACGAGTCGGCCGAGGTCGCCGCCGCGACTAGTGCTGCCTGCTGTTGTGCCTGTGCAGCGTACTGCTCGGCGGCCTGGGCGGCCTCCAGTTCGCGACGTTTCGCTACTTCCTTTTGGAGTTCTGCAACGCTATCCAGGGCGCTGCGGAGCGTGCTGGGAAGCTCGTAGTCGTTGCAGTGCTGCACGTACACCCCCATGAGCCTCTCGGGCCAGTCCATGGTCTTCCTCTTAATCGCCCGACCCAGGACGGCCGTGGCTACGGAGGGAACCCGCAATCCAGCAGCCACAGTCGACGGCGTAGGACTGCGATCTTTCCCATTTGACGAGAAAACCATCATCTCCCACATATAGTAGTGGAGCCAAAAGTCGTAGCTATCAGCGTAGAGCTGCTTTTCGGCTAGCTTGTGCCATTGATGTCTCGCGTCATCTAGGCAGCGTTTCTTCTCTGTCAAGTATTGGATGTAGATGCGCTCCAAGCGAAATGCAGGATCTCCTCGGTAGCCGTCGCCGTATCGATGCTTCGCTTGGTCTACAAATTCGATCGCAGCGCGGAGGCCCATGTCTGCTATGTCGACTGCCTCATCCGAAGCATTGATATCCATGGCTGTTCTCTTGAGAAAGCCGCACCAGCCGGCGTACATGTCGAGGAGACCAGTCATGCCGTTCTTGTAGAGGTCGGGATGACTTGTCGCCTTGTGCTTGATCTGCTCGATGTCGTGGAAGGGCAGTCTGGCCTCCTCGGCACTGAGTATGTAGCGGGACCAAAGAGCGCCGGACCAAGGACAGTGATCAACGGCTCTCCGGATGACATCCAGCATGGCATGAGGAGCCTGCGCATATGTGCCCGACGTGGCTAAGAACCTGATATATTCGCTCCAGACAGTTTCGTCAAATGCAAATACCCCGGTTAGAGCTCGGGCATAGATGCCTCGACATAGCTCGCCTGTGGCCTCGGCGCGTCTCTTGCTTCTCTTGCTTTGGCACGCCTCCCATTCAAGGTATTCTCGCAGCGTGGTACGGTACTCGTCGTCCTTCCCCTCCCGGGCGGTCTTGCGAAGTCTGAGCTCGAACATGTCCCGGTCCCTGGTGAGCTGTTTGGCCTCTTGCGACTGGGCAGTGACCGCCTGCATGGTGGTTTCCCACGCCGACTGGTTATACGTGGAGAGGAAGCTAGAAAAGGCCTGGGCCGTGTCTTCGTATGTGACGTGGGGGACCTGAAGCCGATCGGAGTAGAGGTGAGTAATGCGCCGGACGCCTTCGGCGGTGCGAGTCCTGTCGAGCAAGCCGCGTTCGAGAGATATCCAGCGGTCCCACAGCTCGTGGCTGTCGCTGATGCGGTATTGGATGGCCTCGTAGCCTTGTTGCCATAGACTGAGAGCGGCATTGAGGGAGAAAATGTCGCGGCCCATGACCTGCTCCTCTTCGGACCACCCCACCTCGGCCGAGAGGCTGTCTACGTGAAGTGACCAGAAGTATTCGCAGTAGGCTCGCCAAACTTTGAGGCTGTTGGGTTCGGCATCGATGGCTAGTTTGTAGAGCTCGATGACTTGAACGCGTTTCTCGAGGTCGCGTGCCAGGCGGCTATGTTCGGCTACATAATCTACCCACCGGTCTTCGCCGACAGGAAGAGAGGGCGCCATATTGATGACGGATCTGTCGCGCCGAAATGAGGTGAACCATGGGATGACGAGGGTAGGACCAGAAAGAGACGATCGCCTCGGAAAGTTGCCCTACCAGGTCAAACCACGGGAAGTACGGGCTAGACGAAGGTAAAGGCGATGTAGCCAGGGGTGTTTTTAGCAGACGGGCAGGGGAGTCTGACGGCTGGGGTTGGGTAATGCGACGTCGAAAATGGGAGATCGGAACTGGGGCGTTAGCTCCAAGTGAAGTCAAGATGCGGTTGCTGGCGTTGATCCCGGGGGGGATCGCTGTGTTGGTATGTTTGGCTAAGATGTATTACATAATCTTATCAATATGCCTGCCGCTCGGTTAATACTAGGAAGCCAGTTTAAAGACAAGACACCGCTACAGCACATCTAAAATTCGCTTACGACATGGTTTATAAACGATAATAGTATTTTATGAAAGACAATGGAATTATATATTTAAATACTATAAGTAGTTACGAATACTATATATAGTATTCTAAAGGAGTTAGGAATATATGATTTAATTATAAAACAAAGACTTAAAGTATATATATATACATACTATAAACTATAGAATCTAAGTATAATAGTTTATTCTATAGCTACACCTATAAAGCTCGACTTAGGCGACTAAATAGGATCCGTGTATATATAGTTCCGCTGGTATATTCGTGGTCTACGAAGTAGACTATACTAGAGATAAGCTGGAAACAAAGGAATAAAAGAAAAAAGATCAGCTCAATAACGAATGTCTTGCTGTTCAAAGCTAAGAGGCCAGTGAAGAAAATGGGTGGCAACCTATTCGATCCATTCCGATACGGTGGCCACGATAGTGTACATGTGAGGTTAAAGTAGTCTACAATATCGTATACACGGTGTAGCAAGAGGAATAACCAAGAGCCACCATTCAGAGCCAAGTCGCACCTCTTGTACTGACCCTACCACGAATAGTATGGTCTCTGCGCAGTAACCGGTCGGTTAGGTAGATGGACCCATGGTTTACGGCTAGCCTCCTTTGTGACCCGCTCATTGTACTCCCGTATCCGCGTCCGTTCCTCCTTCAGGATGACGGAAATACCTGGTTACGGTGGTCAGCCCGGAGCGTTGGTAATGTCACGATCGGAACGGGAACTTACTCGTCGATGGACTGACAATCAATCCCTGCTTCCCGCGTCCCTTGAACTCGACACGTCGCTGTCGAGGAGTTCCTTTGTTCACCCATGCCTGTGCCACATAGAGGTTTGTTGGGTTGTCCACCTTGAGACTCGCCCCATCCTTGGTTTTGATCTTGATGGGCGTGGTAGTCGAGCCATTGACATTGCCAAGGCCCATGCCCCGGCTCACGATGGCTATGTCGCGGGCTTCCTCGAGGTGGAACTTGACCTCGGCGGCCATCTTCTTCTTCGAATACTGCATTTGCACAAGAGCATCTTCCAACGTCTTTCCTTGGATTTGCCTTGCGAGCATCACCAACTTCTTCACACTCGTCTCCAAGAACGGACTCCTGTGCGTTAGCTGCCTTTCGGAAGCCGCAATGCGCGCCGTCCGCCTTGAATACTCAGAAGGTTCTTCGGCAGCTGTGTGCCGTCGTACCATCTGGATGACTTTCTTCCTCTCCCACCGGATCCGAGAGCGCGGGTCCGGATCAAGACGCCAAGCGATGGCCTCCGGAGGCACGGGCTGCTGGAGCGGATGGCGTGATGGTTCAGCACCTTTGCCTTCCGCCGTGGCTGCTTTCACTTCGTCTTCAAAAATCGAGTCCGAAAGAGACGGGGGTTTGCTTTGCTGCTGTTGCGCGATGACGCGGGCGCGAACTTTCGGGTCGTCGAGGTTCTGGCCGGAGTCTGACTGGCGAGCATTCGAACCGCGATTGAATAAATTAGAGAAAGACCATTTCGTACGACGCTGGACGAGTGGAAGCGACGCAGCCAACGAGTTTGAGGACGCGAGAGTGTACAGAGCCGACGGAGCTGGGAAGTAGTGAATGGGGGCATGGTCAGTCAGGTAGACGTATTAGGGAGAGCTTCATCCCCGGCGCGTAGCAAAATCCATGGCCGAAGAAAAAGGCGGAAAAAAAGAACTTACCGGCCAACGCTATCCTCTTAGATGGGAGGTGGGCACTCATCTTGACGAGTGGTCGCCCAACACCTGGCATAGCTACTTCACGAAGCTTTCTGTGAGAAAAACAAGCATATACGAATCGTAGGTACGAAGTAGGAACTGTTGGTCGATCCCTGCGGAGACAGTAGCCGAAATTTTACCGGTCTTCCAGAAAATATCACGTGACACATTATCCCGGCCCATCGTCAGCCCATTTCCATCAAGAGAGCTAGGTCAGTCAATTCTCTCGCTTTCTTGCCGAACTAATCCGACCACCACCACGTTCAGACCTGTCCAACAAGCCAACCCTCAATACCCGCGCACTCTCACAACGACATTCGATCACAATGGCCAGCGCGACCTCCATCAAGCCCATCACGGGTGTACGTACAAGTCTCCTCCAGTCCCAATTGGGCACTTTGATTCAGTCATAGGACGCCCACTCATATCCTCGGCAGATGCTCCGGCGAAACCTCATTATGGATCTCGGAATTGGTTTAGGTATGTTCATATAACGATTCCCGGTCAACTACTACTATATTCCGTCATGTGTGTTGCACAATGGACGGCGCTTCTGCATTCCCCACTCTTCACACATTCTCTATTCATTGGAACAGTGACTGACGTTGAGGCATTGCAATAGCTGTTGGCTTCGGTGTGGCTAATGCGTTCTGGTATGATACATCACATCCTGCGCCGATGGTTTTCCGAAGAAAAGAGAACGAGAGAAGCGGCTGGACCGCCATTCATCGACCATCCAGCTACCGAGGGTCGAGCTTCGTCATGCTAATTCACGAATTGTAGGTATGGCTACCACATGCGACGCACGAACGCTCGAGACAACTACTACGCCAAGCTAGAGCAAGAGAAGGCGGAGAAGCGTGGAGTTCAGGCGTGAGAGACGCCTCTACTTGTGTCTTGAGACTGGACTGGCAAGAGGGAGAACCATTATTGAAATGTTGGGTAGATATTGGGGGAATTACTGTGGGATGATTCCGGACGCTTAGACAAAGAATTGAACCCTTGAGCTGTGCTGGCCCAACTGGACAGCCGGTTTGTATCAAAACCTATACACAATATGGACCCAGG
Source organism: Sodiomyces alcalophilus JCM 7366 (assembly GCF_042370955.1). Taxonomy (NCBI): domain Eukaryota; kingdom Fungi; phylum Ascomycota; class Sordariomycetes; order Glomerellales; family Plectosphaerellaceae; genus Sodiomyces; species Sodiomyces alcalophilus. The sequence goes on along the minus strand of NW_027263535.1, from coordinate 2,595,604 downwards.
ACTTCCGCTGTTTCTGTTTGATGCCCTTCGGTCTAGGGGAGGGTTAAAGAATCCTGAGATATTGGCTGAGAGTGACCGAGAAGCTTAGTATGGTCTTGTGCGATTCTTCGCTGACGATTGCTTGTATATCATGCCCTAACGATGACATAAACGCCTACTTACACTTGTCCCAACAAGTGCCATGCGACTGTGTGTGACCAGGGAGTAGCTGATCAATATTGTGCCGTATCCATGACCTGCTACCCAAGCCTTTCCAGATTCGATGGAGTTTGCTCGTGTTGTCGTCAATCAGAGACCTAGACGAAAGAAGGGCAGCATTTACATCATGAGCTAATGGCTGGTCGGTACCGGATGCGACTCGACTGACGAATTGGCAAACGTCAAATTTTCTCCGTCGTCCATCATGCCTCTGGCTGTCACCTAATCATTCAAGCCCTCCCACGCTGAGGTCTCGACCATAAACACGCCCTTTTTGTCCCTGCACCTGCTCGGTTGGGGTGATCTCGTGTTAGCAGGGATACACCGTTGTGATGGGGGTGGGTTGAGACGCACTGGCGGAAGAAGCGGTTAACAGCCCAGCATCGCACAGGGCTTCCGGGTAGCGCCGGATCGTCGACGAAACAACGGTATTGTGTCAACTCTTTCAGGTCGCACTGGGACAAGTCCACGTTCCCGCCGCCATCTAGCTTGCGTTTCTTGCCCTTGACATCTGCCTGGACGTGAAGCGGGAGCTCCGAGGCCGGGAAAGCAACGCACGGCGGGGACATAAGTCTTCAGTACTCCGCTCTCGTATTTTACTGCGTCGCCACGAAAGTCCGGTTATTCAGCGGTCGATGATGGCTGCGCCGACAGCAACGGGAATGGGTGCACGGATGTTGAATGAGGTGGAGGAGGGTAACCTCGACGAGGTCAGTCGGATTCCCAGACAGCTTCTCTACTTGTCCAATTGTTGTACCTCGGATATTTTCCTTTTTTTATTATTTTTACTTTGTCTCCTCTAACCCCTAACCAAGCCACCAAAAAAATGACGCCCACTATCCCGAAGACATCCATCACCGAAACTTTCGCATACGGTTATGATTGAGGTGCAAACCCGATTAATTCTTTCTCTAGGTGCTTGCCTCGCTACGAACAAACTTGAGCGTTCTGTCCGCCTTGCCAGCAACATGCACCAAAGAGGGTCCACAGAGATTCAAGACTCACGCGCTCCCGGATCTTGATGCTTTGATCGACCGGAATCTGCGCGCCACACAGTCGGCTACTTTACAATTGACCGGCAGATACCTGCCTCTTGTCTACAAACTCGTGTCGGAACTGATTGCAGCCCCGCATCACAAAGCCATCGTCATCATTGACACTGAGAATCGCTTTGACCCAACACGCTTGACAACCCAACATTCGTCGGGTGATAGTGACCTCCGCCATGTTCATGTCTACCGCTTGCCTCGTTGCGAACCCGACCGTCTCCAGTCACTCGTCGCAGGTGTCGAGGCCCGGATGTTGTACGGCCGGCATGAGAGCCGCGCGCGTCAGTGGTGGGGGACCATCGTCATCGGCGCCCTTCCGGTTTCTCCAGCTGCCTCCTCTGCTGCACCTGGACCAGCCACGGCGTCAACACGAAGCAACATTGCCCATGTCACAGCCAACTGGAAGGGGTGGCTGAGAGTTGGCAGAGGGGACGTTGAGCGCTTCCATCCCACCTCGAGCGTTCGCGAGGCCTTGGCCGGCCGGGAAAGAAGGCAAATGGCCGTTGACACGGTCGGTTGGGTTGCCTCCTGTCAGTGGGGTGGGTTCACCTTCAAATCTAACGAAGACGAACGTGGGCGATGACAATGTGGCACAAGTCCTCCCCCCTATCAAGATGAATGCTGCAGCCTTGAATGTAAAGCTTCTCTTCAACTAGAGGGAATCGATGATATGTGCGACTCACATCATCCCATCGCTACGTAGTGGCACATCATCTCCAACCCCAGCTTGGCCGCCCTAGTCGACTAGGCGTGAACGCTTTCCAAGGTCAATCAACCATCGCAGTTTATTTGGGCGTGAACGGGTTCAAACATTCCGTTCCTGTGCGGCCATTACGTCGCAGGTGGTGTTCATTTTGATGCACCGCGCGAGAAGAAATAGGCGCGATTACCGGATATGGCTGAATGTCAATTGCCCACTATCTTATACGGGCGCCTTTGCGCCTGACCCCCAACTTCTGTCCGCCCCAATTTCAATCTATCTTTGTATGCGGAGGGAGGACGATCGGGGTAGGCTGCATAGCCACTGTCCGACCTCTGGCCGCCTTGACAGTAACTTCAATCTCGGTACTCATAGCTTCGTCAATCTGATGACGCCTTGGTATCCCAATCCCAAAGAACAAAACATTTACCTGTCCCGGTACAAAAGAGAGAATTCCAGCCTGGTGTTGGCGGAAAAAGGAGAAGACATAATAGAGGGAGAACAAAATGAGTCGCTTTTCGCAATGCGTTCCAACCAGAGCCTAATTCTAAATGGATGTAAAGATGGGGAAGATAAGAAGTCAGAGTAGCGGGACAAGTGTTCGTAACGTCCCGTAACTCAAGGCACTCAACCCAAGATGGGAGAGGCGCGCTCTTCCAGAGGTGTCAGGACAGCACTGTCCTTTCCAGAAAGAGCTTCGAGGCACGCTTCTTCTCCTAGTACGTCCTTGCGGAACGAATGCACAACACGCTTGCGCATCTCTCGCTGAAGGCCGAATTTGACAGCGTCGAGTACGTTGTTGACAGTGACCCTGGGTTTGTACGCAGGCTCGGTGCCTTCCTGGTACACACCCGTCTTGACTAGTATGCTGTACCAGTCGTTCTCGGATTGTTCGTTGAAGGCATTGGTGCCGCGGATGTCACTCTCAGGGGTATCTCCGACGAAGTAGACAGTCTCGGGCGGGGCGTTGAAGCTGTGTTGCTGGCGGCGCCATTGTTGCAGAAGGCGTGTTGCAAACTCGAATGTGCTGACTTGGGGTTTGCCAAAAGCGTGCGTATGTAGAACACCCTTTTTCTTGGTAACATCCTTGAAGATCACCTCCAGCATGCGGCGCAGAGCACCCATACCAAGGCGGGCGTTATCGTGGGCAGCAGACCAGACGACATCATTGTGCGAAAAGTAGATGGGCGGTCCTTCATCCAGGGTTTCTGACACCGTTCCCAGGCGGCCGCCCTTGGACATGGCAATATCCAACATAATCTGGATATCACCCGCCCAATCTCGCGAGTCGGCAAAGACGAAAACGGCCTCGATCGTGACGTTGCTGAAGTCACGCTCACGCGAGTTGAAGAACTCGGTATCTGTCAACTTCCGGAACGGGGTGGTGGCACTATTGTGCTTGATGATGTCGCCCGGTGTGATGACGTCGCGGAAGCCATAACCCTCTGCCACCTGGCGGCACTTTTCGCCTTCGCCGCCGACGACCAAGACTGTACGGAACCGCTCGGCCATCTCCCTCATGGGTGTGTGGCCACAGATGAACTGGGCAGGGGAAATGTTGATCTCCATCTGCTGCGACAGGTCTGCACAGCGTTCCTCTTCGGTCTTTCCACCTCCGTTGGTGAGGAATATGTAGGGACTAGGGGAAGATGTTAATAAAAAAAGTGCTCCATTCACTTCATGATGGTGGTGGCAAAACGGGGACTAGACTAGATGGTGAGGAAGTCTCGATGCTTACATTTGCAGCCCGTACTCGTTTTCCCCGTTGAGGAATCGCATTGCCTCGATAGCCTCGGGAATGGCACGTCCACCACGCACCAGGACGCCGTCGATGTCGAAGGCAAATGCAAATCCATCTGCAACTAGGGTGTCGAGGGCCGGGGTCGCAGGTGACATGCCAGCAACAGGGCTACCTATCAGGGACCCCTCGGCGGATGGTGGCGGAGAGGAGTCTGGTGATGAGTCGATGGCCAAAGCATCCAGTTCCTTACGGGCCGCCGTTATCTCTTCCATGAAGCTACCGCTAGATGAAGCTCTATGGGAGCTCCGGCGAGCCGCCTCAAGAGGGATTTGCATGCTCATGTTTGCGTAGACCCGGACGGAGTGAAGCGAAGGCGTTTAGGTATGTCTTCGAGAGCCGATGTGATATTGAGAAGTTAAAAGGCGGTCTCTAAGGCAAGTATAGAGAGAATATGAATATATCCTATCCCGTCAGGAGAGGGGGGAGGAGGGATAGAGAGGCCCTTATATCATAGGTCTGTTTCCACACGCTAGACCAAGTGTCCCTGGGGGTCTCCATAATAACCAGGTAAGCGCGATGGTTTCCCTATCCTTTGACATCTTTCGCCTCCCAGATCTAGGCGAGTATGGAGACGAAGATTCTGTGTTGTGGTCCAGAGAAGGAGAGGAGTGAAGATATCTGCCTCTGTCGTCAGGGAGTGGATGGGCTTGCCAAGGTGTGGTACAAAAACGACCCCAAGGGGTGTTTAAAACCAAAGCTCCGTAAAGTGGGGCGCCACCACCACAACCAGCCACTAGAGTACGTTGTAGGTAGACCCTGTTTTTGGTACATATCCGTCGGTGTAGCACTGTGAAAAGTACCGACTAATACTGGCCAAGGGGGGACTGTACTGTACATACATAGGGAGTCCTTTTGCCACATGGTGTACAACGTACGTCACTGCACATGTTCTTAATATTCGTTTCAGCCTCTCTTTCTTACTCATCAGGTCCTCAAAACTCACCTCCCTTCTACAAACTCATCTTTCGGATGCGCTTCTAACCGCGCGACGCGCTCTAACCCAGCAACAAGGCCGTCTTTCCAGGAGTTTTGATCATCGTCTATGCAAACGTCCGTCCATCAATGGTTACTAGGGAGTCTCCGGTGCTACTGTCCACAAACTCTGGGCACCGTGACGCAGGCCAACCAGCTGCAATGACGGTGCCAAGTTATCTCCATTAAAACCTCCTTTCAGGGCTTCTTTGCTCCACCAAGGTCCACCTAGATAGATAGGTAACCAGTGATATGTAAGTACTTCGTAGCTTATTGACGCCAGGAGTGATATTCTGGATATGCTGTAACCTGGTGGCTGGCCACTGCATACCTAATATCTACACCCCGGGCGGAGCTCTCGTTGGTTCGTTTCAGCTTGAACAACATCACCACTTCTTCAGTTGGCTAAATCATGTCGATACTGATTACGTCGTGCAGGCCAATGACATTATATGCCGCTGCTGCTCTACCCATCTCCGCTACACTACTTCGTACACATACATAGTGTAGAGTCCAATGCCGACAGTTACAAAGCAAACACTACACGTGCACGGAGAAATTCTTAACATTACGTTGTATGCCACCAGTTCACTACCGCAGACACTCGACGAATCCGATTCTGCCCTAGTGCGGCCCCTCATTTCCCCTGAAACAAGCCAATGGATAGGAGAGCTTCGGTGCGGTACTGGAGCCTCATTGTCGATGAGTGGAATAAAAGGCCTTCAACTAAGGGCCGGGGAAGTGGAGATTGTTACAACGTACATACCAAAAGCGGTATACAGCAGGATTGAATTCTCGAGTTTGCGGTATAATCACCTTTGCGTTCAAGGTTAAGAACTTCCTCGCAACTCTTGCAGGGTCACCACACTGCAGGTGGTTCAGGTAGCCATCCTTCCAATCATGTGCCTAACGAGCCGAACAATCCTAAACGTGCCTACCGGTGTGCTCGCGGCTAACTAACCACAAGATGTACGGCCATGTGGTAATTACTTGGTATGTAACTGGCGTGACATTTTCTCAGATGATCCTACGCGTCTTGAGACAACATGATGATTTCCCTCCAGGGCCATCATAACCTTACCTAGTACCTGTTGGATGCCAGCTCCAGCGTGACTGAAGACTCCTTTTCACATGTGTCCAACAACTCTAGCCAAGGCCGAGGAATTCTGATTAATCAGTCTACCTACCCGGACTGGCATGAGAAGCTGGGTATCACTTGTTATGTATGCACTGCACCTCGGAACGACGCCCGGACTTGCTTATTGCTCGGGGAATTAATGAAACCGCCAGGGGTAGTGGTGAGGCATGGTGTCTAGCAACGGGCCGCAGTCATGCGGCTACGTGAGACGGACGCGGTTGGCCTTTTCGCCGACTACCCTCTTCCAGTATTCCTTTTGGTCCGTGGAGTCCCTTGCAGGCTAGCATTTATTCGTCATGTCGTCCATCTGAAGATGACTTGCGCCTTTTATCTTCGTCGTCTCTGGCTTTTACGAGAAAGAGTCCCTACAGTGCATCGAAACAGCTGCGCAACATCGAGGGGTGCTCAAAGCCTCCCGCACACTGACAATACGCCAATAATACTTGTTATAATTGAATTCTGATACGGCGAATTATGCATACTGTTGGTGTATGGTCCAGAGACCTACACAACGTCGGGGCTGCTACAACCTACTGTACTTCCCCGGAGAACAGCTAGCAGCTAATATATACGGCAGTACCTACAGTATATCAAGGTGCCTTTTTGCTTCGATCAATATTCGTAGGCAATGCTTCACAACTGTCCGAGACATCCATAACGTACGTTGTATACTGTCCATCTGCCGCCTCTTTCCGAATTATACCGTTCACCACTGTGGCACTGTTGTGGGAATATGTATACCGTAGACGTGCCTGATAGGCTGACGGTAAAGATCAACGGGGACATCGGGACAGCGGGCGGCCAATATCTGGGAGCCTATGTGGATATTGAGGCTCATACGTTGTAGGTACGTACGGCTAGCTGGATGTCGGTCTCATCTCATGTTCCCGTCGTCTGTATATGTAGTGTACATATAGTAAATTGGCCTTGAAGGCAAGGCAGACTGGTAGAAAGTAAACAGTGTGTCTTGTAAGACTAGTAGACTACATGCCAATAACATAGCCGCTTATGATAGCACCTTTTTTCCCTTAATCCATTGACTTTGATAAATATTATGAAGCGAAATAAAGCGAAGAATATACAACATACATACGTCGAGAGCGAGTTGACGGCGCAAATACATATACATACACACACATACAACGTAGGTACGTTGTGCACAAGAGCGGGGTTGTCGTGACCTGACCTGTGGTCGGTGTGGTTGGCTGTTATTATAGCGCGTTCTCCTTTGGGTCCACAGGGGTGCAATGACCCCTGGGTCCACCATACCGAATAACGTCTCCTATGACGTCAATTTTGCACGCCTGTGGTATGGTGGAATGCGGAATAATTACAGTAGCATACAACGTATTGTAAGCGGCGGCCGGCCCGCTGCCAAGGCTTTAAGGGCTCCGCTAGCCGGACCGAAAGTGTCTCATACAGGCCGATACCACCAAGGAACATCAGCTCCATGTTCTCGGCGTTAAATGAGTACCTGGGACTTTGAGAGTCTAGCGATTTTCTTAACTCCAAGGCAGTACAGTAGTACAGTATGCCTTACGAAAATAAAAACAGGTATCTAGTACATTCCCGCTCACTTCTTCAGTTGCCGTTCTGTCCGATCTACACTTTCCAGTCGGCATAACCGCAATCTAGGTACCGGAAAGGTGGGACCAATATATGAAAACTTCCTTTGATTCGCCCTGCGTCCGGAGCCGGTTACCGGGTCCGGAATGCCTCGGGTGGCAATCAGGCACCGTCGTCTTCATAGCATAGCGAAAAAAAGGGACCTGCTTGGCACCGAGCCAAAAACCATCGACTAAAAGGTACATCCATTTAAAGATCTTCTGGGGAACCGCTGGCTGAATCGACGGAAACAAGCGACGAGGGCAGGCTCCTAGACATAATCTAACGCGGCTTATGTATATAACTGCGATTTTACTCTGTGAGGTCGTTCAAGACCAACCACCATGGCTCCCTCGGTATGTCTGTACCCTGATTTTAAGTAAGTATAGTGGGTAATCATTAATGACGAGTAGTTTCTTAGCCATCTATGCGCGTTACCTACTCATCACTTCTGCTTACTCACTGTAAGTACCACCTACCTACGTACACCGCACGCGCACTGCGGACTCAATATAGACCCGCGTGTAACATGCCAAATATCATGTCTTCACGCTTTTCACCTCTCGCCCCAAAGAGCAAATGTGTTTCTGCGTGAAGATGATTGGCGGTACTACAAACACGCTACTCCGTTAGCCTTAATAATTCCAGAAAAAGTATGGAAGTCGACAAGACAAACAGTGTGGTCCGCCCTTGGCGAGGCTACCACCCCCTGGCTTACAACGTACCCACCTACTTGAGAGCGATCGACAGATTGCGACTCGGAATATATACGAACGTCTTCTAGTCGGTCTTGATTTACAGTACCTAACTCGCCGAGGGCCAAAACCTGCTCCTACCGTGGTGATTTGCTGACGTCAACCCCGAGAGGGCTGACTTGGAGTGGGAATCCTATTTACTTTGTATGCACCCATCGAGCGCACGACGACACTCCATGCCTTGGAAAGGCACCCGTCGGTGGTTTACGTTGTAGGCACAACGTACGTCGTATGTACATAGTGTACGTTTTACTTGGTATGGTATGGAGGGTTCATGTCGACTAGGATTATCCAGGGACGAGAAGAAGATCCTTCATCTATCACATTCTCGCCAAGCCACCAGCTGCAGGCTTCCAATTCCTTCGGAACACATTTTGGCACTCTGCACTGCCCGACAGAGCAGTATAACGTAGTATGTAATGCGATGCAACGAGATACCTACAACGTATGTATACATACATACCTACGTTGTAGTGTAGGTATGTAGAGCCAGGGTTCACCGGGCGCCATAGGTCTCTGCGCGCTATTTACATGATACTACCTACTTAGTACCCTACGAAGTATACGAAGTAAGGGATCAACAGACAGCAGCAGCCCGCCCCAAACGAAGCGCACCCCAAATCTCACAGATGTGGGGTCTCCTGTCGTACAGAATCGTTGTGGTGTACACTACTTCGTATAACGTATGTACAGTATGTACATAGGTACATACATACAGTATCATGCAGTATTCTCACTTTCTAGGGCATGGAGCGGCCCCACCCCAGGCGTTGTGCCTCAACTCTGTAACGTATCAGGAGAAAATCGCGCTGCTATCGATTAAGGCCCCCCACCCCCAGCGGGCCCAAGAAAAAAAAAGGAAGGAACTCTTTTCCCCTACTTTTTTTTTGGCGTCTTTTTTTCTCTCGATTGCCCACCAGTCTGCGGGGGCTTTGGAGATAACGTACAACGTACACTATGTACATATGTTGTATCCCGGCGCTGTACAATCGACAGCGAGTCATGCCCATCTCCATTCCATCACAGAACCAAATTCCTGCATCATCAGCCAGAATCCTCTTTCATGGTAGGGAGTCCGGTATCAAGGTGCACGCATTCCAGGAGGATAAGGCTCAGGGTCCACGGCTCAATGTCCGCCTACCCGTTGGCCGGCCTCAAGAGACGAAAGATATTTCATGGTTTCGGTATTCCGACTTCTCAGGCTGGCCCAAGTTATCGACCACTCTTAACTGCGGCGTCAACATGTCCGGATATCTTCGGAAATATAGCCACTGCCCCGCGAACCCACAACTCAACGCGCTCCTCTACTCCATATGCACGCCATCGTGCTGCTGCCCCATATGTCACTACACGACCGTGAGCCTCTCTCCCCACAGACTCCAGTGACGTTTTGGCTGCTCCAGTTTTCGCTATTGTGGGGCCTTTCGTTCAACGTCACGTCAACATCCTCCTCGCCGTCGCCCTCTCGTTTACCTCATATTCTCGTTGCCGTGGGTCTACATGGCTAGTAGAAGAAATCTCTTCTGTCCTCCGTCATCCCGATGAACTCCATCAGTCACTGACCAGTGAGCTGAAGAAAAGACGGGGCTAAGTATAAGGCGTAAAGGAGGATATGGCCAGGCCGTCATTGGTTATTCGGGGTTTCCCGAAGTCCGTAGGTGCCGGTACTAGCTGAACCGCTTTGACTCCCGGAAGAACTCAAAAAACTGAAAAGGAGGCGGGAGTACAATGTCTCTTTGTGCCAACGACAGCGACTACTGCAAGTTGACGAAGAGACCGCCATCGACTAATAGCTGAGCCCCCGTCACGTAACCGCTGAGCTCATCGCAGGCCAGGAAGACGGCCGGGCCGGCGAGGTCCTGGGGGACGCCGGTGCGGCCCAGGGGGATACGACCCTCCGTATAGGTACGCTTGGCCTCGTCGGCGAGGTCCTCCTCGTTGAGCTGGGTCCTGATGGTCCCGGGCAGCAGGGCGTTGCAGCGGATGTTGTATTTCCCGAGGGCGACGGCGGTGCTCTGCATCAGGGACAGGACGCCGGCCTTGGTCGGGGTGTAGTGCGTCTGCCGACCTCCGCCGACGAGGGCAGAAATAGAGCTGACCCCGATGATGCTTCCGCCCGGGGGGTTCTGGGCGGCCATCTGGCGGGCTGCGGCCTGGACGATGTAGAAGGCGCCGTCGAGGTTGGTGCGTACCGTGTTGGCAAAGAGGTCGGGGCTCAAGTCGAGAAAGTCGGCGAAAGTGCAGATGCCGGCGTTGGGGACGCAAATGTCAAGGCGTCCGTGGTCCGAATGCCGGACTGCCAGCTCAACCAAGGCGACTGATGTGGCGGGATCTCGGATGTCACCGACCTGATGGGCGAGGCGGCCGGGGGCTGACTCGGCCTCGGCAATGAGGGAGTCGAGGTGCGGCTGGTCTCTCTCCAGGCCGAGGTGGTTGACGACGACATTGGCGCCCTGGCGGAGATATGCGAGGGCTATGGCGCGGCCGATGCCGGTGCTTCCTCCGGTGATGATGGCCGTCTTACCTGCCAGTAGCATCGAGGGAGGGGCCATTCTTGAGTGCAGAGGTGAGTGTGTCTATGAGGCTGACGGTGACCAGTAGTTTACTTTTGATGCTTTGGTCCGGCAGGCGACAAATGTAATAGGTAGAAGCGCGCAAGTTTATTGGGCTGGTTTACCGGGATTTCAGATGGCGTCGTGAAGATGGGGACGCTGAGGAATAGGGTGCTCAGATAACTCTGCTTCGGGTACTGACTGTGAATAGTCGAGGAGTAGGATTCGGTAATGGTACCTACTCGCCGTGCGGCGTCCTCTGAACGATGGAAAAGTGGGAGAGCGCGAAAGAAGAAGAGGATTCAGAACCGGCATCACATCATGTTGATGGCGAGGGCACAAGAGTGGTAGCGAGTGGCTACCTGGCTGAAGGGCTTCTGTAACTGCTATGCTGACTTTGGCGAGGTGTTAGTGATACTTCATGTTCGAATAGACCGTCTTTACATACCATGCCACCTATCTCGTTCTTCTTTTTCCCCCAGATGTCTTCACGGATCAAGACTATTTTCACCTCGTCGCCCCCCTCCTCCTCCGAGGGGAACCTCACTCCCCTGTCGTACCCCGCGGAACCCCGCGTTTCGGGGTGTATTGTCCCGAGGCCGACATCAAGGCAGTGAGGAGACTGGCTGGCCGTGGAAGCACTGTACGGCCGCCTCTAATTCTGTCGCACTCAAGATACGCGACTAGAGGGGGTCAGGAGATTGAATGCTGCGTGATCCTGTGGACTTTTCAAAGGAATCCCTCTGAAAACTACGAAACTTCAACAATTGCAAGTTGGCCATCTTTCCTTGTTGTACCTTGGGCGACTATATACATATATATATATAGACAGATATATACAAATGAACTTGTAAGTTTATTATGTTTAGGCGCGGGATAATGCTATGACTATGTTATCCCTTCGACGAGCAAAGTGGGATCGACAGCTTTTCCCAGCACCGCCTCTCCGGCCGTATTACCAACGGATGTGCACCGGCTTGAAGCAGCGGCGGTTTTTAGATCTTCCACCTTGGTTGCCAAACCTTTGCACCATGCCAGTGGTTCTATTCACCGGGACCCCTTCCGTCTCGGTCAATTTATGTCTTGGACTCCTCCATCTTTGGCTCCTCAACCTTGAGGGGAATATCCTGTGGCTAGTCAGGGCCTCAGTTTCCTGGGACACAGGTCGGGGGAAAATAAGACGGGAGGTTTCTTACCGGGCTCGGGTTCAGCAGCTTTTCGCCGGGGATCAGCTTTGACCGAGCAGCAGGGTTGAGTGTCAGGCCAAACCCGGGCCTGTCCAAGTCGGCGGCTGTCAAGAAGCCCTTGGCGGGGATGGGCTCGTCCAGGAACAGGTCTCCGAATACTGGCAAGACGCTCTTGCCGTCGGGCGAGTTGGCCAAGTACTCCTGAAACGGCGTGTTGGGCTGCGAGATGACAAAGTGGTAGCTATAGGGGCCACTGGCATGGGGCACGACGGGGATATCGTACGCAGCCGCCATGGCCGACACCTTGAGCAGCTCTGTCAGGCCGCCCAGCCACATGACGTCGGGCTGGATGATGTCCAAGTTGCGGCCCTCTACCAGCTTGCGGAAACCATACCGGGAATATTCGTGCTCTCCCGTCGTGAACTTGATGGTCGGATGCGCCCTCTTGATTTGTTCGTAGCCATCCGTGTCATCGGGGGACAGACATTCCTCCCACCAGTTGATGTTGAGGTCCTCACAGGCCTTGGCAAGCTCGATGACGTACGACACGTTGAGACTCATGTAGCAATCCACCATGATGGGGAAATCGGGTCCGACGCTCTCACGGTGCTTGCGGAGGAACTCGACGTTCTTCCGAAGGCCGGCATGGCCTTCCTCGGGGCAGTATGGGAGGGGTACCTTGGCGCCCCAGAACCCCATTGCCTTGGCGGCGGGAGGGTCGGGGCCGGTGCAGTAGAAATCGAGGCGCTGCTTGGTGGCGCCTCCAATCAGCTTGTAGACGGGCTCGTTTCTCAGCTTACCAAGGAGATCCCACAAAGCGAGATCGATGACGGAGATGATGGCGATGGGCAGGCCCTTACGGCCGTAGAACATGGACGAGCGGTACATCTGCTCGAAAAGGAGATTGGTGTCTCGAGGGTCGGCGCCAATCAGGAAACGCTCGAAGTGCTGGTGGACAAGCCAGCAAGCGGGGGGGCCTGGTAGTTCACGAGTATAAGCTATAGATAAGAGAAGGGAGAGAGAGATGGGCTGTACGGACCGCCAAAACCAGTAGCGAAGCCGACGGTGCCGTCTGAGGCCTCGATCTCGACGAGGAAAGAGCCTAGGACGTTGATGCCCCAGCTCGTCCGAGAATGACGGTACCTCTCCCATCGAGATGATGGCGTCGAAATGGGCGAATCGATGAGCCTGGGTTGGTCAGAAGAGGAGAAAGGAAGCGCCGTGGCTGCACTCACCAGTGGCCGCCCTGAACATTGTGGTAGTCACCCCCAGAGCCGACGCCACCGATAACAAACGAACGGATGGCTTTGATGGTCGGGAACGACCTTACCGACGCCATGGCCTCGCTGCAGAATATGGGACAACAGACGAGAGTAGGGAGTGGCGTAAGGACGAAGACGAGGGGAGGCTTGGTACCGTGCGGGAATCGAATGCAATCACAACAGCGCAGAGTGTTGTAGTGAGCCGGTCAGTTGGGAAACTTCGAAGCTAAGGCATTTATATGTATGTATTGTGCGACAAGAAGGTGGCTACCGTACGTCGGACAGAATAAACAGGAGGGGGACTGCGGGACGGCAATCTGATGGGCACCGGCATGGTGAAGGGAAGGGGGAGAGGCGAAGAAGAAGCCTAAATCAGCGTCTTTTCCTCCAATGCCCCCGGGAGAGATGAAAACGCCGCCAGCGGAGGATACTGTAACCAAAAGGAGGCGGGGTCGCAGAGATCCTTCCAATGGCATATCCTTTCTTCGTGGAATGGCTGATATGAAGTCGATGGGAGCTTCGTGGACGTCGGGCGTAGATGTGCCGACAAGGAGAGCACACCTCCACCATGCCTATTTAGGCAATGTATGTGGTGTATCACGGGACAATGCTATCCGGGATTGCGTGGGTGGTATTTTGGATGTTCCCCTTTCAAACGAAGTACAATGACCGACAATGCGAGACTGTAGATGTAGGTATGTCATGAAAACCGAGGTGATCGCGGTAGGTAGAATTCGCTGCTTGTACAAAATCCAGGAACGCGTACGAAGTACTTCGTATTATCTCAAGGTACAAGTTACCTACGTACGTTGTACTTCGCACGAAGTACATACCCCCAGCGAATAGATTGCCATCAATGCTTGCTGGGCCCCTCATTGGAAAGCGCGAGGTCAGGACCGTAGCTCCTTCGGTTCAACTGTGACCGTAATCGGAGTGGCCTGTGCTCAGTTTTCACGCGTTCCTCGAGCTTCTCCGCATTTTCTTCAACCCCCGCATACGAATAACCAAACCCATCAAGCCCAGGCCGCCGTCCCGACCAGTCGTCTGTTCGTTGGCCTCTGTGCCCATCTTCTTCTGGATTTGTGATCCGTTCTCGTCTTTCACTCTTCCCTCTGTCCGCATACATATACCGCCTGCTAAACACTATCATGACCTCCATTGGCTCAGTGGTCTTCGCTTCATCTTAAACCCTGTGGGTCCACCACAAAATAACCAGGTAGACTGAGCATCTATCTCGGGGTCGCTCACTTCCGAGACTTGATGCGCCGCGCCTTAACCCGAGGTCGCAGCGACGCGTTGCGCTCAAAAATCCCCCGCTTAGCGATCCCGAGCTAGATGAACTGAGCTTCCTCCCCCTGTGTGTACGCACTTCTCTCGCTCTGTTCAACATTGGCCCGAGATCCCAGATCGCGAGCTCCTTCAACTCCACGTCGGGCTCCTCTCCTACCGAGGATGCAGAACGGCCAGAACGGTACGACTCCTGCTCCTGTCTTCCGCCCCGGCCAGCACGAATCGGACGATGGCGGCCATCCCCTGCATAGTGGCGATGAGCACGACCATGACCAGGACGATCCCGATTCGGCTCGCCCTGGGAAACGCAAGCGACCCATCTCCGTCTCGTATGTTCACCCATCTTGTCCTACTTCTCATCTGCCCATAGCAATCGAGCGGTAGCAGGCAGTGGTTGCCGCGCTGTCTTCAGATCTGCCACGACGGCGTCGGAAAGCGCTCAAGTTTCTACCGGGGGCAACCCCTTTTGTTGGTCTGCGTCCTCGATTGCCCTACTGCCCCCTTTCTACTGCCCCACGCCACCACCACTTCGTAGCCTGCTACTCATCGCCCTGACACCTCATATGCACTCGTACCCGCTTGGAAGGGACTTTCCAGTCTTTTTGCCCTTCCCATGACACCCCCCTTTTGAACATGTGCCCTCCGAGAACAGTCACGAAGCTAACAACACCATCCCAAGATGTGAACTGTGCAAGCAGAGAAAGGTGAGAACTGCGGACTGCCAATGATGGGCGGCTTTAGCTATCCCCAGCCGCCACCCATCGCATTTCCATCCGACTGAGGCAGCGCTTAACTAACTTCGTTTTGTTGTGCTCGCCTACCAGGTCAAATGTGACCGTGGTCAGCCGTCATGTGGATGGTGTAGTCGAAATGGCGCCCTCTGCGAATACAAGGAGAGGAAGAAACCCGGCCTACGAGCCGGCTACGGCCGCGAGCTTGAACAGCGCCTCGACAAACTCGAAGAGATCCTCAAGGCTCACTCGGAGATTTTGCAGTCTACCTTGGCCGGAGGCCAACAGCTGCTAAATAAGAGCGGCAACGACCACGGCAACAACGTCACGCCAAGCATCCGCACCAGCAACCCGAGCCTGCCCAGCGATCATGGTACCCCGAGAGAGGGGGCAAATGCATTCCGTCCTTCTGAGCTCATCCGCACGCCGCAGGCTGAGACCGCCCTCTTCATACAAAAACCGTCCACCTATCCGTCAACGACGCAAGCAATGGAGTTTGGCATGCCGCCCCCTACCCCCACCATTCATGAGTTCCAGTCCCAAGTGCCGATGGGCTCAATGCCCGTGCCCGACCACGTCGGCACGATGCACCACCAACCTACCTCTGCAGCCCAGGCGTACTATAACACCGACCAACAACACCCGCTGCACTCGCCCGAGGCGGCCATGCCACCAGCCCAACCGACCCCGGCGACCCCAGATCAGGACCTCCCGCCATATGACTTGCTCTACGCACTCGTTGACCTGTACTTCAAGCATATCAACACATGGTGCCCGATACTTCACCGCAAGACGACCCTAGACTCCCTTTTCGGTCCCACCACCGTGAGCGAAGAGGACCGGATCCTCCTACACGCCATAGTCGCGACGACATTACGCTACTCGACCGATGCCAGGTTGACGGACGAAAGCAGGCGACACTTTTACTCCGTTGCCAAACAAAGAGTCCTGCTTCATGGGATGGACAATTCGTCAGTGAAATCACTGCAGGCCCTCGTCATTCTTGCTCTAGATCTAGTGGGAAGCAGCAACGGCCCGCCGGGTTGGAACATCATGGCGCTCATTACCCGGTCAGTCGTTCAACTTGGACTAGCCGTGGAGACGACCTCGTTGTCTGTTTCCCCCAACTACCCTTCTATTTATACGCTACGCGCCATGATACTACCGGAGCCACGAGACTTCGTGGAAGAGGAATCTAGGCGGCGGCTGTTTTGGATGATTTACCTCCTGGACCGCTACGCCACCATCGCAACCGCCTTTGAGTTTGCGCTGGACGACAAGGAGATTGACCGGACCCTGCCCTGCCGCGACGACTTGTGGGTCAAGAACCAAAAGGTCGAGACGCGCTGGTTCCGCACCCAGGACCGCTCAGAAGAGACCAGCCCTGAGTATGACATCAACAAACCCGAGAACCTAGGTGCCTTCTCCTATTACATCGAGATACTGGCCATTCTGTCCAAAATACACAAGTTCCTCAAGCAGCCGGTAGACATCGGCGTACTCACCGATGTTGAACGGTGGCAGATGAGATACAAGCAGCTCGACAACATGCTGACGTCCTGGAAATTCGGGCTTCCCGGGGAATATGGCAACATGGCCAAACTCTTCCAACCCGGGAACAAGACGCTCAACTGCGGCTGGGTTATGCTGCACGCCACATACCATACGGCGGTTATCCGGTTGCATTCGTCGGCAGCGTATCCGACAACTCGGTCCCCGATCTTTACGCCTTCGTACAGTGCATCGCAGCGTTGCCACGGCGCGGTAGAGAACATCGCGGCGCTGGGAGAATTCGTAGTCAGTCACGGACTCTTGACGAAGCTGGGACCCCCATTTGCCTTTACCCTATGGGTGGCGGCTCGGCTGCTCCTCGTCCACGGCTCAACGGTGGAACACAAGGTGTCGCCTCAAATCCAGTTCTTCGTGGACACGCTGCGTGAGATGGGGCGGTATTGGCCAGTCGCTTCGCGCTATTGTGAGCTGCTCCAGCGTGTGCTCGACGAACACCGGGATAGTGAGCGCACCGGCGACGGCGTAACGCCCAGCTCGGTCAAGATCCTCTCCGACATGCGGCGCACAGCTTTCGACCTAGACCTCCTCATTTCCCGGCAGCCTCGCGCTAACGGCCTGCCGAGTTGCAGTCGGCTTCCGAGCGTGACGCCGACGAGGACGCCCGCTCCCAATGAGCTGGAATATCTCGACGTTTTCGACTTTTTCAATGTTCCTAGGCTGCCGCTCGGCGGGGAAAGCGTCGCCGGCATCCAGCCAGGGCCGGCTCAGGCGGCCACTGGCCGGAATGGCGCACCTGCTATTATGGACGGAGACGGCCAAGACCATGGGCGGGGCCAGACACGGCTCACCAACGAATTTAACATTACAAACTTCACGGTGGACGCAAACAGCGATTGGTTATACAAGCAGGATGGAGGGAAGTATATTCCATGAAGACAGGAGTTCTTTTGTTGGAGGAATAGGAGTATATACAACGTCAACGGGTCAGGTTTCTGGAAGGCCAGGTTCTGTGGATAGGGGGAACTATGGGGGGCTGCTGCCTGGCACACGTGAGCGTCCACTGTCGTATCTTGTGTCGTATCTTGTGCCACTCGGAACTGGGACTGGTGTTTATTTTGGGAGGAGTGCCGGCGACTTTTGGGGTTGCAAATCTTTTGGAGTGTCACGATTCATTGGGTGGGCGAAAGAAGCATGTTTCAAGAAAAGAGCAAGAGTTCTGATGCAGAAAGGGTGCCATGAAAAACGACTGAAAAGTTTCAACGAGGATGGGCATTTGTGGCTAGGCGCTGCACTCTGCCACTGTCGCCAGGCCATGATGTTGCTGAAGGATTACCGAGTGCGTTGGTTCAGTCTGGAATGGTCAACGACGGTAAGCCTCCCTTATAAGACAGAAAAACAGTACCGAATAAGGCAGCCCAGAAAGCACCATGGAGCTGGTCTGCGGCAACCTCAGCCTTCTCTGGGAACGGCTCACGTTGCAGCGACCGCCTTGCCCAAGTTCGCGGTTTGCTGGGAGAAGCTCCCGAGGCCGGCAGTTGGCAAGTCATCCTCATCCAGACTGTCCTTTGACAGCGAAATGACGCGAGCCAATTCATTCGGCGGATGTTATGGCGCAAGCCGTGTTTGAACACAGACGGCGAATCTGTAAAGGCAAAAGCCACTGAGTTCACGAGTATTCGGTCTCCTTCAACTGTGGACGACCATTACTCCCCTTACTCCCACCCTTTATTGCGAGACCCCTGTTTCTTGCCCCTGAACCTATAAAAGGGGGTATTTAACGAGCACGCAACTACCAACACATGCAACGGAAGACGCTGAAGATCATCCACAGCATACGGTGGGCTCCTCGACACCTCGGGCGAAAGTAGAAAGGGGAACATCGACCCTGTAGACCAGCCAGTCGCAGAAGAACTTGCCGAGGCCGGCGCCGAGGATGATGGAGATGATAATGTAACCGTTGTAGTACATGGCGAGCAGCATGAGGATGTAGGCAAGGCCGAAGAAGATTAGGTGGAGCACGGCGCGGATGAGCTGCTCTAGCGGGGAGGCGCGAAAGACGAGAGAGGGTCGAGTAACGGAGGGGTCCCGGGGCTGGGTGCTATGACCGCAGGGCGGGCCGTCGCCGTCCTTGGCACGGGCGGAGGCCATCTCGACAGCGCGGGCGCGGAATTGGCGGAGGAGGAGGGCATCGTATTCTCTCGCCAGGCGGCGGATGAGCTCGAGGCAGACGGCCAGCAGGGCCACGCCGATGCAGCTGGCAGCGAAGGCGCCGTTGTTGTGGATATACCACGACTCGGAAAGGAAGCCTGGAGAAGGGGGTTGGGCGTTAAGGAGTGTCACGAACGAGGTTGGGGTGGAAACAAAGCAGGGGGCGTACTCACAGGCGTCGATGGTGTGCCAGTTCCAGAGCATCTGTATAAGGGGTAGAGGGTGTGGTTAGGGCACTGCACTGGAATTGATTGTCCTGCAAGGTGGGTTTGACACATACAGAGATCTTGCAGTCGGAACCACCACCGTGGGATGAATTAGGGTAGGCCGACATGTTGGGAGGTCTTGAAGCCGCGGCAGCCTGCGTGTCAAGTTTGGAGCAGGGGAGATGGAATCTCAGGGACAAGGGCAAGGTGACGAATGGGGGATGTAGGATGATGTGAGGAGGACACTTTGCGAGATGGCGAGGAGGAGGGAGGGGGAGGAAGCGAGTGGGAATATGAGGATGAAGTTGGTCCTGGAGATGCCAGGTCTGAACGAAGTGACCTTGGTGGATAGTTATCCGTTCTCTGCACGTATCATGTAGCAGTGGCTCATTGAGTGGACTCTTGCTTTGGCACTTTGCAGAAATATCACGGTATTACATACTACCTGGTCCCGAGATCAAGGTGCGACTGAGTGTTCGATGTTACCTAGGTTCCCTGTATCCCTGTCGGGTGCGGTCCTGAGTAAAAGAAGGACACGGGCGACGAGGTCCCGTGAAGCGCGCATCGTAGCCTTGGCGCCACGTACTACTCCTGGTCCTGAAATGTGTTCATCAGGTGAAGCTAAAAAAGACAGAGACGAGGAAGTGTGGTTATACATAATGCAAGGCCGAAAAGAAAGGACATGTTAGAAGTAGGTATTTACACTACCTAGGTACACTACAGTGAGTAAACACGAGTAAAGAGGCTTACAGGACCCGCGGTGATACGTCCGGACAATTAATAGCGTGCGCCCTCACACGTGTACTGGCTTACATAGTGTTCCGGGATAGTGGGTCGGAACGGATCTCGCTCCCGACAATGAACAACCAACCCATCAAGTGCCGACGGAGCTTGGACCAAGAGCCAGAGCAAGCGAACCCACAAATTTGCTCAAACATGCTCGGAACCAGAACGTCCGACGTCCGACCAGAGGAGTCGGCTATCAATTCACCAACCACCACCGACTCGGCGTCGCGTCGTTCCAAAGTTCCAATACCGAAAAGTCCCCGTTTTGCTCACATCCAATACTGAAATTGCTTTATTGACTAAAAACCCGAGTTCTCATGGCCAAACCCAGCGTCTTCTAACCATGGTGAATCCGATTCCCAGGGGTCTGGCCGCCTGGGCATCTCGTCTGGCCTAATCAGCCCCCATCCACCTCCACTCACTCGGCCGCTCCACCTCCAGTACGGGTGGGCATCACGATCTTTTCACACGCCAATGATACCAAATCGAGTAACCTGTTTCGTCCTCCGCTGTTCTCCATTGCCTTTCTCCGTCTAGGGCCGTCTTCGCCCACATGGTCTCTTGTTCCTGCGGGCCATAAGTGATCAGCGCTGCCATATCGAGCAATCACCCAAGTCGACTCCGTGACATGCGTGACATGCGAATACTACATTTGTTTCATTCGGGCCCCCTGGCAATGTTCAATCTTCGATGTAGAGGCCGGGGGAACCTGCTCGGGTGGTCTAATGGGTAGGGAAACCTTTGCGCCGCGCGGGTTGACTCCGGATTGACTTCCCAAGAAGACCCGTCCGTTTCTTCGTCGAACGCGACATGGGTAGGGAGGCAAGAAAAGTGCACAGATACATATGTGCGACGCTGCCGCCACAAATTGTACCCCGGACGCCGCATGCGCTGACTGCCGGGGGTTGTCTCGCCTGGTTCAGAGTCTTATTTACTGTCTGCCTCGTCTTCTCTCGTCTCCTGTGTCGACATCGTCAAGCCCTCTTCTCCCTTCTCCCCCTCCCCCAGGATGGCCACCCCAACCCAACCCGAGCTGGCCCCCCGGCAGCATATTCAGGACATTGCCGGTGCCGCGTCCGTGAGGCCGCACTGGGGCTATGCCGACCGAGTTATCCCCTGCGTGAACGACCCGGGCTCGTGCGAATACCTCGACGTCGTCTATGCGGCCCACGATGTCGGAATGATCTATACCGGTATCATATGGGCAACCATTGGCGGCATCCTGCTCATCTGGGCCGTCCTCAGGCGCGTCTTCACGCCCCTGTCCCAGCAGAACCCTCCTCGCCCATTGACCGATGACCGAGTCGAGAGCGCGCAAAACACCAAGCCGGGCTTCTTGACGCGACTGCGGCTCACCCTCTGGTCCCATACGAATCGCTTTCTTCTGCCCGACTGCTTCCGCCCCATTTTTGGCCGCACCACCCGCCTCCAGGTGCTTGTCCTCGCCATTCTCACCGGCTACCTCACCATTTGGTCCTTCGCCGGCATGGTGTACGGCATCTGGATCACCCCCGTCGCCGACCATCCCGGGAAATACAACGTCCGTTCGAGCCTGGGGCCCTTTGCCGACAGGGTCGGCGTCATTGCCTATGCCTTGACGCCCTTCTCCGTCCTCCTCGCCAGCCGCGAGTCGCTTCTCTCCGTCCTCACCGGCATCCCCTACCAAAACTTCAACTTCCTGCACCGCTGGCTCGGTTACATCATCGTCGTGCAGTCCAGCCTCCACACCATCGGCTGGAGCATCATCGAAATCAGGCTGTACCAGCCCCAGCCGCAGGTCGCTCAGAACTGGATTAAGCAGCTCTATATGATCTGGGGCGTCGTCGCCATGGGCGTCCTGTTGCTCCTCTACGTCCTGTCCCTGCCCCCCGTGATCCGCCTGACCGGCTACGAGTTCTTCCGAAAGTCGCACTACGTCCTCGCCCTCGTCTACATCGGCGCCTGCATCGGCCACTGGGAGCAGCTCCACTGCTTCCTCACCCCGGCCATCCTCCTCTGGTTCATCGACCGCGGCGCGAGGGCCATCCGGACTTTCCTCATGCATTACAACTTTGTCGACGGCACCAAGCGCGGCTTCGTGGCTGCTCACGCCTCCATAACCACCTTCCCCGATGCGCAGGAGGGCGATGTAGTGCGCCTGGACTTCGAACACCCCCACGAGGCATGGCACATCGGCCAGCACTTTTACCTCTGCTTCCCGGAGAGCAGCATCTGGCAGTCGCATCCCTTCACACCACTCAACGCACCCGTCACCGTCAACGGTCGCACCCGGCACTCGTACCTCTTTAGAGCCAAGAAGGGCGAGACGAAGAAGATGGCCGAACTCGCCGCGCGAAAGTCGGCCGCCGTCGTCCCTTCGGCCACCGATAAACCCGGGACTCTCTCGACCCCTGTTATTTTGACGGGCCCCTACGGCGACAATATCATGCGCAACGTTGCCGATCACGTCAATATCCTGTGCGTTGCGGGCGGCACAGGCATCACCTACGTGCTACCTGTGCTCCTATCTCTCGGCGCGAACAGCGACGCCTTGGCACGTAAAGTCGAGCTCGTCTGGGTGGTCCGACACGCCAAGGACACCGAATGGGTCAGCCAGGAACTGGAGACCCTGTCGGGGAAGGGCATCAGCGTGACGGTCCTTGCGACGAGGGATGCCGAGCCGAGCAGCTCGGACCAAGAACGGTCCTCGGATGCGGAGAATCAGGAGAAGCAGGTGCCCGTGTCGGTGAACAAGGTGACGGCCACGTCTTCCGGCGGTCATCCGGATCTCGGGCGGCTCATCAAGGAATTCGTCGATAGGACGGTGACGGGGCGGAGTATTGTCTTCGCCAGCGGGCCACCGAAGATGATGACGGATGCTCGTGCCGCCACGGCGGCGTGCAATTCGGGTGCGAAGGTTTGGAAGGGCGAGGAGAGATTCAGCGTCGACTTTGTGCACGATGAGCGGATGGAGAGGTGACGATGCCCAAGGGCGAACTGTTCTATACAAGTGTATTTGCGATGGATGGATTTTTTCTTTTTGGAAGTTCATGATACCACCACCACCACCCAATTGATACGGACTATTTATCTTTGGCTTCTTGCCCTCTGCTTTGCGCATCGTAATCTATAGCCAAGTAAGTCATCAACCGCCTTGCCGTGGTAGTACCCCCCCCCCCCCCCCCCCAATCTGGCATACCCTGTCATCCTCCTATTGTGACAGGGACGAACCGTCTTGCGCCACCCAGGGCTCTTTGCCCTTTTTTGTTTGGTGGGTCATTCATTGCATCACATCGTTTTATGTATACCTTTGAAAACCTGGGAGACGACTCCTGGCCAAATTCATCATACATGAGAGGGGACGGACCCGCGCCTGCCCCCGGGGTCCAAATCACAGGCACATTGCAATGCCCCTTTTTCTTTCTCGCTTGCCCAAAAACCAAGACGATTTACCTCTTCACGGGAGTCAGCTTGACCATGAGAGGAGGCTTGTTCCAGGTATTGAAAGCCTTGACGCGGTGCAGGTCGCCCGAGACGTCCCACATGTCCTCCTCGCCGGGGCCGGGAGGGAGCTTCTCCATGTCGAAGTGCCAGAGGAGGTTAGCCAGGATGAGGCGGAGCTCAAGGTAGCTGAGGTGCTTGCCGATGCAGCCGCGGGGGCCGAGGGAGAAGGGCTGGCTGGCATCCTTCTTGTCGGAGCTGAAAGCCGGGTCGAGCCATCTCTCGGGGATAAACTCGTCGGGGCGGGAGAAGTTGCGCGGGGAGTGGGTGGCAGCCCAAGCGTAGACGGAGACGGTGGTGCCGCCGGGGAGGAACTCGCCGACGACGGTGTCGCCGTGGGCCGGGACGGAGCGGGTGAGGCCGGTGGGGACCGGGGGGAAGATGCGCAGGCCCTCATCGATGCAGGCGTTCATGTAGGTCATCTCCTGGAGGTCGAGGAACTTCATGTTCTCGGCTGTGGTGAAGGTCTCGCGGATCTCGGCGGTGAGGCGGGCGTAGACATGCGGGGTGCGGAGGATGTGCATGATGAGGCCGCTGAGGAGACTGGCGGTGGTCTCGGAACCGGCGACGATGAAGAGAGCCGAGTTGAGGATGATCTCGTTGATGTGGACGCTGCCCTTCTCGTTCTGGCGGAGGATGTAGTACAGGAAATCGCGGTGCTCACGACGGAGACCCTCGTCGACGCGCCTAGAGGGTGCATTTTGTTAGGATGTGGCTACACTTTCGCCAGGCCTGGACTGTGAAGAGGGGGGCCCCAGCGGGTTTTCAGGGGAAAGGGAACACGGGGGTGGACAAACTTGAGACACTTCTCTTTGCTCAGCTCCAAGTGCTCGAATCGCTTCCGACGCAGGCTATCCGGGATCAATTTCACAAGAAGCCTCTGCGGCAAAGACCCCGTCTTGAACATGCGGCGGGTAGCCTGCTCGTATGCGCCGGCCTTGATGGTGTCGGTGATGAGAGAAACCCAGTTGTGGAATCTACCGTCTTTGAGGCAGCCGAAAGGCTCGCCAAAGGCCATGTCGCCGATGATGTCGAAGGTGGTGAAGTCTAGTGGGAGATGTGTTAGTTCACATGAGTCTGATGCCGTCTTTGAATCCCAAGAGGGAAAAAAAGAAAAAAGAGAGGCAAGAAAAGCATACTGAACCAGTCACACATGTCGACGGGGGCACCCGTTTCGGCGAATGGCGTGAGCTGCTTGATGAGAAGGTCGACATAGCCACGGATGATGCTCTCTTGTTCAAGAAGGGCTTTCTGGCTAAAGGCATGCGAGAGCACACGACGCTGGCGGGCATGGTTGGCGTCATCGGACATGGTCAAGGTCGTGGCACCTTCGAGGTCCTGCACCGAGCCGACGCTATCAGGGAGTGTTAGTATTCTCAATAGTTCGTTGGCTGACACGACGAGGCGGCGTCCTTACTGGATGGCTGTATATGGGCGAAAGACATGTTAGCGCAACAAATTCCGCGAGGAAGGAGGATTTCAGTCACGACGTACGGTCCTTGTGGAATTGAGGGTGGCCCTGACGGTGGCCGTAGATGTCCTTCCAGGCCTGGGGATCGGTGAAGGCCAACTCGTTGGGCATGGTCCGGACAATGGGACCATACTTGAGGTGAAGCTGGTGAACGTCGAAAGGCCATCGTCCCCGGAACAAGCCCCAAATACTGTAAATCTGCAAGATTCCTTCCCATCAGCATCGTCCGTGGAGCAGGAGGCCTGAGAGCAGGACGAGATAGTTGAAGGGAGAAACTTACGGGAGAGATTTTGGCGAGGAACGGACCGGGAAATCTGGCTAGGGGATGGAACCAGATATTGTAGATGCAGCGCCAAATCACGTACAAGGTGAGCTGGTCTCAGGTGTTTTGTTAGATGCGCCATGGGAACGAAGCAGGACAAGAGGGAGGTGTCTGCCATGGCTACTCACCGCAGCAGCGGCACCCAGGGCGATGGGCGCGGAATGCTCGAGGAGGGTATCGACCACGCCCATTCTCGAGTTTTAGATTGGTCTTGCTTTGTTGATCTCGTTTCTTTCCTTAAGACGGTGACTCGAAGAGGCGGCGTGGTAGTGTGTTGATTTATGGAAAAGAAAGAAGCAGTTCT
Source organism: Sodiomyces alcalophilus JCM 7366 (assembly GCF_042370955.1). Lineage (NCBI taxonomy): Eukaryota > Fungi > Ascomycota > Sordariomycetes > Glomerellales > Plectosphaerellaceae > Sodiomyces > Sodiomyces alcalophilus. The sequence goes on along the minus strand of NW_027263535.1, from coordinate 2,570,075 downwards.
GTTGTCTTTGGAGATGAAGTAGAAGTGTCCTGGTCATTGTCGAGCTGCTGAGTGTCTGATATACCCTTTGCGAATCGCATCTTGGAACGACCGAGACGATCATCGAGAAACATCACCATGAAGCCACTGAAGCCATCCCCACTTGGGACGTCCCTGTGACGGGCCCCCTGTGACGCTAGAACCCTTGCTAGCGTCCCCCGTGGGGTGGAGGCAAGGGGAGGGATACCATGATCCAGCCAACCGTCCTAGGGTAAGGTTGCCCGCGGTGGTCTGACAAGACAGGCTGGGGGGGCTATGGAGTGGTGGTTTGTTTGGGATTACGGATACTTTGATGTAGATGTGTAAAGGAGAGCTCTTGGTTGGTCTTTTTTCTTACGATGCAAAACTCCGCTTCATGATTCGACTCGTAGGGGTTTCTCTGCTTGGCCTAGACTCGCATTCTGGAATGGACTTCCCCGGTAGCAGTAGGCATGGTGATAGGGTACCTAGGTGGCCCTCCCCGGATTACCTCGTCAAGCGTCAGCGTCATGCCAAGGATGACAGAGCTGCGGGTAAAGTTAGATGACAATTCGGGGCTTAACGCCGTAACGCCCGCCGGACGCTGTCCAGGCGCTTGCCGACCCTATCAAGGGTAGGTATAGGTTGGCTGTCCAGCTGTCCGGCAAGTGTCTACACTACGGAGTAGTCGTGCGTAAATACGGGTGTACTGGAAATGGAGTGGATGCCGCCCTAGTTCCGGGGAAGGGTAGAAGATAAGAGAAGTGCGGGTTCCCCCGCCAGAGGCCGAGAGCTGACCGAATCGACCAGTATGCAAATCCCATGGCTTCGTTGTACGGGGCATTATACAATGATCTCAATGGTCCAGACATTGACGTACACTCCAACGATGGGATACGGTGGTACATTTTCCGAGCTAGGAGAAAAAGGGAGTCCAGTAGACCAAGTCGTTTTCGTTTGGGACGATAGACCATTGGCGAAATGGCACTTGGATTCGAACGATGACCGGTAGATGGATGCGGAAAAAAAAAACTAAAAAAGCTCTGAAGGTCCCTGTGAGTGCGGGGATCGTAAGGATGTGCTGAGCATGGGGCGGGGCAGCTTATTCGTACCTACCTCGTCTGGTGGGACGGATTTTGTTTTCCGTGAACGCGGCGATAACGATATTTAAGGTACCGGTAGGTACGGAATTACGTCGTCTGTCGATTAGGTGGTGCAGCACGTACAACGTATACAGCAACTCACGGACGCTTAGGTGCCATGTCGATACTCTCAAGGAGGATTGAATTGGACCTGCGACCGCTCAGGAGGGTATAGTATTGATGTAGATGCAGACTTTGGCCGACGTCTTGGAAATAATACGATACGCCTTGGCTAGTGGAAGAGAGTAGAATGATCGAGGACTAATCACAAGAAGAGCGGATTGAGCAATACTCGGTGAAGGGGAGAAAGAACGAAAGCGGTCAGTCATGGCAAAAGTCTCGAGGCACTTTGCATCGTGTGAAACGACATGTACGGTGCAAGTTCGGGAATTTAATTTTCCGGGTTGCACACGACACCTCCACCCAATCCAACAACATCTTTTCTCCGGTCCTAGCCACGCTTTGACATGCTGCCCATTTTCTCCAGCACAGTAATAAGGTCGACAAAACGACAACTCGAAGAGATTGATGGGTCGCCTGCGAGAGAATCCGCTTGACGAGCACCCAGCACCCTGTAATGCGATGGAGAGCCAGGGAGCCTCAACTGACAGACGAGTCACGACACTTTACGACGGGCCCACGATTCCGTAGGTATTCCACACGATTTCAAGAGTTCTCTGCGCGACAAGATCCCAATCGACCGACACTTGGTTTTATAGCGATGAGCTGTCGGAGGCGTGACTGTATGGGGATAAACGGTACATGGGTACCTTACATGTTCACGTACGTTGTACACACATGTGGAATGTATCGTATTATGTACTCCGTACTGTCTGCCTATTGGGACATAAATCATTTCTCCTACAACCCCCTCTTTCCCCTTTCCCAAGTCGCTCTTCACCCAATTTCCGAACCCGCTAATACACGTACACAAACTCATCGTTCTTCGAGTCGGTCAGATCCTTAAACGCGTTCTCGCCGAGGGGAGCCCCCGTCTCCCCCTCCTCCCTGTTGCTGACATAACGGTGCTCCATGCTGAGGTCGCGAAGCTTGGCCGGCTTGCCGTTCTTGACGCGCCTGCGCTCTTGCCTCTTGTTCAGGAAAAAGAGCCACGCGACCTGCAAACCGACAATGGCAATGAGCGCGCACGTGATACCCATGGTCTTCTCCAATCCCGGCCTGTAATACGGCGCGTCGTCCGAGTTGAAGAGCAGAGGTCCGATGATGTTGCCGGCCGACGCACCAATGTTGTACAGCGACATGATGACCGACTTTTTGGTGGCCCCGCCAATGTTGGAGATCATCCACGAGACAATGAGCGGGTTGCCGCCGAAGAGGAACGCGAGCATGTAGTAGGCCGCCAGCAGGGGAGGCGTGCGGCTGCGGTCCAGCAGGTAGAGCATGATGGCCCCGGCGAGGACCGGCATCAGGATGGCCTCGAGGAAGACCGACTTGATGCGGAACCGGTGCGCGAGGTACGACGACGGGAAGATGATGAGCAGCTGGACCGCGCCAAACGGGATATTGAGCAGCGACGTCTTGGCCGGTTCGAACCCGAACCCGCCGACGATGATGGGCCCAAACGTGTTGGTGACCATGGCCGTGACGTTGAGGCAGAGCGCCATGCCGACAAAGAGCCACGTCTTGGGCTCGATCACCGCCTCCAGCGCCTGGCCCCACTTGAAGTCGCGGCTACCGGTGCCGGTCTGGTTGGCTCGCAGCCGCTCGATGGCCTGGAGCTTCTCCTTCTCGGACAGGAACCGGGCCGACGAGACGTCGTTGTCCATGACCCAGTAGACCACCGGCGCCGTGAGAACCGTGATGAGGCCGGCGAAGAGGAACAGGATACGCCACGACGCGATGGCGCCGTTGACCTGGCCGAAGCCGTACGAGACGCCCGCCGCGAACATGGTCGCCAGCCCGTTGGTGCCATACCAGCACGCCACCCGCATGGGCTGCTCGGCCCGGCGGTACCACTGGGATGTGATGACCGAAAACAGCGGCAGGCAGGCCGCCTCGAAGAGCCCCAGCAGGAACCGCGTGGCGAGCAGGCCGCCGTAGTCGTTGCACGCCGCCATGCACGTCTGCGCCGTGCCCCAGCCCAGCACGAGGCAAGGCATGAGGATGCGGTGCGGCACCTTGACGATGAGCCACGACGAGAACGGCAGCCAGACCAGCTGGGCGATGGCCGAGATGGAGCTGACCATGGAGTATTCGTTGCCGCTCAGGTTACAATCCTCCCGCAGGCCCCAGACGGCGCCGTATCCGAGCACGGATTTATCCAAAACTTTCTCTGCCGTTAACCTTCCGTACGTGCAAGAACGCATCGGTCCATGGGGGATCGCTTTAGCTTACTCTGGAGGAAGTAGACCCAAACAAGCACAGAGAGGATACGCTTGTCTGTCTTGCGACGAATGCGTTTGTTCTGATATTCTCGGTCAGTGATGAGTTCAGAAAGTGGAGAGGGGGGAATCGCAGGGGAGAATGTGCATACGTCTTCCTCCGTCACCTCGATCTGCTGGTCACCAATGATCCTGGCTGCAAGGTCGCCACCTTTTCCCTGGACAGCCAAATTCTTCTTCATTTCGACGTCGGCCTCGTCGGTATGGTGCTGAGAGGCCGCATCTTCGACCTTGGAAATGCCAGACATGGTGGGAGTGGCGCGCGATAAACAAAAGATACTGCACGCCGTCGTCCGTCTGTTCTCTTCCTAGGAAGACCGTGGGAAGGACAGACAATCCAAGGGGCAGGAGAGGAGAACAAGGACGACAGGAGGGCCTCGAAAGAGCGAGGTCGTAAGATTAAAAAGGTGGTTGATTGGCAGTCAAGTCGACGAGCTGAGCCGGTATGGAAAGATCGTGGGTTATGACGGCCTCGCGCAATTTATATTGTTGGATGTTCCCCGATGACCTCTCCTGGCTCTCTTGCTCGACTCTGGTGACCTTCACGACCCAGGCAGCTGGATCACAACAATGTCGATGGTGGGGGTCTAAGGAGGAAATCCCAGGTTGAGTTGAGCTCAGACGAAACAAATCGTCCGACGAGTAAAAAAAGAAGTGTGGTAGGATGGGCCCAAAAGCCCTGAAGGTCTGAACTCGAACTCCGAGCTCGAGCCAGGGGTGCCCAGTATAGAACCCCCGACTTGGCCGCGCCGGCAGAGAGAAACCTGGGGATGTCGTGGGGAATCTGCCCCACGGCACAACGTAGCGTTCTCTACGCGGGGGTCCTATGCGCTACGTGGGGGTACGACCTGACTCGTCCCCTTGATAATCATGGCGATAGTCAACGGACGAGAAGTTGCATGGATGGATTGGGTCAATTGTCCGAGGTTATTGAAAAGCTGGGGAGAGGAAATCGGGGGCGCCATATTCTCCCCCTTCTTTCTTTCTTTCCCGCTTGCTCTCACCGTGCAAACATTGCTAATAACATCACTGCCAGCATCAACTCTAACCAGCAACACACTAGTTCCATCTCCCACCTTAATTCCTGGTATTCCCTTTCCATATCTGGAGAAGTCTTGCTCCTCTCTCGCGTCCGGCCCTTCTGGGGCTTTTGTCGGCCCAAATATGGGGTCCCTTATCCAATCATGGCCGCCGTAAACCAGCTTCATCATTCCACCTCGTAGCACACCAAGTTTTAGTTTTTTTTAGTCTTTTTTCTGCGTACTGAGTACAGGTATCATTCAACGTCGCGGTAGGTTACCTATACGGGCTACTTTTCGGCATTGACCATCTCAACGGGGCTGGTCTGGGGGAAGCGATCTGACCTAAGTAGGTCCCCCCACGTAGAGGCGAGACGGGTCTTTTGTTTTTGCCTCCCTTAAAACATCTTGTTTGCACCGTTGTTACTACGCCGACGTAAGGACGCCAGTCTTCGTGGGTAGAGCACCTTATAATAGCCCATGAGCAGAAGTAGATGGTTCCGGATACCAAAGAGATCAAATTCCAAAATACTTTGCCCCTGGAGCTTGTTGCTTTTAGGGAAATGCCAGCGGAGCCCCAGGAGCTAATCGGCGTAATAACTGTCGTAGACAAGGTTACTCCGAGTTCAGGGAGACATTTAACTAGGTATTGTCCCTCTCCTGCGAATGCTTTCATAGCCTGCACTGCAGTATCCAGCGATAATATAGGGGTGTAAGTACTCCACGCCAGAATACCATCAATTAACATGCACGAACATACAAAGTTAGGAAAAACGGCAATACTTCGTATGCCATCGACAGGCGCTCGATTTGGTATGGTATACAAGTTTTGGACCAATGATTTGCGAGAATCTGTTTTGGGTTTTTACTAGCGTGTTTCCTTATCAGTTGAAATCAGCTACCTACCAAGTACACGCTACACTTCGGTCGTACCTAGCGTGCTCCCTCGCTCCAGCGCCCGTTGGATAATTCCATTCATTTACTTCGTACTTCGTAGTTGTCGCGTTCGACAATCTCAACAAGATGGTGACTTTTTCACCCAAATTTCACCCGGGAGAAAATCTAGCCGATCCGTTATGCGGGGTATCGTCTTACGAATGTAAAAAAGGACACTTTTGCAACTTTCCTTTTTCTACTGTAGAACGTCGAATTAGCTGCTACGTACCTACGAATACATCAACATGAGGCCCATAAGTTCTCTTACCGTGGAGGAGGTCATGGAGGGCTCTCTGCCCAACATTTGGCCTGATGAACCCCCGTCCATAAGTTCTCTCACCGTGGAGGAGGTCATGGAGGGCTCTCTGCCCAACATTTGGCCTGATGAATCCCAAGATAACGCAATGGCCAATCCGCAGGCCACCACACAACCGACGGACGCCATCAAAAACGACATCCCTGGCGGCAGCAAGACATCCGGCAACACCACAAACAATCAAATTCCCGCCTTGCAGGCCTCGGCGTCCCAAGCCAGTGCCAGTTCGTCGTCCAAGCAGTCGCAGGTGGCGAGGAAGGACCGTATCGAGCGCGACGTCCCAGGACCATCAGCTTCTGCGGGCCGTGATGAAGAACCGTTCGTGCCGGGCCAGAATATCGTAGACGTACACGAGCTAGATCGACGCAAGCGTCGGCAGGCGGCGTCAACGCCAGCAGCTACGAAACGACCCCGGACCAGTCGGCAACGCGATCCTGGCGGCAGCTCAGGCTCGCTCGCACCTCGAAACGATCGTCTCAATAGCGCTCCTGCACGGCGTCACCGCAGGAGGGACGCGGATCCCTTGGCTCGCGATCCTCTGGAGGCCGCGTTGTATGCCTTGTCAGCACGCCCAAACGAGCCTCTTATCTCCAAGGCGGTGAAAACCCTTGAGCGCGATTTTACCGAAGCATTAGGCGGTGTTGGTGGGCTTGTCGACGTGTGCATATTCCTGGCTCATCGTCTTGACTTGGTGGTAATCTTCAATGCGTTGGAAGATGATGGCAAAAGGGAGTTGTTAAGGCAGCATGGTTTTTTAAACGAGTAAGTTGTTGAAGGTGGAGATGGCAGGAGTGGTCGTCGTCGCCCTGTTGTGGATGTAGATTCCGACTGAAGTGCGGGCAGACTCATCCTGCGATATCGTCTTGTTTTCTTGTCCGACTATAATAACTATCGCCACTCTCTATTGCTTTAGCTATCTGATATTGTATTTCTAAACCGCCCATGATTGGTTTGTCTTGCTGCTAGCTGTAATGGCTGCGTTCCTCGTCTTATGTTCTCCCATGTGCGCAGTTTTATCGTAGGTATGGTTGCGTATATGTAGTCCTGGGAAAATTCCAGATTCCAGTTACAGGGTATTTCTACCCAGCCTCAAACAAGTCGACTCGCATGAAGCTTTTATCACGTGGAGATCCAGGCAGTGTGGGGAACTTTTTCTTTTCTTTTCTTTTCCCTTTTTTTTTTTTTTTTTTTTTTTTTTACAACGTGCACGCAATGTCATTATTTCATGATTTCCGCTTTTGTCCTTTCTTTTAGTTACCAAGTACATAGGTACCTCGCAAGAGATAGCAATACGACTTTCGACTCACTTTCGATTCAACCGAGGTATCGAGGGGAAAATCATAATTTGATACGTGAGACCAAAGGGCGATATCCTAGACCATATTCGTCGACAAAAACACCGATTGGTTTTCTGTCGGCCCCAACGAGCTGCTTATATATGGCCGTTAGACGAACAATGATCGGACAGCGGATTACAGGCAAAGTTAGACGTAAGAATATTGATCACGCAGTCCTTGCTTTGCGTATCAGTAGGTACTCGGCAAGTTTTCAGTTGGAGAAACTTGACGCACAAAATGCCAACTTGACGACGTCAGCAGCTGGCCCCCCACCGCACTCAATGGGCACCCACGGTACTTTGTGGTTCGTACCTACATTCCCTTTCTTCACCGACAGATTTCTCCCCGGGCTCGGTCAGTTACATGCTTCGCTGGGAATACCGGTGCCTAGCCTGCACCTAAGCCATGATGTACGAAGTACGTACTTACAATGGTACGTATATCCGTATCAGAGGTTACCCAGGAAGTACCTAGGTACTCAATTCAAGCTGGCCCCTTTCTACCAAACACACTGATTAGCTACGAAGTCAGCGTCCATCCTATGGTCCTGCGAGCAAAGAGCGCTCCCCTGTGGGTAGCACCCCCCTTGTTACCGTCAATGGTGTACTTCGTAGACCCATTGTCACCAACAGTAGGAAGTTCATTTCCTGCACACTATACACCTATATACCCCTACCTGCACAGGGCAGGCGGGAACAGCGGGGTGTCAAAAGGTGGAGAGGGGAGGATCGGATCACGCGTGTGAACGTGGGCGAGAGGAAAGGAGGGGAAAAGAGGGGATAAAGATGTTGAACCCCAGTGGTTCGGGGGTGGGGTGTCTCCCGGACACACGGAATGCCTCCCCGCTTACGTTGTACGTTGTACTTCCCTGATTACCGCCACGGCGAAGAGGCAGTACGTTGTATTCCGTATGCACGACAACCGCAGGTGGAAGGCCTCATTTTTGGTTCCCAACTGCTTCCGTCATCTCCGGTGTGATCGTTTCCCGCTTCCCCCATGGACGCACCCAGTGGATTTTTCAATCGACAGAATCACCTGGGCGTCTTTAAGTAGGTCCTGCTGATAGGAACACGTCTGCCCATCAGCGGCATCAACAAGGAGGAATGACAATGATTGTTCCATTACTGGTTAACCAGTATCAATTAATAGAATCATATCGAAACAGACATCCAGCGGTGGGCTATCATACGTAGATACCCTACAACTGGCCGTGGACTTCGGAGGCGTGTCCTTCATATACTTCATGTGCTTCGTGTACTTCGTATACTTCGTATCGCTCGGCATGAACGCTTTCTTCCATGTAAATCTTCCTCAAGTCGCCTTTTGCTTTTCCCTCCACATCCTCGCGCAGGTAGCGATGCGCAAGGCCGTCTGTCGTATCCGAGCCGCCTGCCTCATCAGTTTGGCTTTCTCAGCCTCAGTCTTCCACGCCCGCCGTGATGACGAGGATGCCGACGTAGAGGGAGCGCGGCCCTCCCTCCCCCCCTGTTCCTCGATGCGATGTCCCCATTCGTCCGCCGACCGTGCCACCAACAGGGCTGCATCTTCAATCCGCCGTGCCGGCGTCAGCGTCTCGTCGTCCTCGTCCTCGTCGGTGAAGCACGCGCAGTAGTCCAGGTCACGGGGCTGCCTCGAAAGGACCCCCACTATCACGCGCCACACGGCGACTAGGTCCTCTTGCGGCACCGACGGCGACATGGTGGCCGACTGGGATAGGAGGTGCTGCTTCTCGGGCGAGTAGCTCCGCTGCGGTCTCGGACTCGTGTGCAGACCAGAAGTGGCGGCACCCGGCCCCATTCCAGCGCCGGAACGTGCACGTGCAAGGCCCAGTGCTCGCGCGGCCAGGCAATTGCTGCATGTGCCGTCACGGATGTCGTTGATCTTGACGCACTCGGGGGAGACGCCTTGGCCTCGCCGGCATCGAGCACACTGCTGGAGGCCCGTCTGCACCCTGCCCCGCTCGTATACCATGATAGCCTCGACACCGGTGTCCTCGGAGAGGTCCACCTCTTCTTTATCTGGCCGGCACATCCATGTTCGTCGGATAGGCATGGCCGTCAATCTCCTCAGAGTTTCCGTCTCCGGGACTCTGTGGAGCGGAATGTGTGCTGATCCATGTGAGTGGCCGAGAGATACGGGTGAAGAAGCGCTATCGAGGGAGGTGCGTATGTCGTCATGCCCGTCATCCGACACGGAACTCGGGGCCAGCCCCAAGCCAGCATTTTGATGGTCATTGACATGGTGAAGTAGGGTACGATCGCTAGGCGATGTTGTCACAATTGTAGATGGGTATTCGGCAGTGTTTCCAGACCGACCCGATTGAGAAGAGGAAGAATTCGATGGTATCCATGACGACGTAGTCGACTCCGAACGCGATTGCCGGTCCCTGTAACGTCCCAGGAGACTGTTGCCGGTTAGAAGCTCCAAGGTCATGTCGGCGACGTGACGCTCCATGTTTTTCATTTGCCGAAAGTAAAATGGGAGATTCGAGCCAGAATTTCGATCAGGAGGAACAACTGAGTGGAAGGGTAGAGCGAAAGTTCGATTGGTCGACACGCATAAGAAACCGCTATGAGGCTCCAACAAGAGGCAGAAGCGGCCAAGAGAGACCAGGTATGCACGACATTGGACGCAGGAAAGCGAGAGTAAAGGGGGGAAAAAGAAAAGAAATGGAACAGAAGCGTCAAAAGAAGAACAGACTATAATAACAATGTCGGGAGCAGAGGCGTGGAGGAGGGAGAGGACAGACACGGAAGTAAAAAGAATGGGGGGATGGCGAGATGTGGTGTCAGGCGTCACCGCGTCGAGCGTCGGGAAACCATCGGAAACAATAGGAAAAGAAACCTCAGCTCCAACTTGATCCTTACGTAAGTAGCACGGAATGTAGTGGCCATCGTTGACAGCTTGGGAATGCGCTCTCATTCATCAATTTGTCCAGATGCCGGTGAGTGGAAGGTGTGACACCTCCGAGGTTGATTATTAGCCCACGGGGGTGAGGGAGGGAGGCGGTGAGGGTTACAGGACGTGAGAATCGTGGTTCCAGGCCCGGGCTCAGGTCTCCGGCGTGGATTGGTCTGGGGATTTGCAACCCCACGAGACAGGCCGGAGAAATGACCCGAGGGGATCTGTACAGCGGTATCAGCCCGCAGAAGGCAGTTGAAGCCCTATGGGTCCAGGTGACGGCGTGGGATGGACGGGCGTTGGAACCATGTTTGGGTCGGTGTGCTGATAAGGAATCAGTAGCCCAAGAGACCGATCCCTATCCTTGGAATGAATTGCTTTCGTAACTCACTTTGCAAGTCAGTAATAAGAGTGGGCTTTTTTCCCCCCTGTTCTTCGTGCCTTGGACCCCATGCGTGCTCTTCCTGTTCTTCGTTGGCCCCCACGGGGAAATAAAAACCGCGACTAACATTGGGACCAGAGGCTGGAAAACTGATGAATAATAGGACAAATACAACCCCCCGCAGTCCCAACGAAGCCTGGGGTTCCCACTCGTAATGGGGCCACTAGGTCAGGGATATCACCTTTTCTTTGTCTCCATATGTACTCGTCTCCATCAGCCAGGCTCCTCATTCTCGAGTCAAGCAGAGCCCAGGGCTCCGGTAGGTTCCCGATGGAAATAGAGAGGGGTTAGTTGGGTTGTCAATTAAATTGCAAGTTGTTATCAGGCCAGAACGGTCGCGTCGTGTTGGCCTTTGTGTACAACGTATTCGTACTCCCTAGGTACACCTAAACGTACGTTGTACTCGGTACAGATATCGGTAGTCATTTGGTAGGTACCTATGTATGTATGATCGCCAGAGGTTCTAGAAGCTGACCCTTTAACAAGAAACCTAAAGATGCCGTTCCTGCACACACCGGCACTAGGTATGCAATGTACGAAGTATGAATGCCTACGTGTTGTACACCTTCATTCCCCATTCCTCGTGTGATTCCCCGGACATCTATCTACATACATCGTATGTACATGGTACAACGCCGCGCTTCACCCCGTCTCCCCTCTTCCGATGGACGGCGTTTTTGCGTGGGGGTGCAATGGAAATGGCCCATGTTGCACCACACAGCCGGCTTCCGCTCTTTGACCCCAACTTTACCGATCCGTCCCTCCTAGTTCACTGCACCTAAAAGTCTCGGCCAGGGGAGCTAGCACGCCTCCATCAGTCTGAATAAAGTCGCTTACCATGTATGGTTAGGTGAGGCTATGGCATCTGACTGTTGTTCACCCCGACTGCCTCTCTTGAGCCGAACCATCTTCTTTGCGTGGGGGTGGGAGGTTTGGCGGGGGCAGGGACGACCCTAAAACCCCACCACCACCTTTTCCTCCTTAGGCACGGTCTATTTAATCAAGACAGCGTAGTTATTAATCATGATCGAATTAAAAGGAGGCATTTAAACCCAGTCAGCGTGGGAGGCATTGCCGGGGCTATCCGATAATCGAGCGATGTCTCATAATATTTCCCGAGCCGTTCCGCCATCCGCCATATAATATTTCGTCCATGTCCGCAGTCTCGGCTCGAGCCATTACCAGTTGTCCTTCCACATCTCCAAGGTTCATGCTTCCCCGCGTACAGCTACACGGCTACAGACACCCGTACGTAATTCAACTCGGGCAGGAACTCCTCTCCATTAGTGGGTGAACAGGTTTCTGAAGGGACGAAAAGGACCCAGGAAGATCCCAAGTTTCCTCTACCTCGACTGATCGATTCCCTCGCCTCATAACGTCTACAGCTTCTTCAACCCCTTACCTTCCCATCGTCACGAGGCACTTCTCCAGAACCATCAACGCAAGCAGATACATCTTGTTCTGATTTCAACATTTCAACATTTCAACATCCACAGTCATGTCGCCATCAGCTCTTGGTAGCAACCCGGCCCTCAATGGTCATTCGACTTGGGCCCCCTCTACCCCTGCCTCGGAACAATCCACCGTAGCACGGCCCCTGATACCCGGCATCTACGTTCCCACCGTGGCCTTCTTTCGCTCCGACGACTCCATCGATGTAGAGACCACCGCTTCCCACGCCACCCGGTTAGCCCGGGCGGGTGTGGCCGGTCTCGTCACACACGGCTCCAACGGCGAGGCCGTGCATCTCGACCGCGCCGAGCGCCAGCTTGTCACCCGCACGACCCGTAACGCACTTGACGCTGCAGGGAAGTCTCACATCCCTCTCATTGTCGGATGTGGTGCCCAGTCCACCCGCGAGACCATTCAGCTCTGCAAAGACGCCGCTGCCTCGGGAGGCGACTACACTCTGGTGCTACCCCCAGCATATTACGGCAGCCTCCTCTCCACCGACCACATCCTTCAGTACTTCCGCGACGTGGCAGACGCCAGCCCAATACCTGTTCTCGTCTACAACTTCCCGGGCGTCTGCAGCGGCCTCGACCTCTCTTCCGATGTCATCATCGCCCTCGCTGATCACCCGAACATTGTCGGTGTCAAGCTAACATGCGGCAACACTGGCAAGCTCGCCCGTATCGCCGCTGCCACATCTACAACAACTACTTTGCCAACATCACCGTCCAAGAAGACAACCCAGTCCACCCATGCCGCCGCCGACGCGGCCACCACGCAGCAACCCTTCCGCACTTTCGGCGGCAGCGTCGACTTCACCTTGCAGACCCTTGTCGTAGGTGGCCAAGGCATTATCGGCGGTACCGCCAACATTGCCCCCCGCGCCTGCGTTCGTCTCATGGATCTGTGGGAACGGGGCGAGCTAGCCGAAGCCCGCGAGCTGCAGGCCATAGTCGCTCGTGGCGACTGGACCGCCATACAGGGAGGCTTCGTCTCCGTAAAGGCCGCTTTGGCCGAGTTTTACGGCTACGGCGGCGAGCCCAGGAAACCTTGCGCGCTCCTCGAGGGCGAGGAGCTGAAGAAACAGCTGGGGGGGTTTGCTGAGCTGATGGCGACTGAGAGGGAACTAGAGCAGCAACGGCAATCATAACAATGACGGAAGGGTGGGGAAGAGAGAGTCAATGAGTATATATACACAGCACATCATAGCGTCCCTTGTTCCAATATGGTCACGTCCTGCCGATAGGAGGTTCCGTCGATAAGGACAAATCCTTGAATGCTTGCCTCTATCACACACAAACATTTCCAGAGAAGTCTCCGAAACGATGGCAGCCGTCGAGGTAGAATGTTGACGGAGGCTCTGTGCACTATTCGTCGTGATTGATCCACGAGCTGGCCGAGTGCGTGGTGTTCGTGGGGTGAGTGCACGCAACGCCTTAACCCCCACTTTGGGGCTGCATAAGCGATTGGCTCTAGGTATGTTCGTGGCCAGCAAATAGCGGGGTACTCTCGCATGATTTCCCCATATTGAAGTCAGTCCACCAATGGGTCAAACGCCCGAGTTGCATTACCCCACAGACCGCTAGCTGTGGAACCGGTCCCGTTTAGACAGCGGACAGGGATTCCGTTGGCCAGCTCCCAATGCTGGATTCTGGCGTGGGGATTAGGGTAGCATCGTACAAGTACTCGCATGATGTCTTGCCCTGAAAGTGGTCTTCCTGTCATCATGTACAGTCACCAAGCAAAAATTCCGACGGGTTCTTGACAATCCGGGTGATGAGTCAAGACTCCCTCATATCAAGCGAGCCGTCTTCACGAAATAGGGTGTCGAGTAGCAGACACGAAACGAACGAAATCACGGCCTATCTTCCTTAGAGAAGCTTCCATTACAGAACCAAAGGCTAACCGCCGGCGGCACCAGGGCATTGGCAAGTCCATGGCATTAGCTCTGGCTGAACCAGGAGCAGACAGAATCCTGGCCCAGGTATGCATCGATGTTATGTCATACGGCTAAACCTCAACACTGGACGCTTTGCCGCACCTCGGAGTGAAGCCTGTGATATTCAACCTTTCAGATCAGCGTCGGAAATTATCCTTACACGTCGCACAAATTCCAAGGGAGGAAGAAGCTCCCATTCATGGGGTAATTATCCCCTCGCATCCCCTCTCTTACCCCATCTCCACCCCCACCTCCCCTCCCTCCACACGGTCTTCCAGGCCCCGCATCACCCCCACCTTATTCACTAAACACCAACCCAACCCCAAACTTGAATTCCCATGCACACGATCTCCTCGTCTGTCCCGTTATACCCCTCCACGTTATGTTCCCCTTGACGCACCAGGTTGAGGAGAAAGGGCCGCGGACCCCTCCCGGGATCATCGTCCCGCCCGCTTATGCGTGTATCTTGGGCCAGATTTGCGGGGTAAAACACAGCTGCATAGGCAAGTACAGAATGCTCCGATGGATCTGCAGTGATCTGGGGAGCCTCTCACATGCGTCTCTCCCGCAGACCCACCTGGTATTTCTCCGGTAAGGTACGTTACATGGAAAGGAGAGGAATAGGAATGATAGCGTAAGAGAAATGACCTGGGAGCATTGGCTACATATCCTGACTGAATGGCGGTAACGTAAGATGCCCGGCCTCGGCCAAAGGGCCGGACACAGGACGGGGCGCATGCTTCTGCGGTGTAATTTTAACCCGTGATATGTACAAAGCATAGGGAGGTGTTTATTAACCCTCTCATGTTGGGATCTCTTATCCAGCAAGTCGGGAGAAGTAGATGGCACCCGCAGTGGCATTACGTTCCAAGAAACCACACAGCCAAGTAATAAGAGGACCATGCGTGTCATACCACGAGCGACGCGTCGCTCAAAGTCTAGGCCTGCTCGAATTCCCCCTCGAGTCTAGGCTATGCTTCGTCATCAACCCACATTGTCCTTATGCATGCGCTACGAAACCCGAAGAACAAACCCCTATGGCATGCTACCCGGGGCATGAACGCCATGGAAACCAAGAGGGATTGCAAAAGAACACTCGGCTCGGCCCAACTCGAGCAGTGTCTTCGCATCCAGACACAGGAGATAACTCTGCCGCGCGCTCCCGTCCAGCACCACGCTTAAAATGACGCCGTCATCCTCCGCAACCTCCCCCTCGCCGTCTCCGTTCCCCGGCCGCGCCACGAAAATAGGTTCCCCCGGCGTATGGCCCCAAGGCCCGCTCCAGATCAGTGCCTCGCGCGTCACCGTGTCCGTTTTGACGATACTGTCGAGGAGCGTGCTGCGGCCGCGGTTCGCCACGCTGTAGACGTAGCGGTGTCGCCTGCAATGGTAGGCCGGGTTGATGACCGGCAGCTCACCGGCATGCGGCGACGGGATGGACCAGACGAGCTCGCCTTGGCCCGTTATCGGCCCATTTCGTCGTCCTCCGACCTCGGCCTCTACTCCTGTCCCGCTCGGTGGTGGCGAGGGAATCCGGAACCGGTACCGGGCTAGGCGGGACTGGGCCGTCTGGATCCTGTTCTTCTCGTTCCAGAACGCTCCGGTTGCGCCATCCCGGTCGAGGAGGATGTCGTAGTAGAAGCTCTTTATAATGTCCTGGTTAGGGTACTCCATCAGGTCGCACACCACGTCGGTCCCGTCTTCCGTGGCTTCCTCGAAGGCGTTGACCGAGTGGAAGAAAAAAGCGGCGGGCGTTTCGAAGACGGCGACTAGACCGTTGTTTCCGCGACGGTCGACCACGAGCCATTTGCATGACTTGGTTTCGTCGAATTCCTCGATGGAGTCCAGGACGTTCCGGTCCCATGGCATCTTGGCACCGTTGAGGAAATAATGCGACACGGGAACGCACAGAACGACAAAGTTTGCAGTGAGAAAGAAGCTGTGGATGTAGCTGGGCCTGGCATGGTTGGAAACGGTGGCAAGAATGTCGGTGGTTCCCGTGGCCGCGTTGACGCGGAAGATGCGGTACGTCGAAGTCTTTCCCAGCTCTAGGTTGAAGTTGTATGCGTCTCCCGTCTCGGGATCGCGGTGGGCATGTGCGGACGAAAGAGGGCCCTTGAGGTCCGGATGGAGCGTCGTCTGCCTCGCCATGCCGATGGGCTCGAGCGAGTCCCTGTCTACCTCGACCAATTGCGCCGCATCGGTCGTCAACCACGTGTTGTGTATGCCGCTGCGATGGCCGCCGGATATTGCATCTGCTCCCCCTTCCCCATCGCTGTTTCTCGCCGGAAATCCCGGCATGTTGGTGTGCACCATGACCGCGACGTTATGCAAGTTTGGAGGGGCTTTGCGAAAGACGCTCATGATTTTGGAAAAGATCCCCACGCAAGGGTCACGGCGCTGGCCGAAGGAGTAGTGGTTACCAAACCCGCGTGCCCGAATATCCTCAACGAGCCGCTGCGCCTGACGCCTGGACGAATATAAGACCCGCACTGGCCCGTTTGTCCCGTTCTCTGGGGCAAGGATATCAAATCTATGCGTGTGGGCGAAGCCATCGAACCAGTGCGAGACATATTTTGTTCCGTTGGGGGTGCCCTCGACTTTGCATTCTCCCGGTCCAGTCCGGTAGAGGGAACCAGCGGCCCAGGCCGGAATATTTCCCTTGACAGACAGTTGTACAGGGCCACGCTCCTCCGTGAGGCCCTCAAACTGGACAGTCCTTGCGTCAGTTGACTGTCCAAAATAACACGACCAGGCGCGGAGGAGATATCCGAAGGACGCGCTCTCGACGGGGAAAGAGGGGAAGGGGTTGGCTAGGGACTCACCCCAGCCTTGTTCGGCCAGTCTTTGTAGGCGCCGTTGGTCATGTTTTGCACAAACTCATCGCGGTCGGCTGCTTCATCTGAAGGAGTGCGACGTATTGTTGCATTGTCGCGCATCGTAGATTCTTGAGAGGAGCCCATGGTAGCGGCCCATACTCTTTCCTCCCCGTGCTTGGTGTTATTAACAAGCCGGGTTGGGTTCTATGCCACAGACATGTATCCTATCCTTTGGTCTTGGGTCTGCACAGGAAATATGGAGAAGGACAGAAATGGGTTCGGAAGGTACTCGAAGCTCCGCAAATGCTTTCTACCAAGAACCGCTCATGCCCAGTCGGGTAAAAAAAAGTGTAGGGCGCAGTGTCCTTAAGTATTCCTAATGGGCTTTAAGAACAGAGGTATCAAAGTGCCAGATCAACGAAACCCCATCTTACACGTCGTCGGGACAGCTGCAGATAGATGGGACTTGCTCAGAGGGTGTGGTGACGTGAGCAAGGCCAAGGCTATCAAAGGCGACCCCAGGAAGGGAAATAGTGTGATGGCTAAATAAGGGTCGACAGGCAAGATGCATGTAATACTTGGGAAGGGACGTCTGATAAGAGAAGGAAAAGAAAACAAAAAGAAGAAGAAAAGATCAGTTTGGAACCGCCTAGCAGTGGTCACGTACCAGCTGCAGCCACTTAGGAAGGCAGGAGCAAGCGAAAACGGACGTATTCGGAAAGAAGCTCAAGGGAGAAAGGCCAATAGGCAGTTTCACTATAGAAGTGGGTGGATAATTATACGGCTCTTGACATGGCGCCTCATCAAGAGCAACGCACTTCTTAGCCCGCACCCCGTCTTATTGCTCGCTTGGCTCGGAGGTGGGTCGGTCAGCCGTGAAATCAAAGCTCTGCACAGAGCTTGGAGTTGGGTGCGTGCCACTGGTTGTTCAACGTGTTAAAAAAAAAGGCGACCCAAAAAGACGTCGGAGCCGGAGGGAGGCTGGCACGATGATGGAAAGGAGAGTGGCTTTCCCCCACCGCTTCGACGGACACGGGACGATCCCTTCCTAGAAGGGGTGCTTGGAGGTTCGTTTGGGATTGCGTCTTGTTAGCGAGTGCGGAATAAAGCCGTAGCAGCTCCCGCACGCAGTCCGCGTGGCCCACGCCTAATCTTGCAGGACGGACATCGGCATTTTACTTCACTTTACTATTTCCTTTTGCCTGTTTTTGTCCTGCAGCAGCGTTTAAAATCATGTTTATCTCAGAGCTGGATCGAATTGGTACGAGAAAGACCCTCTGGAATGACGGATCAGGGTCTTGTGTGGCTGAGCATGCGATTTTTTCGCTTATGACCAGCTCAAAAATATCCCAGAGCCACGTGTCCCATGACATGGAAAATGCCGGTGCGGGAACACCAAAGGCCCATAGAATGAAAGATGGAAAAGACAAGTACGGAAAACCCCCAGAGGGTAGGAAAACGGGAGGAAGCGAAGCAGGGTTGGAAACATGGAAACATGGGAACGCGCATTGGGAGAGCGGAATGCGACCGCTGTCCCACGCACGCGCGGGATCCACCCGAACGCCCGGGACGGCGCATTAAGTGACCAATCCGAGGCCGTCCTTGCCGAGGATATGACTTTTCTGATTGGTTGACAGATTAGCCAAGCGCTAGATAAGCGCCACGTTCAGCCACATTTAGACGAAGGTAAGTGGCTTGGTACCTACAAATTACGCCGCTGACGACGAGGACGAAGTAAAGTACAAAGTATTCGTACGGAGTAATTACCTGCTTTCATGATGCTATACTTCGTACGTGACCCTAATTCATCTCCATGAGACCAAAGATGAATCTATCTATCCTGCAACGCCTACAAAAAAACACCCCCAACAGGTTAAGAATGACCTCGTCCCGCTGTCCCATACCCATGGCACCTAGCTCTACGTAACTTGTCCGCGCCGCCGCGTTTGCCCAGGCTTGTCCGCATATTCAGCTAGCCGTCGTCCGGCACAGAGGACAGGTCCAGATTCTGCCTTCCGATGAACCTACCCAGAGCCGGAACAGACACCTCGCTCCGAACACATGACCGCAGGCGCTCACTCTAACAGGTATCTCGCCTCCCTCATACTTATCATCCGACTCATAGAACTCCCAGAGAGGCCGAGTTTCCGCTTCAGGACGTGCAGGTTCGTGGTGATGGATTGAATCATCCACGCTGGTATCCGAATCCGCCCTCGCCCGTAACGGTCGCATATTTGGGCTGGCCTGTACCTGCGACTGATCCGGGGCCCCGTCGAAATAATGGCCATAGCACACTGGACAAGCCTCACCCGTCCCGTGGGTGCCGTTCGCGATGGAATCTTCCAGCTGCTGCCCCGTGAGCGGCTCTGTGTATAGGTTGAAGAAGGCCTCATAAGCCTGATACGTGGCTTCTCTTCGATTCCAGGCCTCCTTCGTCTCAGTGAGCCAGGTGTGTGCGACGTCCCGGACCCAGCGAATCTGGTTGAGTAGCCGGGCCCCCCGGAAGTTTTGCGTCACCCTCGTCGACAACCTTTCGAGTTCCGGTATGTTGCTCGCGCCGCGGTTCCCTCGGGCGGGCAGGATTGCGAGCATATGCTCGTAGGCGAGTTTCAGCCGCTCATCCGAGACGCCGACGTCCTCCATCATCATGTTCCCCATCACGGTCAGGACAGTGAGGCGCCGGTTAATAAGCTCCCACACCACATAGCCAACCGCGTCTCCTGGCGGCGGCGCCTGGACCCCATTGACCCGCTGCAATGCGTCCGCCCATAGTTCTTGCATGGCCGTCCGCCGGGACGCAAGCTGCCCAGCCCCTACAGGACGATGTCGTCCGCGGCCCTCGCGGAAATAGCGAAAGTGCCGACGGCGATCCGCCAAGAGTGCGGCTTCTCTTCGCTGGGAGGCAACCCTATGGTAGACCATGTCCAGTCTGCGTGCCGGCGTGTCGACGGCCTCATCCAGCCTCCACAGCGCCCAGCGGATCCGATTGATGATCTGCAAGGCTGCCCGGTTCCGTACCGCTGAGGCGGCATTGTAGAGAAACTGCTTGATTTCCGACTTGTTGGCGTCGCAGAGACAATGAGGCGCCCGATGGCCATGCTCCTTGCATGCTTGCTCTTGTGATAGTGATTCGCGAAGCCGGTGGAGTGTTTCCCACGTGACGACACTCTCGTCGTTCGAGTTCAAGACGATAAGGGAATGGAGAACCAGATTCATGAAGCTAGCCCAATCACCCACATATCTCTTCACCCATTCGTTGTCGAGTGCTTCCTTGTTGTCTCTCGGTGTCCAGTTGATTCGAAACGACTGGATCGCGGCCGGCGGCACAGAGGAGATCCGTCCTGAGCATGTGGGACACATGGAGTTGTAGTAAACTTCGCAGCGCTCCCAGAGATGGCCCGGGCATGGCTCAAGTGCTGCACAGAGGACGTTGACCTTATCGGTGTGTACTCTCACCGGTCCCGCCCGTGAGGGACACTGGAAGACTCGTATTTCTCGGAGACACATGTTGGTGCGCCGTCGTGGGAGTCGTGGGGAGTCGTGGGGAGTCGTGGTGCTTCAAGATCGTCTGTCGATTTCTATTGTAACTGCTGCAAAGAAACTGCTGGTTTGTGTTATTCTGAACGCTTGACAGAGTAAGTTAATCACGATTATTGGAGTGTGGGATGCGAGCACGTCGGACGCTGGACGGCGCTATTTACACCCTCGTCTTCTTTATCACAGACAACACCGCATGGCCAGAGTCCTCGAACAAAAGCCCATACATTCAAAGGCCAGGGAACATTCCAACTTGACTCGAGGTTGGGCTCCCTTGCGATATTGATGTCCCTGAACCTACCAGTTTGGGATGTGGTAACAATGGAGACAAAGACACTCTTTGGGACGGGCCTGATGGCAAACCAACCCCCTCGACTCAGCCAGATTCACCGGAAACGGCCATCGCGGCTGCTTCGACAAAGAGTAGCCATATTTTTAGACATCCAATGGAAACCGACAGCTTTCCCGTCTTTGTCTTCTTTCTCTTGGAAGAGAAGAGGCAAAAGCTCGAGGGTTGCGAATGTTGTCATCGTCCTATTGCAACCCTCGCCGCGGCTGAAAGGACTGGTGACAGAATAGGAATTCTATTCTGGTTGAAAGAAAATGCCGCGGGGAGCTCAAAGGCACACTGGTAAGTATGTGTATGGGAAGAGAGGGAATTGGAAAGACGATTGTAATTGTCCGTCTCGACGAACTACCAGAACGTTGTACTTAGGTACCCTGTGAGTTTTGAAGTTCCAGAGGAGTTGTACATACATATAATTACTTGTAATCGCCAGTTGCGTACCTTGGTGGAGTGGCGCGGTAGTTGTGGCTTGTAGGTATGTGGCTTACCATATCTCCCCGTCCCGTCCACCCCGCAACCACCCATCACAAAGTAAACACAAACGTGCCAACCACGAAGCAACAGACACCGCGAGCGCCTGCCATCCCGATTTCCCATACAACCTCCGGCGCCCTCGACGTAGTGCCGACCTGATATCCAACATGGCCCCAAAAGACGGAAGCAAGGACAAAGATAGCTCCAAGGTGCACAAGCTTGCCCTCAGGGGTAGTGCCAAGCTTGTCGCCGAGTTTGTACGTCGAGACTCAACAAACAGATGACATTCCCAAGCATTCCGAGAAAACGGATGGGATGCGACTGACTGTCATTCTGATCATCTCTGATCGCTGAACAGTTCCAATACTCGATTCATACTATCCTGTGCGATGACCCCGGGCTCCCCTAAAACGTAAACGCCCATCGGAGCTAACCCTATGGTAGATTCCAGCGAGGTGTCTACCCAGCCGAAGACTTCACCGCGTACGTTGTCTACGGAAACCCCCAGTCTCGCCTATATACGACAAAGCCCAGCTAACCACCTTGTCGCTCCGGAAGTGTCAAGAAATATGGCCTCAACATGCTCGGTTCGTTTTCGCCGCTTCTCCCGCCGCCCGGTGTAGCGCAGTCGCAAGGCTGGCGGCATGCCCCGTGCAACGTGAAGCTGACAAGAACCACACTTTTTGCGCAGTCTCCGCCGATGACCAGGTCAGGGCATACATCAAAAAGATCATGAGCCAGCTGGACAGATGGATGAAATATGGAAAAATCTCCAAGCTAGTCATCGTCGTCACCGACAAGGACACTGGCGAGAACGTGGAGAGGTGGCAGTTTGACGTCCGTACAACCTTTTTGCCCGACGATGGCGCAGACCGACTAATGGAAAATAACGGCAGGTCCAAATTCTAGGGAACCCCAAACCTTCAAGATCAAAGGGTGCCACCAGGGATGCAGATCAGGAGAACGCTGGTCCTGGGTATGTATTTAACCACGGGTCTTAATCCACTTTGACTGACGCCCGATTCCTACAGAGCCAATTCCACCGCCCCTCAACCCGAAAAGACCGAGAAGGAGATCCAAGACGAAATCGCCGCGCTCTTCCGCCAAATCACCGCATCCGTGACCTTCCTCCCACAGCTAGCAGGCGATTGCACTTTCAACGTATTAGTATACGCCGACGCCGACAGCGAAGTGCCGGTAGAATGGGGCGACAGCGATGCCAAGGAGATTGCCAACGGCGAGAGGGTGCAGCTGCGCGGATTCAGCACGAGCAATCACCGCGTTGATACGCTAGTGAGCTACCGGTTGGCGGATTGAAGCCGCTGCTTGTAGGATGATGTAGCGGGATTGTATACAGTCCCTGTTTACTACTCAGGGAACGATGTAATGTGCTTCGAAGAGACTTGCTGGTGCAGTACAACCTACAGAAGCACTCATAGGGCGGTTTCGGCACTTCCCATGCGGCGCCAGCCGATGGGATATCAAGAGAAGGGTCTCATGGCGTAAGGCGTTGGTGGTCACAACGGATCTTCTTGTACCATATAATACCTCCGATGGAATCAAGGACCACAGATGGTCGGCACAGGGCTGATTATCCCCGACAACAACCCTTGGCGAGCTCATATCAAACGCCTGTCAACTTATCTATATTTGTCCAAGGTATCATGAGGCATGAGAGGCATAACCCTTATCTACACCGACTCCATCGTGGCGCTTTCTGCCTGCTTCCTTTCTTTCCCTTTGTTTAAAACCATCCCTTGCTACACGTGCATGTTACTCATAACCGAATCTCCCCTGGTCTGCCCAGACTTTGGGTGCTTAATGGCGACCGCTCAAGTCCTAGACCCGCTTGAAGAAATAGACGTACGCAAATTTGCGCATCTCTTCAACGTCCCCAGCCAAAACCACCTTTTCGTCGTTGAACAAGACCCATGATGTTGAGTCGCCCTCTTGGTTGGGCAAGGCCTTGCGGATGAAGGCGACGTAATGTCTAGGTTTGGATGTTAGTGCACTTGGGTTTACTTCATAGGAGCGAGGAGAGGTGCCTCAAGTCGAACGTACCCGGCATGGATGCTAGTGCCCTTATGGCACACAATCGACTGCAATTGGAATCGGGCAGGCAAGGAAGCACTGCCAACCGGCTCTTTGGGCTGAGACGAATCTGCTGCAGCCGGTGCGGCATCTCCGTCATCGAAGATGCCCTGGTCATCAGGATGACTGAACAACCACTCGACCGCGCGCTCGACATCACCACCGGTCTCTCTCAATGCCTTCTTTGCCTGGGGTGCACCAAAGCCCATGGCACCAAGCATCTCGATCTTCTCTGGGTCTGCTGCCGCCGCGGCGGTACCCGAGCCAGCGCCTCCCGAGCCGGAGAGGTCGAGAGGGGCGTCAATGTCAGGGTCTTCCATGTGACCGAACAACCATTCCATGGCGGCGTTGGCATCCGAGTTGCCCGTGGCGTGTAGGGCCTTCTCGCAGCGGTTACGAGGGAACCCCATGGCCTCGAGAGTCGCCAGTGCTTCTGGGTTAGGCACAAAGGCGGGAGCGCTGCTCTCCGGTTCGTCTGGAAGGACTTCCTCGGCGGGCTGGATGCCGGCTGAAAGATAGGCATCCAATGCAAAAGGCTCGTCCGGCACAATAACCGGGACG
Source organism: Sodiomyces alcalophilus JCM 7366 (assembly GCF_042370955.1). Classification (NCBI taxonomy): domain Eukaryota; kingdom Fungi; phylum Ascomycota; class Sordariomycetes; order Glomerellales; family Plectosphaerellaceae; genus Sodiomyces; species Sodiomyces alcalophilus. The sequence goes on along the minus strand of NW_027263535.1, from coordinate 2,546,364 downwards.
TCGATCTTGACGGGAACCCAGTTGATCACTGCCATCTTCCTGGCGTTGACGGCCAAGACTTCAGGGAACGTCTTGAAAAACGAGCGTTTGGTATAGCCGTCTTTACTTCCACATGCTGAGCAAGTCAGTTCCACTACCTCTTCGGCGGTGAAGTTGTCGAGGCATTCCTTGAGCGTAACAGGTTTATATTGGTCGCCCTTGTCCTCCGACCCTTCCACTGCCGGTAATTTCTCCAGCGGGACGTCTATGAAGATATTGTCCTGCTCGTTTGACGTGTACCGCACCTTCTTGCATGCGAGGCACTGCAGGCGCTGCTCCAGGACAAACCGAAACGGGCGGGTGGGATCCTCGAGGCCGGGAGGCTGGCTGGACCGCGAGATGAGTTTGAACAGATGCTGAAGCAGTTCAAACGCATCCTGCTGCCGCATCGTGGAGAACTCGGCATGACCGCGGCCAATGAGATGCTTCAGCATGGCTGGAGCCAGGCCTTTCTGATGCGGGATCTCGGGCGAGTGTTCTGATGCTATCACATCCGAGTCTGGCTTGGAGTAGCGGCCGGAGAGCAAGCCGTCAGCCATCTTGCGAAGCTGCGTCTCCAGGTCTGATGCCGGATCATCGACCACCGGAAGGTCGAGATTGGGCTGAAAATACCGAGCCCGGAACGACGGCAGGTCGAAAAGGCACTGAATGATGCTAGCTAGATAGCAGCTATTGCCAAGATTCTTCAACCCAGTCAGGCTTGGACCGAACAGTGGCTTCAGTTCTTTTCCATCCTCGGTAGTCATACTAAACTCCCATCTGAGATTCTGCTCGATTTGCATCTCCGTCAAACTCTTCTCCGTCTTTTGCTGCTCGGCAAGAATGATACCCCAATGTGCCAGGTGCTTGCCCAAATCTTCGTCGATCCTCTCCTCGTCGCACTTGTAGCAATAGACGTCTGCTGTCCCTTCCGGTGTGATTGAGCCCAGTTTGACGGCGACGCCGTGACCAGACTCGGTAGAATGGCCGAGAGCGTGCGAGTTTCCGTCCAGGCCACCCATCTGTTTCCTGCCACAGCCGAAATTTCCGCATTCGAGACAGAGCCAGAGGTTCTCGTTGAGGGTGCAACTATAGCAATGAGTACCGTCACCCTTGGCGACATTCCGTGACTCGGCCTGCTGCAACGTCAAGATATGTTCGCAGCTAGTGAGTTCCTGCTCCCAGGCCTTGACCTCTTCTTTTCGCGAGAATGTATTGGCCTTGAGGATGCCGTCGACGACTGGAGACAGTTTGGCATCTGTCTGGTCAAGCTCGGTGTTGCATTCGAGACATTTGACGGACGTATGAATGTTATATTTATCTGCTTCTGTCTCAGCAGCGATGGCGAGCTTGGACATCTTGAGAGGCGGTTCGTCGCGGACGACCACTTTACGTGATCGGCGGATATTGAGGACGAGGGGATGGTTCCGGAGAGCTCGGTGGAGGCCTGCATGGTTTCGTTCGCCAGCACACCCGCCGTTGAAGCATTGCATGCAGACGTCTACTCCGGAAGGATCATCGATTGAGTCGAAGCATTGCGTGCAATCCTCGCGGTAGACCGACTGGGTTGGCGTCGGCACGCGTAAAGCTGTTCATGTCAGCTTCATCTTCCGACAAGACAACCAGCGTCGAGCGCGGGGGCAGTACTCAGAGACTCGAGGTGTGGACACGCCATGATCCAAACAGGTTTATTTTGAATACGAGAGAATCAACGTATTCAGTCGTGGTGGATGACTGTTTCGCTGCAGCCTTGCGAGGAAAACGACCCTGGTTTCGATGTTGCTGGCACACAGAAGGCAACGGAGGGGCGAGGTAGATTCCAAATACGTAGCACCGTTGTATGTAACTGTAGGTATTCAACGGTGACGTTTGCCCCGCATACCAGCACAGTACTTCGTACGTAATGGACTGAGATTACTAATGGGCTTGACTGGAACGACCGTAAGTCCTACTATTCCGACCGTAATCAGTGGGTCTTAGTGGATCCGCGCGATAACGCAAAGTACCGGATGTACTGAGCCAGGTGGCTACTTGCTACTTCGTATAACTACCTCTATTACTTCGTACAACGTACCTAGTAGGTAAGGTATTCAATTCACGTCTTCCACCCCTCCATCAACACATCAATTCGTCGGCCCGTGTGCCTGGTTCCTACCAGTACCTATCTACCTAGGAAAATTGTGATGGTTGATAAGATAAGGGAAGTAACACAATAGGTGGTACCTATACTGATTGTACGTTGTATGTAGCTACTATGTACCTACCTTAACTTCTACATACAAATTGGGTGTGATACATAGGGAGGTCGGGCGTCACGTCATTGGCCCACTGATTACGGTCGGAATAGTAGGACTTACGGTCGTTCCAGTCAAGCCCTTACTAATTCCTTACCTTCAGCTCTCCATCTATCGGACAAATCACGTGACATAATACAACGTTAAATCATATTGTTAAGATATGATAGGCCTGTTCCCTTCTGCCACCACTGTCCTTGCCACCCGGGGGATCTGATACTCCGTTTTATCTTATCAATCAGTTTGAGAAAAGGTGGTCATGTGACCAGCCTTTGCCGAAAACCGAGTATACTATGACATTACAAGTCGTTATACACGATGACGATTGGCTGAAGGACCCGCTTCTATCACCGAGATCGCCGCTTGTCTCCGTCACAGTGTATCGCACCCCCATCTTTTTATTCTCTTCGCCTCCTCCTACTAGACTACCTGCCTACATAGCTTCCCATCATCCGTCATCATACTTCAACGACCGACCGCCATCAATCTCTTCGTCAAAATCAACGTCTTTACACCCACGACTTCAACAACAAGCTCGATTCGTGACGGTACAAACATCTGCCAAACCCAGAGCTATTGAAAAGAACGCCCGTCATGCTTTCCAGGACTATCCGCGCTGCTTCGCGCACCATTCTCTCTACACCCCTGCGGCCACTTCCCGTTGCTACCCGCCAGCTTGTACCGGCAGTTTCCGTGAGCGCGACGAGGTCATATCACGAGAAAGTGCTTGACCATTATTCAAGGCGTAAGTAGTTGAAATCAGACATTTGTGTGGATGGCAGAAGTGACTAACCATAACACAGCGCGGAATGTCGGTACCTTGAAGGGCGATGATGTCGGGTCTGGGCTCGTCGGTGCGCCTGCTTGCGGTGATGTGATGAAGTAAGTTAGACCCCTTGCCTCAAAGTCCCTTGCATCGTTTTCGACACTGCTGGATATCTCTTGCATACTTTCGTCTCAATACCGCGAGCGCTATTTCTACCAGATGCTAACATCAAGTAGAATCAATATCCGCGTCGACCCCAAGACCAATGTCATCTCCGACGTAAAGTTCAAGACCTTCGGCTGCGGGAGCGCCATTGCATCCAGCAGTTACCTCACGGAACTCGTCAAGGGCATGACCCTCGAGGAGGCCGGCCGAGTAAGGAACACAGACATCGCGCAGGAACTCAAGCTCCCGCCCGTCAAGCTCCACTGCAGTATGCTTGCGGAAGACGGCATCAAGGCCGCCATCGCCGATTATTACACCAAGAATCCATCAGCGAAACCTACCGACCTCTCGGGCACTGCCAAATCGTCGCCCGTCTCGGCTTCCGATTCGAGTGCCACCACGGCTTAAAGAGGACAAGCGAGTGTAAAACGACTGGTGATTGTGTGGGGGAATCGCGGCTGCTAAGTTAATTTGTCTGAAAGACGCATATTCAGACCTACAGAAAGCGGAGTTTGGGAAGAGTTAGGCTTCAAAATTTTGGAAGTGTATGGAGCACAAGCACTCTCATTGTTCTAGTCATGCACGATTCAAGTATGCGGGCATAGGAGGGATTCGACCGGCTGCATAAGATTGGGGCTCAAGCCCAGGAACAGGTCGCATTGAGTTTGTACGAATACATACTTGGTCACACAGACTGCCGGACCATATTGCTATTGCACACATTACTGTCGAGTATCTCACACGTCAGGCCATAATAGTTTGTGTTTGAGCAGAGGTAACCAGATGAGTTCCGCCGCCATCGGTCGTGTTAATCATAGCCCGAAATCCGTCTATCCCAGGAGTATGGACTGATCACTGCAGAAGGGGCCTGATCCGGGATCTTGGAATGGTCTAGTTTCAATGGCTGTCGTGATAAATGGTGATGATTATATTTTGGTTTTGTTCCTTGTCTTTCCCCAAAACATAAAACAGAGAGCATTCGCTGTTATAATCCCCAGAAGCAAGCTCTTCCGCGATGATGATAGGAAACTACGGCCATATCCGGCTGTCCTGTATGTACTGGGAACGGGGTTGGGATATTCGGCCCCAAGGATGTGTCTGCCATCACGTTGCGCCGGGATATCGCAGACGGACTGTCATTATCAGAGCCCGAAGAGTTCTGAAGCAGCGTTGGCTCCGCAAAATGCTATACATAGTATTGCTCGAGCCACGGACCTAACAACGATGCCAAAAGCGATGGCCTGCGCGACATTGCCAAGTCGTTTGCGTCGGAGACGCCGTTCCAACCACAGACTAACTGCCGAAGATGCGAATGTTCTGAACCAACACACAACATGATGGAATCGGCTACGACCACGGCGAGAGAGCAATCGGTCAGCACATTGTCCAAGAACTCCCCCACTCCAACGGCGCGCAAATCCCTACGCCCTGGCTCATGTGACGGCGACAACAACCAGGCCTATCGTCCCATATTTCTACCTTGCAGCTGGCTTTGAGCAGCAAGATACTGTCACACACTGTTTGTGATATGTGGGATGGCGTTGAAGGTCATGTGGACCCTGTTCCCCAAGGGTACGGGGCTGAACAGGAAGCCGGATTACTGGGATACACAATCATGCCCGAGGACATAGGATGTCCGATGTGCCGAGTGAAACCGACTCTAGGTAAAGTTCATGCCTTTGGAGGTTGGTCTCACTCTCTCTTTCGACCATCGCAACGGACCCCGAGTAGCGATCGCAGAGTGTTGGCGCTCCAGGCATGGACGAAACCAGTGGCATGTAGACCCATTGCTAACGGGTACGTGATATACAAGTCGGCGTGGTGTCAAGCGGCGTGGACCGGTTGGCGACGAACCTTTGGAGGGTGGCGCTGAGAGAAGGAGGCGAGCAGGCGGACACCAGAGAGGTAGGAGACCCTTAAGAGATTCACAACGACGACACTGAGCCACTACACTACACGTAGAAGGCAATGTGACCATTGTGCCCATAGAGGACAGGCCCCCCCTGCACCAGCCAGAGCTCATCCGAAAGCGACTGAAAGCAGTGTGCGTGGCCGGTTCGGCATGCAGAAATCCCGACATCCGCGGCCCATGCAACGTTCAGGGTCGAGGCGATTGGGCCCCATGTGAGAGGACGATAGTCGTGTCCCACTAGACCAGCAGAGAAACATCTCAACGTACCTGACAGAGCGCAAAGGTCAGAACAGCTGTACGGAAGAGATAGCTGTAGGGAAAGGATGTGCTGCCGCATCGCCATGGACGTGGATGCAGTCAGCGTTAACTGATTTTTCGACGACACCAAACAACGAGTCTGAACAACAAGTCTACATCTCTACTTGCGGCAGGCAGGTATGAAGCATATCGTTGATCTGCGGGCGGCTGGAGTCAAAAATAACGACGGCAAGTCCCCGTCGGGCGGCCAGATGCGATGCCGAAAGACGGAGAAGAGGAACCATGCGGTGTCAGAACACTGATAGATTTCTCTTCGTGATGCTCGCACCGACTGCTCGAATCCCACCGCCACTAACGACTGAGAAGATCATCTACCCTACCACCACGCGTTATGATCCTCGCTTTACTCTGCGTATTCGTCAACTTTGTGAGCTCGACTCGTACAGGGCCCCCAAGAGCCGCACTCGACAGACCACGACTGTTCTTTCAATCATAAAAAGACTACCTACGTGAAAAGCAATCCCTTTCCAATCCATGGCATCCATCAGCGAGCCATTTAACGCAGGGGCATCTGGGCGAATCGCGGCATCGTGGGGGACCGGGTGCTGTTAAAATTGCCGCAGTATTCGCAGTCCCTTCTCCCCTATTCCCCCACTCTGCCTTTTTTTTTTTTTTTTTTTTTTTTTCCCAGTCCCCATCTTGGGGGCGCTTGACCCAAGTATGACCTAGTAAACACCAAATGATTATCTCCCTTCGTCAACAGGACGTAAAAATGTCTCTCCTCGTCAGCCATATCGGCGTTGCCATGTGGGTATTGAAATGCAACAATTCTGAAAATGCGACAATGATCAAGACCGTCACGTCAGCCCAGAATTAACCGGTCCTTATCACTGGTGTCAGGCACAATAGTAAACGAAACCCGATATGGGATATCCCGCGTGTTCTTTAAGAGGCCTCTAATTTGCGGCCCCTCGACCACTTATAAGATGCCCAATGCCCCAGCGCCCAGTCCCCTCGGTCCTTGTGCAAGCGGGAATATTCCAATTCATAGTGTAGAAATTGTTTTAGATGACAAATTATTAGGGGGTACGTACTTCGTACGAGGTATTGGACTCGTCAGGGCTTCCTGTCAGACCGGTGAAATGGTGAATGACTGCAAAACGTCCAAGAAAGTGGGGAGCCAAATCGGTCATACCACCTATTGCCAGAGTGGGTTTTGTAGATGTTGTACCTGTACAGTAACTACTCCACGGATTCGCCTTCTTGATTTGTAGACAGTACCAAGTAACCCGTGTCCGTGAACTCCCATGGCCAGCGGGAATAACATGTTAGCTGGAACGTCCGAGTAATGAGCAAGACCGAATTGGCTAGTGTAAATTGAAAAATGGAGTTAGACTCGTAGAGAGCCACGGAGTCCAAAGAGAGTCGAGCCCCGTGGTCAACTGACTGCGCCATTTTTTTCCCTTTTCCCCTTTTTTGTCCTCGCTGTTTCTCGTTGTGGTCCGTGTCTTCAAAAAATAAAGCTTCCACTTGGCTTTCCTTTCCCTTTTCCTCTTCTTCCTCTTTTCCTCTTTTTCTTTTTTTCCCGCGTTGAAGAATTCCCATTATGCCCTGTTCTGCCAAGTTGTCAATGTTCGCTTCTTTTGCTTAATCCACGGGGTCCCCCGGAGTGGGCGTGTGGGAACTTGCCCGATTGCGACAGCCAAGCCATACCAAGACAACGGTGTCGCAACCGACCTATGCGAGTACGTTTTTTCTCCTTACGCCAAGGCTTGGCCTCTTCAAGAGTTGTTGGCTGACCTGTATCTCCCGACAGTCATGGACCGGCGCCCAGCAACGCCCAGCAACGCCCAGGCGTTACCCGTCGATCGCTTCGCAGGGTTCCCAGCGCCCAGAGAATACCTACAATCTCGAGGCCGTGTAAAATGAGACCGCGACTGTCACCAGCACGAGACGAGCATGTCTCCATTGTAGCGTCACGACCTGTCGTGACTATGCCCAGGATGCATATAATTGGCATCATGGTAATGCAAGCGGAAGCTTGAATTGGCCCAGCGTCACCCGGTTTAGTCGATTACGGGAACATCGAGTGGAATCGAACGTTCTCGAGTTTCTTCGACACTCGAGCCTCTTCCAGGGGCATATTGTAGCTGTATGGAACCCTTGAGTGTCTTTCATGGACCAAAATGCCCTCGTCAGCCATGGGTCTCTTCGCATACTTACAACGATCTGAAATCGCAGAGGAAGGTATCATTATGCCACGCAGGACGTGTTATCGGCAGTCGGAATCCGCCAACAAATGCCATTGCTTGGCCACTAACAAATCGATATCCGCCCGCCGAACGGGGCCAAGCGACGAGACATTCGGCGTCCAAAGATCCTGCCCCTGGACCCATTCCATGAACACACTTAAGTTACATATGTACAGGCTTACCCGGCCACATCCTTGTGATGTCCCAGCACCGTCCCGTCTTGGGACTTTGCTGGTGGAGTGGGATCTGCATAGCTAGGTATGGCAAATCGTCACAGCCAAATCACTCACCATACAACATACACGGTCAGGAGACACCCCTCGACGACACTCACAACCCCGCCGACATTTTAATCATAAACACCTCTGCTGCGTCTTGCCATCTTCAATCGTCGTTCTGCCGATTGAACCTACCGATAGCGACGCCACATATCCGGACGCTCCGGCGATTTTGAACCTGTCAGCAGTCAAAGGGTTGGGCCAGGCCAGGCGAGGCCAGGCCAGGCAATTGGTCCGGCACACCTCATCACCTATTTGAGGAGCGGGTGCTGGACGAACCGCCGCCGACCACCTGCCTCTTTTGCCTGTTCTTTCTTCCTTCTCTCCGGGCACCTTATCGCGGTCAACTGGTCATCTCCCGCGGCGGTCTTGATCTGTTCTTCGAAAGAAGGGTAATCCAGCAGGCTCTGGTACCATCACGGCACAAGAAAGGTATACCTACGAATGGTTACTCCGGACCAGGAACACATTTCTACGGCCTTGGCGCGAGTCTCCACCCCAGTATCAATTGCTTCAAGAAACCCATCCGGAGACCCACAATTCATGGATCGTTCCCCACGCTTGGCCGAGTCACTCCCAGTCTAATACTTACCTACCACTAGGCGTGCCCTTCCCACAGCGCCCTTTCTTGCGTCGCTTCCTGTCTTCGAATCCACTCCCGGCACCTCCTCTCTCTCTCGCCCCGGTTGCCACTCTTTCTGCCAGCAAATCTTCATCCCTTGGCTTCGCATCTCCTTCTCCTCACATCGACAAGTCCGCCAGATCCCCTACCAATTCTATGCATAAGCCTCTCGTACCCGTACTCTCGCGCGAATCTGCCGGAAGCGCAGACCCATCGTCTTGGCAGCAGTTCGATCGCTCTTGACACAACACCACACGACACGGCCAACCGACGACGTGTACATCGAACCCTTTCGAGTCCGAGCGAAAAAGAAGTAAAAAGACGAGAACTTCTTCTCCTCCAAATCGCCCATCATGCCGAACCTCAACCTGTCCGACCTCAATACCATTCTGACCATCTTTGGTACGTCAAAAGAGCCAAGACTCAAATCCCCCATCTTTCAGGCCTTGGCGCAGCAGGCGTATGTATCTAACACTGACATTGGTGACACAGCTCTTTACATTGTTCTCTATGGCATCCTTTCGGTCAAGATCAAGAATGTGTGGTATCTGGGTGAAGCACGTATGTATCCGTTTCGCTCGCCGCTGCCTTGATGGAAGGGCGTCCCTTTTTTTTTTTTTTTTTTTTCTTTGCCGGCTTCCACTTCTGGCTAGGCCCTTCTTCACCCCCTTAGTCTGACTTTCTCGTCTCCAGTGCCTGCCATGATCATTGGCATCTGCTTCGGTCCCATAGCGGCCAGGTATATCGTTCCGGACAGATGGGGAGGTGCACTGCCGGATCAGACACCTGAAATCACCTTGGTATGTGCCGGTGGCTCCTCGGTCCTGGGAAGTACGTGCCAGTCGCTAATCCAGTGTTCTAGGGCTTCATGCGCGTCATGATTGGCATCCAGCTCGTGATTGCTGGTTACCAGCTGCCTGCCAAGTACCAGAAAGCCCGCTGGAAGGACATGCTCATCATCCTGATCCCCGTCATGACCATGATGTGGCTTTGTACTACGGTTTGCATTCTCGCAACGATCCCCAAGGTCACGCTGCTGTCTGCTATGGTAATCGCTGCCTGCGTTACCTCGACAGACCCTGTGCTGTCCCAGGCCGTGGCGAAGGGCCCCTTCTCTGACAAATATGTCGCACGTCCCGTCCGTGAGATTATCTCTTCCGAAGCTGGCGCCAATGACGGGTTTGGTTTTCCTTTCCTCATGCTAGCAACGTACTTGATTCGACATGCAAGTGATTTCCAAGTTGAATTTGTCGATGGGCACGAAGGCGGGATCCATCGCCGAGCCGAGGAAATTATCCGAACTGGGGGTGGCGCTGGTATTGCCATTAAGAACTGGGTTCTCGAGACCATCCTTTACTACGTCATCTTGGGCGCCATTTATGGTGCCGTGGGCGGCACACTGACGCGCTTTGCATTGAAATTCTCACTCCGGAGGTAAGAAACATGCCCACTTCATATTACTATCATTATTTTCGCAGAACAGTGCTCACAAATCCTCACAGGAAATGGATAGATAGCGAGAGCTACCTATTGGTTCCCATGGCTCTTGGTGTACGTGCAGTCTCATTCCCCATCGCCGAGAGGCCCGTAGCCTTACTGCCTAAAAGATCACGGCTGACTTTCATGTTCTTTTTTCTAGCTCTTCTTCATTGGCAGCACTGGCCTTATTGGGAGCAACGATCTGATTGCCTGCTTCGCTGCCGGCAGCGCTCTCAACTGGGATGGAGAGTATCTGGCCGAGACGCTCAAACGCCACGACGAAGTCAACTCGAGTATTGACGTGCTCCTCAACTTTGGCGGCTTTATCTATCTAGGGACCATTCTCCCCTGGGACGACTTCCAATCGGCAGCTACTGGCATCACATATGGTCGCCTTGTCGGCCTAGGCTTCCTCGTTCTCCTTTTCCGCCGAATCCCCGGCATCTTGCTCACTTACAGGTTCATGCCACACTCGATTCGAAACTGGAAGGAGGCCTTGTTCGTCGGATACTTCGGTCCCATCGGTGTGGGCGCAGCGTTTTATGTTGAGCACACCAGGCATGTGTACCCCCGGCTGGATACAACCAACGACACCGAGGTAAACGACATGCTGCGCGCACTCGCCCCTACTGTGTACTGGCTCGCCTTCTTCTCGATTGTTGTGCACGGGCTATCGATTCCCATACTCGATATCGTCTACCGGCGCATGGGCGTTCAGCCGATCCAGGACGATGCCGTGGAGATGCGCCGGAAGTCGATCCACGTCGCTGCGCCGCCCAACGCAGTCGAAGGCGACAAGGAGACTTTCATTGCCTACAACCGCTTCTCGCGCCCCGTCTTTGATAACTCTCAACTACCCGACTGGCGCGACGAGTACCCGGAACCAAGACCGTCGGGCGACCTGGAAAGACAAAAGTCCGAAAGCGGGCTCTCTGCACCGCCCATCTCGCGGAACCGCAGCCGTAGCAGGAGCACAATACGTTTCGTGGATAGGCGTGGGGCCACCGTCGGGCTTTAGCGGCCTAGCAAGAAGAAGGCCTCCTCAACCATGTGTGTTCCCCATTGAAGATCTTTGGGAATATGGCTACTCTTGCCATGGTGACAAGATTGGCCTCCGACCTGGCGGTCATGCGATATACCCCAGCGTAAATGGGTTCATTAGGGCAATTTGAGGAGGCGTGTCCACTGAAACTGCGAATCACAAGGCCTTATGTGGAGGACTGGAAGGGCGTCTTCTGGAGTAAAGGGAGTTATGTTTTTTTTTTGTAAGACCATACTAGCGAGCGACTCATTTGCACCTTGGGAGTAAAAGGTAGGTAGTCTAGAGCTAATAAAGAGAACTATGATCTTATCTTGAAATAATCGTAAAGGTTACAGCCGTTCTACGAGGTTATTAGGGCTTAATAATGTAACCATACGATTGCATGTTTCTTCAGTGTATACCGAATATACCGTTTCCTAGATTAGTGGCAGCCTAGGCGGGGAGCGTCGATTGAAATGGTGTTATTAGGCTTGCCGTCTATCTGTGTAGTTGAGGATGAGGGCAGTAGTGTAGAGGAAGATTTGATTTCATATTCGTTTGTCCCAGTCCGACTCGGGAACTTGAAGTCTAACAATATTCGTAAGGTTGTGTTCTCTGTTTTGGAGGAGCCCGCCGACAATCCCTTATCGATAAGATAAGCAATATGATAAAGAATTTTTGGGCAATTTTTTTCTGGGTACTTTGGTAGGTACATGGCGCATCCAACACCGCTCCCACCTTCCACACCCTTGGATTTTGTATTCCAATTGCCATTCATTGGTTCCTTCTTTCGTGTAGATAGATACCACAATGGCGGCGACGAAGCGTCTGGTATCCGACAGCGACGCTGGTGGTGACCTTGCGGGACCCAGCAAGAAGCAGAAAATCGCAAAGGCTTCCTCGAGCGAGAAGGGCGACGGTGTTACTGTCACGAGCGTAGACAAGAAACAGAAGAAGAAGGAGAAGAAAGAGAAGAAAATCAAGAAGGAGAAGGAAGATGGGGAAGGAGATGTGAAGGATCAAGAGGAGAGGAGAAAGCAGAAAGAGGAAAAGAAGAGGAGAAAAGAGGCGAAGCGCGAGAAGAAAAGACAGGAGGAAGAAAGGGAAAAGCAAGCTCAGCAAACTCTTCCCGATGATACTCCTATGACCAACACAGAAGAACAGCCCGAGAAGGACGTTTCGGAGGAGAAGAAGGACAAAAAGGAGAAGAAGAAGAAGTCGAAGAAGGACAAGAGCGAGAAGCGCAAGGCGACAGCCCCTCAGGAGAATGGAGGTCACGCCAAAGATTCTCCAGCACACACCGGCACTTACGAACAAACAGCATCTCTATCTGCGCTTCCCCAGTCCGACATCGACGCTTTCCTAGCCGAGAAGAACATCTCCATCGACGATCCCAAGGACAAGTCTCCGTCTCTTCGTCCAATCCTGGGCTTCGAGCACCTTCCGTCTACCGATCTGCTTCGCAAGTCTCCCTTCGCGGCGTACAAGACTCCGACACCGATCCAGTCTGCATCGTGGCCCTTCACCCTGTCGGGGCGCGATGCCATTGGCGTTGCGGAGACCGGCTCCGGCAAGACCATGGCCTTTGCGCTCCCCTGCATCGAGACCATTCTTCAGATCAAGAATCGCTCCATCAAAGCCGTCGTCGTCTCCCCGACCCGCGAACTGGCCATGCAAACCCACGAGCAGACCACCCAGCTCGCGTCTCTCGTGGGTCTCAAGTGCGTGTGCATCTACGGCGGCGCCTCCAAGGATGAGCAGCGCGCCGCCCTCCGGAGGGGAGCCGACATCATCGTCGCGACGCCGGGGCGGCTCCGGGATTTCATGTCCGACGGTACCATCTCCCTGGCTGACGCCCGTTTCGCCGTCCTAGACGAGGCCGACCGCATGCTCGACACGGGGTTCGAGGAGGACATCAAGGACATCCTCGGTTCCATGGCGCCTCGCGAGACCCGCCAGACGCTCATGTTCACGGCAACCTGGCCCGCGTCCGTGCGAACGCTGGCCGCCACGTTCATGATCGACCCGGTCAAGATCACCATCGGGTCTAGCGGCAAGGAGAACGCGAGCGGCGCCGTGGAGCTGCAGGCCAACACGCGGATCACGCAGCGTGTGGAGGTCATGGACTCGCGCGCCAAGGAACAGCGTCTCCTGCAGATTCTGAAGCAGTACCAGCACGGCGCGGCCAAGGACGACCGTATCTTGGTCTTCTGCCTGTACAAGAAGGAAGCTACTCGCGTTGAGAATCTCCTGCACCAGCGCGGCATCAGGGTGTGCGGCATCCATGGCGACCTGAGACAGGACCAGAGAACCAGGAGTCTTGAGGCGTTCAAGTCGGGTGCGACGCCCGTGCTGGTTGCCACGGATGTGGCGGCGCGAGGATTGGACATCCCCGAGGTCAAGTTGGTCGTCAACGTCACGTTCCCGTTGACCATTGAGGATTATGTCCACCGCATCGGCCGGACGGGTCGGGCGGGCAAGACGGGCGAAGCCATCACTTTCTTCACGCAACAAGACAAGCCGCATTCTGGCTCGTAAGTAGTCTCCTTCTTTTTTTTTTTCCCGTTTTTCCTTTCCCGTTGCGATCCCACGAATGCATCAGGTGCTAACATGCCTCTCCCTTATGTAGGTTGATCAACATACTCAAAGGTGCGAACCAGCCCGTGCCGGATGAGCTGTTCAAGTTTGGTACAACTGTCAAGAAGAAGGCACATGACACATATGGCGCGTTCTTCAAAGACGTGGACATGACGAAGAAGGCTACGAAAATCGTTTTCGATTGATGATGAGGGTATCAAAAGGGTCAACAGAAAGGGGTTAGAGCTTATATGGCCGTCAAGTCTATATGCCATGGGCCTTAACAACTCATCGCCTCGGCGCAAATCATGGTGCCCTCCCCCTTCTGGCATATCTTCTGGCATATCCGTAGCATTGGAGGATGATTTGGCGTTCGCCGAGTAGTCTTGTGGACTTGTGTCAGTTGAAATGCGTTTCATGTCGTATATAGAAGATGCAAAGGAAAAACAGGGAGCTGTGGATGTCACGTACACAAGAAGAACGAATGGAACGGCCGCCGCCGCCACCTTCACAACGTCTCCTAAGCCACCGGCGCTCGCAGAAGTGACACCCGTGATAGTTCTAATGAGCTGTGGTGCAACAAACATGACCACAGCACCTATCGAAGAGGGCCGTAGCGATGACACGGAAAAAGATACATTCTGCTCGGCGAAGGAGGAGCGGATAAAGGCCAGGCTCCAGATGATGCGACATGCCATGTTGATGCAGTTGGCGTAAACGAGGCCGGCGGCGCCAAGACCAAGTATGCGGAGGAAGAGGAAGCCGGAAGCGGCAAAGGCGAGGGAGAAGACGCCCATCCAGGCGGATTGGCGATGAACTTGGGCCTCGGAGGCGACCGAGGCGACGAAGGCCTCGGTGACACCGTTGAGTGCGAGCAGAGGGATGTAATAGCAATACGTGGCGAGGACGTCGCCGGCGCCTTCGCTGGCCCAGCGACGGCCGGCGACCAGGGCGAGTAGGGGAGGGGCGGCGACGGGCCCAACGCTGATGATGATGGTGGAAAGGAGGACGTAGAGCTTGAGCAGGATGTGAAGATGTTCGGCGGCTGTGACCGTCGCCTCTTTCGATGGTGAGGCAAGAGAGGATTTAGCGTTGTTGGAGTTTGCTCTGCCCTCCTCCTTGACTTCTTCCTCCTGCGGGGAGAGGAGACGGCTGAAGTACGAGCGGCTGCTTTCCTCAATGGGCTGGAAGACGAGACGCGCCAACAGGCCTCCGTAATTGTTGGCGAGGGCATAGACGCCCTGGGCCTGCGGGGTCGAGAGGATAGAGACGAGAAAGGTATCGCCCTGGGTCAGAACGTGCTTGACGAAGCTCTGGGCCATCATGCTGGAGGCGAGGCTGACGGTGGGACGGTAGAAACAGGACCAGAGGTAGTCCTGGCCTGCCGTGTTGAGGCTAGTCAGCTTCCGGGGCAGTAATGAGAAGCTGTCGGCGGAGGCGAGGCCGGCGCCGACCCATAGGTAGACGGAAAGGAGGCACAGGCCGTAAGCCAACTGGCCGAGGGCAAAGGGGAGAGGGCCCAGGTCGAGGCCGGCACGGGAGGCGACCACGGCGCTGCCAAGCGCGACGACGCAGCGTAGAAAGGTGGCAAGGGATTCGGCGGTGGCGCGCGGGCCGAATTGCAAGCGGACCTGCAAGAGGACGAAGACGGGCTCGGAGAGGAGTTCCAGGATGGCGGCGACGGCGTAGATGCGGAGCGAGAGAAGAAGATATGGGGTCGATGCCAGGATGGAGTCGTCAGCTGACGAGAGGTACAGAGCGGCAAGGGCGGGAGCGACGATGGCGCCGAGGAGGACGGCCAGATAGCCCAGGTTGACGACGGCCTGATAACTCGTCCCGGCGCCGTGTCTGGCGCCTGGTGCAGCGGAAGTGGTCGTCTTCTGGCGCTGGACGGCGACGCGCAGGCTCTCCCTGGCGAAGAAGAGGACGGAGAGGTAGTACACCTCGAGTTGGGCGGACAGGCCCAGGAGAGCTGCGGTCAGATAGCGGAGGAGGAGCTGGTTGGCGATGAAAGTCACGGCGCGGGAGGCAATCTGGAGAGAGATGAGAAGCGAGGCACCCTGGACGGCCGCCTTTTCCGTTCCTCTGCTGGGAGAGGAGCTTGAAGAAGAGTGAGGCATCATCGAGGGTGGTTCATCGTCTTGCTTTTCGCCGAGGTTGGATTGGGCTCCCAGGGAGTCGTTCATCCTCGTCTGAGGTCTCGATGGTTGTTAGGATGAGGGTGTGACGTTGTGGTCCACTGACCAGGCGTCCGTCCTAATCCTAGCCGATTCGACACTCGAGCTGGATGACGTGGTGACTCGCATGAAGAGGACACCAGGCAGGCGGGTGGGCAGTTTGCTTCCAATATGAAAGGTAATCAGGAAGATGTGTGTGATGCTGTCAGTGCGGCCGTGAGGTACCTAGTATGTACATGACTTCGACGTTCAGCAGTGTCCAGGCAAGTACGACCCACTCTTAAGTAATTACATGGGAATACTTAGAAAATTCTGTGGTTGGTTGACTGTAGGTACATATACTTTCAACGACTTGCGTCAAGATACTCCCATCAGATATATTCATTATTCCAAGCGATAAGCAACCCTGATTCACCAACTACCTATCCAAAGCAAGACTTTATAGCACATTGTTGCTAGGGGAGTGCCGGTAAAGTATTTACTGAGAAATCATACGATGTGTGTCTGCCTGCTGGTTGATAAAGTGGGCGGCAGTGAATTCAACAAGTGACAAGTAAACTGCCCCACCAACGCGTGCCAACGCGTTTTCTATCTTCAACAACACAACCCCTTCAACTCTCGAAATGCATAGAAGAGGAATATGCCTCCTGTTACGCCGCGCCTTGAGCGCAGCCCTTATGAACGGACGCTAATATAGTAAGATTTTTTTTTCCCCTCGTAGTCTTCTAAAGTAAAGATTCGTAAAAAAATATTGTATTTAAACTTAATGGTTCTCTTACGCGGTCAGATCGGTGCATGTTAAAGTGGGGGTGATTACTTGTCACTGCTGTGGGTTCTTGATTTTTGGGTGTCGTTACTAATTAGCGCCGCGGGTGCCTGGATTCATTCGCTCATAGGCAAGATTGGAAAGGCACGAGGCAAGCACACTGCAAACGGCCCGGCGAACCAGTTCTCAACGTACGAAGTACCTTTTAGACTAGGTACAACGTACATGTACATATGTGCACTGCATTGATCCTTCCTTCCATCCTCTCTTCCCCTCTCGTCCTGCTCCCATGTGCTCTCTTCCTCTCTCACCTCGTCGCCCATAATTACATTTCTTTCATCTCACGATGATCGATTCCCCTCGTCCTTTATCCCACCCAAACACCTAATATGCCTACATGATTCCGCTCCTCTCCCCAGCCTCGGATCACCTGCAGCCCCACCTCTTTCTTGGTCGGTGGCAGGGATCCCTGTCTCACCTGCAAATCGCAGGTCCAACTCCACCGAGTCGAGTCGCGCGAGTCGTGATAAGGATCCCCAACCACAGACGAGCCTTGTGTGAAATACCATCTTCACACCGACAAAGAAAACCGCCCTACGTCGAACCGAGCTCGACCCCCTTGCGAGCTATTCCAGCCCGGGTTCCGTCAAAATTTTCGCGAGACAGACAGCATGATACACCCTACGAAACCACCTTTCTGCTCGTCGTGTCGATAACGGACATCCCACTATGGCCATACCTCGTCCTCACGGTCATACGTTGGCTGATCTCCTTCCGCCAGCGACCGCCAGCAACCCTCTCCTCCCACCGCCTCCTCTCCGATGCTGCTGCGGACGCGATGAGTGCGTCTTTCTTCACCACAACCAATCCATCCTTGATAGCGTTGAAAGAGATGTCCATACCGCCGCTAAACTTGGCCAGGTATGTTGCCCTTCAGCCGCCCATCTTGCATTCCAGTTGTCTCCTTTTTCTTTTGTCCCAAGCCGCAGATAGCATTCCTCGAGGAAGCCCCGTCGAGAGTCGTTGGAACAAAGACAACGGTGCTTCTCCTTGTCCTTCGCGTTTTCTTGGGCGTCTTTTGCTTCCACCGTTTTCAATCGAGAGACAACACTTGACGCTCCTTCCATGACCCCCCTCGTGGTGCATCATATCCCGGCCTCATCCTACGGTTTCAAGTGCTCGCCATGACAAACTCGCTGATTTTCTCCTTGCAGGCGCTCCTCGCCCGCCACGAGGCGTATATGGCCGATGCCGAGCGTGATCATAACGACCTGACGGCCCGGATCGAGCAGCTCGAGATGGATAAGCGTGAACTGCAAGCCGAAAACATACGCACCGTCGAGGAGAACCGCGCCTTGCTGGATCAGCTGGAAGCCCTGAATACGACTGTACACAACTCCGATATCCGCATCCAGACCCTCGAAGCCACCTTATTGTCCTCCCAGCAGGCCGTCCGCCGGCTCGAAGGTGCCGCTTCGCGTGCCGAAGAACTGGAGCGCCATGTCGCTATGCTCGAACGGGAACAGGTCCAACTGCAGAACAATCTGATCACCACAGAATCCGAAGCCGTCTCGGCCATGCAGCGCTGGAAAAGGGCGGAACGAGGCATCTCCGAGCTGCAGAGCCAACTGGAACGCATGGAGAAGGAAACCAAGGACGAAAGGGAACGCCACGTCGAGGCCATGGATCGCATGGAGCGCCAGCGTCAGAGGGAGCTGGAACTCAACACCGCTGCCGGCCGGCTGAAGGGTGCCGCAGCCGCCAAGTCCCTTGACAAGGGCAAGAGTGGCGGCAGTGTCGTGTCCCACTTCCTTAGGGACCTGTTACAAGACAACGCGAATCTGCAGCTGGGCATGGCCGAGCTGCGCGAGATGCTGAACAATTCTAATGACGAGATCCAGGCACTGCGTTATCAGCTCATGCACCACCAACCTGTCGCCGACGAAGAAGTCTCCTCCAGCGCCGTATCCAACCTCCGCACCGAACTCCAGCCATCGCAGCAGCATGACGACTACTACGATGGCTTGCCGACGACGAGACTGTCCCAAGCGTTCCATATTCACCACCACTACCATGTCGCCCAGAGACCCGAGCCGCGGAAGCCGAGAAAGAAGCGCGGACAACTCACATCCAGCACCAGGTTCAGTCTCCCTGGAACATCCACTCCTCCCATTGTATCTCATTCCCACCGCGATTCGACCTCCACCCTTCCGCGGCCGCCATCTACCAGATGGTCATTCCTTTCCGATCAGCCGTCCGATCGTGCCGCTTCTTCCGTGCCGAGTTCGCCGCCCTCGGCCCATGGGTACTCGGTGTTTGACAGATTCCCAGACACCGACATGCCTAGTTCCCCTCCGACCAGCATCGATCCCATGTCGCCGACTTTTATTAGGAGAGGCCATGCCAAGCGTCCGTCTGAAGTGTCAAACAGGAGCGTGTCGTTGCCGAGTCACTTCATGCCAGCACCTCAGCTCCCGTCGCTGGATTCTTCTCTCCAGCCAGAGACACCCGAGCCCATCGCGGAAGAGGCCCACGAGGATGCAACCGACACCGACGTGGTGGAAATTCAACCCCCGGCGGATGAGTCGCAGGCAGAAGAAGAGCAGACGGAAGAAGAGCAGGGGTTACCGCCAGAGCTCGATGTTCCATCAGGACCGCGTCTTCTCCATCGCGTCTACTCGCACGAATCCATCATGTCACTCGCTGGCGGCCTGGACATTCATACTCTCAAGGCTCGGCCCAGCCAGCTCACACTCCGTCCCCTGGGCGGCGCGGAGGCCGTCTTTACAGGCGTCACCGCATCATCTACCATAACCCGCGTAACCACGAAGCGAAGTACGGCTGTGCTCCGCGACAGCCTCGCCACATTCCCTGCACCTTCAACGCCGGCCAGGAGCTTATCACCGGCGAGCACCACGGCCGATTCGTCGGGCAAGCTGGGACGCTGGGTCAGTTGGCGGCCGTGGCGGGGTGGAGGCAGTCCGAGCAATGCGAGTGGTACTTTGCCTCCTTCGACCACCAAGTCCGACAAGGAGAACAAGGAATTGCCCCGCGCCCCGGGGATCAACCAGCCCGGCGCGATCCCAGGTTTACAAGACTATCTGGCCTCTCACCAAGGGCCTCTTCCAAGTAAAGTGCTGCCCGACGTGGTGGATATCGACGCGCTGCGCGAAAGCCTAGAACAGTGAAACAGACAACCCAAACCGAAAAGTCGAGAGGCAACAGCGCGCATGGCATGTTTCCCAACAAACGATATTTCCGTACTTATTTCCTTTGTTTATTTTTCGTTCATTTATTTTATCCCTTATAATCTCCCTTTCCCTCATCTGTTTCCATCTTATATTTGATCCAGACTTTTGGCGTTTGACGGGTCTTGGGAATGATATCTTGGGAGGCCTCGAAATCGGGAGATACCCTTTACCATCGTTGCATTTTCTCTTTCGATTTACAATGCATTTCATATCGGAGCGAGTGGGTTGGATGTCACACTTGTCTTTTCAGCATTACAACAACTTGGGCATTTCGCCCGGCCATGACCATTGAATCTTTATTTACCCTTTTCATATCATTCATCAATCCACGGATATGAACATATATCATGTCATTTTGGTATCTCAACAGAATCATTGCGCGGCCAGTCTCCATCATAACGCAGCGATAACTCAGTATTTGGTCAAGACAGGAGTACCTTCGGCCCTGGGGAACGACCACTTTGTCTCGACGAAAATCTTCTGCATGGCGTCCTCCCGCCGATCGAACTTGGTATACACCTTGTCCATGTCCTCGAGCCGAACGCGGTGCGAGAGCATTTGGTAGACGTCCAACTCGCCCTTCTCAAGCTTGGAGCGCAGCTCCTCCCAGTACTTGTGCACGGGCGCCTGGCCGTTGCCGATCAGGCGGATGCCGCGCTCCATGAGGGAACCGATGTTGAAGTGATTGGTATACCCTACATAGGCGCCGGTGACACCGCAGCGGCCGAAGTTGCGCACGCCCTCAATCATCTCGTTGAGAATCTCGCTCGTGTCCGTCTCGGCGCCCAGCTGCATCTCGATCCAGTGGAGCCAACCCTTGGCGTACTCGCCGGCCACGCACTCGATGGCGACGTCGGGCCCGCGGCCCTCGGTCAGCTGCTTGAGCCTGGTCACGACCGTGTCGCGGTTCGTCACGCCGTGGGAGAGCTGCTTATAGTCGACCAGGACCAGCTTGTCCTTGTGCGCCGCGGGCCACCTCGAGGAGACGAAGCTCAGCCTCGGCTCCGTATCAACGAAGATGACCTGCTTGGCGCCCTCGCCCAGGGCGAAGTAGCCGGCCATCTGGCCGATGGGGCCGGCGCCGAAGACGGCGACCGAATCGCCCTCGTAGACGGCCGTGTCCTTTACGGCATTGTAGGCCGTGGGGAGCACGTCGGACAGGTACAGGGCCTGCTCATCGGGGACGTTGTCCGGGATCTCGAGGAGGTTCACGTCGCCCAGGGGCACGCGGACATACTCGGCCTGGCCGCCGGCAAAGCCGCCGGTGAAGTGGCTGTAACCCAACATGCCAGCTGTTTGCGTCCCGTAAAGGGACTTGGCTTGGGTGTTGGAGTTTGTCTTTTCGCATTGCGACGAGAGCTTCTGCCGGCAGTAGAAACACTGATGGACACGATGTCAGTATGGTGCGTCAAGACGTCAAAACGCCATGGTAAAATGAGAAAGGGGTCGGTCGGATGGACAAGGGGTAACCAAGTGGACTGGGGAAACTGACATCTCCGCAAGCAATCTGGAACGAAGCGACATAGCGACCGCCCTTCTTGATTCCCTTTACTCCGGGCCCGACCTCGTCCACAACGCCGCAGAATTCATGTCCCATGATATCGCCCTTGGCCATCTGGAGAATGGATCCGTGGAATAGATGCAAGTCGGAGCCGCAGATGGTGGTGCCGGTGACGCGGAGAATGACGTCGCGGTCCTCCAGGATCTTGGGGCGCGGGGTGTCGACGACTTGCACGGTGTTTTTGCCCTGCCAGACGAGGGCCTTCATGGTTTGCGACGCATCCCCGGTCTTGGCGTAGTTTGAGACATCCTGGGCTGTGATGGCGTCGCCTTGGTGTCCTGTGGCTTGTTCCACGGCGTGGGCTGCTTGTGACATGGCCATGGCAGGAGATGTGGGGGGTTGCGAGAGTTTAGTTCAGCTTGTTGATACTTACTTGGATGCGTATAGGTCTGTCGGTTATGAAATAGAATGTAAATTGCCCTTTACTTGATGTGCCCCGGACAGCAGATATAAGGATAGATTTACACGCATCACGCAGGTCGTCCCATTTCAATGGCGCCCACTGACCCAATGGGAACGACGTCATGGGCTGCACATGTCGGGGAGAACGGATGACGGTTCTGGGGCGTCATTATCCAGTTCACACCTAAGCTCGGTATAATATTCGAGGTGCCAAAGCCGATATTTGACGACGTCGAGACGTCATGCGACACGAGGCGCCGCAGTGTACCGTACCCGTTTGAACCATTTCCAACGTCGGCGGTTCATTTTCACCGTTCATGACGTTCAGCTTATCTTATCTGCCCACGTAACGAAGGTACCTTTACTGTACTTGCGACGGAACCTCGATAATCGATAACGGCACGTGTGAGGGGATGGCTGACATAATGCGGGGTTGGGCGTCAGGGGCATGGTGGGGAACCCCTGCAAGACCCTCAGGACAAGTGTCACACAGACCGCATCCTGTTACGGAATTATTTGCCTTGAGCCGACTTTTGACCTTCTCCAATCCGATCGAATCTGGCAATGCGGAAGAAGTGTCCGCAAAGGACAACGAGGCACTTCCAGCGTCCGCACACAATGGAGCCGCCATATATCAATGGCGGAGCCGAGTGGAATGCTCGAGCGCGAAGCCATTGGAATCCTTTTCTCCCTCTCCCCTTCCCCTAAACATCTTTTATTTCTCTCGCCCCCCATTTCACACACTCCCCCTTCTCGTAGAGAAGAGCTTCCCGTTGAGGATTGGCAGTGTCGTTACCGCTTCTTCACTCATCGTTTTTCGTCTCTTCTTCTCGCCTTTTTTTCTCCTTCGCATAAGCCAGCAGCCATGAAGTTCCAGGCGGCCACCATCCTCCTCTCGGCCCTGAGTGCCATGCCGGCTGCGGCGCAAAACGCCAACCCGCGCGCCCCCAACCCGCTGGACCAGGCCAAGGCCACGATCGTGGAGAGCTTCAAGTGGCGGGACCCGTTCACATCCCAGACGACGGACAACTTCGACGCCGCTTGCGAGGTGACCAAGGTGTTCACGGCGGAGCAGTACACGCTGCACCAGCTGTACGACAAGCAGCCGCTGGGCCTGTGGTCATACGTCGAGGGCCTGAAGGACTTCTTCACGGAGCGGGAGTACCCCGGCGGGTTCTCCGGGCTGGACCGCCACGGCTGGGACCGCAACGTTCTCCTCATGCACTACGACACCGTGCCGATCCAGGTGCGCGAGTGGATCGAGGAGCAGACCCGTACCGAGAGCGAGCACTATGGCCTCTTCGCCACCTTCAAGAAGCCCGAGGACAAGCACCAAAAGGTCACCGAGCAGGTCGCCATTCCCAAGGACGGACCGGTCGACCGCGAGGAGGACAAGGACAAGGTTATCCTCTTCGCCCCGGGTGCGCTGTACGAGATTCTTCCCCTGTTTGTCGCCGAGTCGAGCGACTGCAAAGGTAAGCTTTTGGTTCCCCCAGTTGTCCACTTTTTTTTTTTTTTTTTTCCTTAACCAATTTTACGGTTCTGAATGTTTGCTAACGTCATTTCCCTTTCTTCAGATGAGCTCCTGGATCTTAGCAAGTACACCCCGGAGCCGAAGGACGGGGCCGTCATCGCCTGGCCCATCTCCCACACCCGGCCTAGCGTCAGGGAGAAGCGCCGGGAGATTGAGATCACCATCAAGGCCCAGGTCTTGAAGGAGAAGGAGGGCGGCGCCGAGGAGGCCAAGGAGAGCAAGGACGAGCTGTAAATTTCAGTGTACAACGGGAATGACTTGACGTATTGTCGCATTGGGACAAGTAACCCAGTACATACGAAGTACATACGCAAACAAGGGACGTGGCATCGATATGAGGACGTTTTAAACGAAGGACAAATACTTCCGATATGTTAGGAGTTTTAGGACAGGCATTCACATTATAATATAGAAGGTCATGACTTGAGTCTCATATGTCCATCCAAAGTCGTCCATCCAAAGTCGTCCATCCAATGTCGTCCATCCAATGTCGTCCATCCAATGTCGTCCATCCAATGTCTGAGTGCCGACTGCCTCGTCGAAGGTGATAGATTGCCCAAGTTCAGTTGTCGGTGAGAGACTTGGGGTTACTTGTAAGTTGTCGCTACCTAGGTGATTAATTCCTGTACTCAGTACATGTGCCACGTACCTGGCGTCTCGGCATAGCGAAGTGGGACTGGCTTGCATGAAAGGTGTTCCCCGAGTCCATTTGTCATCCAGTCGTTATACACCCCTGCAGACGATAGATAAACGCCTCATAAATTAACATGCCGAAGCTGTGACCAATTAGTTTATTACAACGTATGTTTCGTCGAAATTTAATGTGAATATTCTCGCGTCATGGGCCAAGGGAATAATACCCAGGGAAGTCCGCTTCTATGTATAATAGGACGGATGAGTTGCTGTTCTATACTGTAGTCACGTACAGCGTAGTGTAAAGAGGTGTCGGACTGTCATATGGAAATTCGGGCCAATGCGATAATTGTGCTGGCGTTCGGGGTATTGAGTAGGCTATCGGCGTGGGTCGTTCGGAATGGCGTTACAGTGTCGGCCAAAGTATTGTGCCCCACATTATACCTACCGACGTTTTCGTAGAATGTTGGCGTTGGGTTTGAATATGAATACCTACGTAACTTTACGAATGCGACATAATGAATCTACTTCGTAAACAACTCTCCCATTATAAGCCTAGGAGTAATATAATATAAATACTATACCCGCGGTTTTTATAGAAGGTACAGTTATATTATATAAGAGAGGGAAATCTCGTTGCGACGCATCAAGTATGTAATCGCTCGACAGTTATATCGAGCATTATAGCACTAATACCAGCATTAAAGTCAGCACTAGCATTGGATTCCTGTGCTTGGAATATAGTGTATGTACAGTGTACCAATACTGCACTTCACAGGGAACGAACTCGAGACTTACCAATACGTTGCAAGTGACTGGCCAAGTGGGGCTCCACTCGTATCGATACGTAACGTCGCGACCAAGCATGTCGTCACTGACGGGACACGGGAGGGTACATCGTACATGGAGCGCGGGAATTGAAGTGGCATCAGATCCTACAAATCCTCCTCCTCCCAATACATCGTACTTTCCCCTCGTTAAGAATATCGCAACACTTTATTGTACCTGCAGAGGTATCTCACCATCCAATCATCCCATACCATCAAGGTCCTTTTCTCCTCCTCCCACTACCCCTCCTTCTGTTCTTCTATCCGGGTGACCTTCTGATCACTTCCCACCTATATTAGGGGCCCATCCAGCGTTTCTCTCGCTCTACCCCCATCTGCCTTTATGCAACCCTTCCGATTTCTCTTCACACCCCCAAGACTCCAACGCCTCGCATTCTCACCACCCAGGAGGGGTTTCTCGTCTAGCTCTCGCGTCATGGCGCCCGCAGAATATAAGATCAAGTTGGTCTCCTCGCTCTCGTCCCTACGCCCGGGAGAGAAGCAGGAGGTCGAGGTGGAGGGCATTGAGGGCGGCAAGGTTCTCCTGGTCAATGCCGGCGGAACCGTCCAAGCCGTCGGTTCCCGATGCACTCACTACGGCGCGCCACTGGTGAAGGGTGTCTTGACCACCACTGGCAGATTGACCTGCCCCTGGCATGGAGGTAACCCACCCTACCGTCCCTCTGGCTTTCTCCTCAAAATAAAAACGACTCGTCCCCGTCGCTGACTTGGCCCACGATCACCAGCCTGCTTCAATGCCAAGACCGGGGATGTCGAGGACGCCCCGGCTCTGGATGCCCTCCCCGTTTTCAAACTCACTGAACGAGACGGCGCCGTGTACGTGACGGGCGAAGAGTCCGCCATCAAGAGTAGCCGACGAAAGCCCAACTTCCAATGCAAGGGTCCGGCTGTAACCGGCGACAAGGTCGTTATCGTGGGAGGCGGTTCGGGTGCCCTCGGAGCAGTCGAAGGCCTTCGCAACGGCGGATTCTCGGGTCCCATCACCATCGTCTCCCGCGAGGGATATCTCCCCATTGACCGTCCCAAGCTTTCCAAAGCCCTTCTTACCGACGTCGAGAAGCTGCAGTGGAGGGACAAGGCCTGGTACGAGAGCGGTTCTGTCGGTTGGGTCGACGGCGAGGTCACCGACGTCGACTTTGCCGGGCGTGTCGTGACCACCGGGGCCGGCGACAAGTACCCCTACGACAAGCTGATCCTCGCCACCGGCGGTACGCCCCGTGCCTTGCCGCTGCAGGGCTTCAAGGTGTTGGGCAATATTTTCACGCTCCGTACCGTCCACGACGCGAAGAAGATTGTCGAAGCCATCGGCGAAAAGGGCAAGAAGATTGTCATTGTGGGCTCTTCGTTCATCGGATTGGAGCTCGCCAACGCCACGGCTAGCGACAACTCGGTCACCGTCATCGGCATGGAGAAGGCCCCGCTGGAGCGCGTCCTGGGCGAGGATGTGGGCAGGGGCCTGCAGAAGGGCCTAGAGGGGAAGGGCATCAAGTTTTACCTTTCGAGCGGCGTCGAGAAGGCCGAGCCTTCGGCTTCCGATCCGTCCAAGGTTGGAGCCGTCCTTCTCAAGGATGGCACCAGGCTCGAGGCCGACCTCGTCATCCTGGGCGTCGGCGTGGCCCCGGCCACGCAGTTCCTGCAGAACAACAATGCCATCCAGCTGGAAGAGGACGGCTCCATCAAGACGGACGAGTATTTCCGCGCCGCCGGTGTCCAAGACGTCTACGCCGTTGGCGACATTGCCACGTTCCCATACCATGGCCCCGGCGGTGACGGCAAGCACACCCGCATCGAGCACTGGAACGTGGCCCAAAACGCCGGCCGCAACGTGGCGGCCCACATCATCGACCCTTCTGTGAAGCCGGAGCATTTCATCCCCGTCTTCTGGTCGGCCCTTACAGGGCAACTGAGGTACTGCGGCAACACGGTCGGTGGCTGGGACGACGTTGTCATCCAGGGGAACGCCGAGGAGGGTTCGTTTGTGGCATACTACTGCAAGGGTGACACGGTGATTGCCATGACCTCGATGGGCCGGGATCCCGCCATGGTGCACTCGGTCGAGTTGATGCGCCTCGGCAAGATGCCCAGCAAGTCGGAGCTGGAGAAGGGCGTGGATGTGCTGACTATTGGCCCGTTGGAGGCTTAGTGTATATATAGATAATCATGGCGATGGCGGCTGTCAGTCAACTCGGCCTCGCCCTAGAACAAATAAGAGACTATTGGGAAGAACCTGGAGCTGTGACTTGCTCTCAACTATGCTGCCAATCCTAGCAGTGACATTGGGAGAGACTAGGAGAAGACAGGACGAGCCTCATCTTAGGCATCATAAGTATCGACTGTCGCGCCGTCTGTACCCTTACCCCGCAACTTTCAGATTCCAGGATACGGCCCTCTCCCTGCATCGTATCATGACATGTCCCGCTTTTTCTACGTGTAATAAACAGCTGTAAGAAAGCTGCCAGAGATAAGATATGACATTTCATGATTGGACTTGCCCACCGCATGTAAACTGGAACGTGTCGGCAGTGGTTGGCTCTCGGTCCCAACTGCATCCCACCTCAGAATCCTATGCAAGGGCACATAACCCCTGGGAATGCATGGCAGAAAGTGAGAATAGCGGCATCCGGACCGGGCCGTGAAGTGGGGACAAACGGGACGAGACGAGACGTACGTTGGGACGGAGCCCAGGGGACGTGGTGGGCCGTGGGCAGCCGCGGTTTTCCGAACCAGCCTGACTACCCCTAAGTCCCAGGTGGCACAAAAGAGGCGACTTGCAAGTATGATTATAGGACAGTAAGCTATTTGACTACCAAGTCCCCTCTTCGGACTCGTTCGGTGCCAATATTCCTTCACTCCACTGTCTGCAGGCAAGGTTATCTGACTATCCCAAGTCCGCATCAAGATTGTAGCCAACCCACAACCACAACAACAGCAGGACCTTCTAGATATATACGGTACATATATAACGGCCGCGTCGATCTGATCAGGGCAATGTACGGTCTTGATAGACAGATAGTAGTGGCTGCAGCTCGGAACGTCTAGACAGAATTCGAGGTAGGATGATGCCAATGCGCTGATAGTGCGTTGATATTAGACATTATCTATTAAATACAAGTACTCTACAGGTCTTTCTAGTAAATCTCGGGCCCGTCGGGTGGACCCAAAGAGAACCCAAGGATTTGCTCCGAAACCATGGTCTCCTGATATGGCTCTTCTCTTGTCAAATCCTCCACTTTGATACTGGTGTGGTGGGTTACCTTGTGCCTTTTCTTGCGCCTGATATCTTCAATAGCAGCACTGAGGTCCTTGTCAACCTGCATTACTCTTCGCACCGCCGCCCCCACCCGACCTCCCCCACGCCAAATTGCAGGAGCCTGCTCAGGGAATACAAACCAACATTCCTCGAGGTTGTGATCTGTAAAGCCGCAGGCTATGCACTTGGCCGTTTCTTCGGCATCATGTTTCCTTTTTCGGCGGTTGATTTTCTGACGGGCGCCATTCCGCCCGCCATGGTTTGGTGGTGCGGCCGGGCTATCGTGCCCCTCCTCTTCTGCCTCGCCGACAGAATAATGACCTATACGACGAGGCCTAGCCGCCTGCTCCCCTTCTCGCGAGGCAATCGTCAACCCCACACTGCGCTCCGCATCGGCTGCCAAGTCACGGGGGCATATCTCGCCAGCCTCGATCCCACGTATATCCCGCAGCTCAGCTAATTCCACCCAGAGACTGTAGACGGGGCGCAGGGCGTTGAACAAGTCGGCAGCCCACTCGAGCGGCCGGGCGATATATCCTAGGTCGTTACATTTCCTTAGTAGGAGCCGCCACTGCCGCACCCAGGAGGCTACTTTCTCGAGGGTAGTCGGAGGGCTAGACACGTGACGACGGTAGTTATTGAGGCTATCCAGCGAGCGGTGGGTGAGGTGGGCGTCGGCTTCAGCCTTGACGGCGGCATAAATATCCTGGACGGAGGCGTCCCCCAGAAAAAGGTCCTCACGCCTGGCGGGGGCGATTGAAGTAGTGATCCAGGAGAGCAGGGCCGACATGCTCATCTGATATTTGTCATACGTCGCCTGCTCTCGGACCCAGACATCGACATCAAGTGTATAGGCAGATCTCCCTTCGCTGGTGAGATCCATGGCGTTTTTGGGGACATCGATGCCTTCGGCGACAGGGTAGTTGGAGAGGGCCGGTACGGCGATCGCTGTAGGCGGAGGCAGGGGGTTGTCAGGCCGAATATAGTTCCACATGCCTGTCAACGCGACCTTGCTTTCAAACAGGCGATTCCATTCATCCCAGTCCTTATAGCTGGTGTAGATAACCTCGGTGGTAGGCATTGTGAGCGTAGGCTGCAAGTTGGTTTGGACAGTTAAAAGGTCGCTGCATGAACCGTGCGAGGCGGTGGCTTCTCAATCGGCAGTTGTAGGGTTGGTAGATCGATAAAAATTTGGTGAGTAGATGAGACTCTTAATTGCCGCATGTAGCATTTTGACGATGCAACAGATTGATTCAATTGAACGAACAGAATCGAGAATCGTACTTCGTAGTCAGTCCCATCGAAACTGAAGCTGGCTGTCGATGTTCCAGCTGTGGATACATGTATCAATTTGCTGATCGGAGCCATAGTTATTCCGCTCTCGTAGACGCTAAGATGGTTTCCTTTTTCCTTTTCCCTTTTTCCTTTTTTGTTGGTTCCTCCTCTCTCGGCCGGCACCGGCAGGTAGCAGCAGTCCGCCACCTAAGACGGGACGGACGGAGAAGAGGCCCGTCGCCTCCCGCATCATGAAAGGTACAAAGTAAGTTCTGATTTGTCTTCACACCCATGATGAGCAAGTTGAGTGGTGTTGCGAGGTGGAAAATAAAGAGCGGTGAGTCCGAAGACAATTCCATCCGTTCGGTGGCAAATCGTTCGCAGTGCTCGAGCCGGGAACGTCGCAGTGTTCTTGGCAAACGGCAAAAAGGAATGACACCTTTCATAACGACGTACAAAGCAATAGATTGACCTTGTGCGTTGCACATGGTTTTCATTAGCAAACATCTCCACTCGGACCCGTCCGCGGATCCGAAGATGGTTGTCATCCGCCTGTAATCGCGTGTAAGTTGGGTTCCACACTTGGAAATTCGCCCGGAGAAATTCCCAAAGGGGCGGAACCGCGGCAACGTGCCTTAATAATTAGCCTCTTCCCGTTCCTCAACGCCTTGGGAATAAAATTTCCATTTCTTCTCTTCTCAACTCTTTACAAGTTAGCCCTGATCGCTCTACCGGACTACCCGCCAAGGACAAGCCCGAGCACCCCAAGACATCAACTCCGCCCTGCACATGACCTACGACAGCTACAATGCAGAGGACAGCTGCCTAAAAAACCGCCCGCGTTGGCCTGGGCAGGCCTATGACGACGACGACGACAGCGTCCCGTCGGCCGGCCCGCTCGAGGACGTCTCGGGTATGGCCGGCCGGGACGCCCGCCAACCGCAGGACTCGGAGAAGACGTTGGTGCTCGACAATGGAGTTTTCCCAGGACCAGCAGGAGGGGAAGGAGAGGGAGAAAGAGAAAAAGAAGGAAGAAGAGAAGGACAAAGAGGAGTGGAAGGAGAAGGAGAAAGAGAAAGAGAACGAGGAGGAGATGGGGGAGACGGAGGAGAAAGTGGCCCAGAAACGACACCGCTGGCCAGAGTCGAAACAAACCTCGACTTCCCCGAGGGAGGGCTGTCGGCGTGGCTGGTCGTCTTCGGATCCTTCTGTGCGATGCTTTCCGTTTTCGGTCTCATCAACACGGCGGCCGTCTTCGAATCGTACTTCTCGACCAACCAATTGTCCGAGTATTCGTCGTCGGAGATTGGCTGGATCTTCAGCCTGTACCTGTTCATCGTCTTCTTCGTGGGCATCCAGGTCGGACCCATCTTCGACAAGTACGGGCCGCGCATTGTCGTGCCGCTGGGTGGCTTGCTCATCTCGGCCAGTCTGCTCATTTTGAGTGTTTGCGACGGTAGGTTACCTATCCTGGTAGTCGGAAGGGAGAGCGAGAAAAGAAAGTGGGCGGGAGGAAAGTCTCACGTAGAAGTGCGACGGGAGGAAAGAGGGTTGGCTGGAGTAGCGGAAAAGTTGATGTCTGGGAACCATGAGATTTGTCCATGTTTGCTAAGTTTGAATCGTTGCACCACCAGAATACTACCAGATTATCCTATCCTACGCTGTCGTAGGAGGATTGGGCGGCGCGCTCCTGAACTCGCCCGCGTACGGAGCCATTGCGCACTTTTTCGACGCCCGACGCGGCTTCGCCACGGGCATCGCCGCCACGGCCGGCGGCATCGGCGGCATCGTCTTCCCCATCCTGCTGCAGCGGCTGCTGCCGACCCTGGGCTTCGGGTGGACGGCGCGGATCCTGGGCTTCATCCTCCTGGGTCTCGGGGTGCCGGCGACGGTGCTCATCCGTACCCGTCTGCCGCCCCGGGACACCATCGCGTCGGTCTGGCCGGATCTGACCATGTTCCGGGACGCCAAGTTTACGCTGTCGGCGGTGGGCATCTTCTTCATGGAATGGGGCCTGTTCGTGCCCCTGACGTTTATCGTCTCGTACGCCGCGCGCTTCGAGGACGACCCGACCGACTCGTACACGCTCCTGTCGCTGCTCAACGCCGGGTCGGTCATTGGTCGGTTCCTGCCCGGCTTCGTCGCGGATAAGCTGGGGAGGTTCAACGTCATCCTCGCCACCATCGCGCTGTGCGTCGCCACCGTCTTTGGCCTCTGGCTGCCGGCGGGCGATTCCAAGCCCATGCTCATCGCCTTTGCGGTGCTGTTTGGCTTCGCGAGCGGCAGTAACCTGGGACTCACGCCCGTGTGTCTCGGCCAGCTCTGTGACCCCCGGGACTACGCGCGGTTCCTCTCGACGGGGCTGATGGTGGCCAGCTTCGGCACACTCACTAGTCTGCCCATCGCCGGGGCCATTCTCGAAGCAGGGAATCACAGCGACACCGGCTGGATGGCCCTCATCGTGTTTGCTGGTCTTTCGTACGTTCTCGCGCTAGGGTTCTTCCTTGCAGCGAGGGTATTGGCCGTCGGTTGGAGCGTGAAGAAGATATTCTAATAGACTGGTTGTTGGGTTCCACCGAGGTTAGACTGGTTTTTTGTATGTTTATGGGAAATGTTTCGGGTTCTGCACATTCGAGGAAGGGAAAATAAAGGGAATAACCGGCGAGGAAGGTTTTCAGATGAGAAAAGTCCGCCTACCCCATGTATATATAATCTTCTGGGTGATGATCATGGTCTCAGCCTGGTTGCGCAGGCATCTTCCGCCAAAAGCGACGGCGGAGAGAGATTATATCCAAAGCACAAAGTAAATAGACAAAGAAGCAACTTCTTAATATTTGGTAAAGAATCGTGGAAAGTGGTTCATTCATCGAACAGAGGCAATGGCATCTCAGAACCTCACTCAATGCGTTGTACGGAGCTGCATTCCAAGAAGCTCAGCCATGGTAGGTGGAGTACTTCGTACTCCTACCTACGAAATACTGCTTATCTTATCTTTGGCGGGGGAGGGGCAGAGCGACCGAAATTTCATCGCAGGTACGTACTGTATTTCGCACTATGCTTATACTGTGTGCGTACCCCGCCAAAAAGAAACGATCCCCTTTCGACGTCCGCCATGATATGATAGTAAACTCGTCTTGACGCATGCCTATTCCTGTCCTCCTACATAATGGCAGAATCAGAAGTCATTTCCGCACCGCCAGTACTCTCGACACCGGCCGAACACATCTTCGAAGACCCGACCCCAATAGCAGTAGAGCCGGCCGGCCAATTCCCACCACGAACCGACGATGAACTTCATGCCATCTACGAGATCCGCCGCACCGCGCGCGAGATCAAGGAGGGAGGCTGGAGCCGTATTGGCCTTCAATTTCCAGACCATATGCTGCGCGATGCCGGATGGGTAGTTGAAGCCTTGAGCAGGGCCCTCGCCCAGGAAAACCCCCCTTCTACTCTCAAGTCGCTCGAGGGCAAAGGAGGCACGGAAACGAATGGTCCGACCGAGTCAACACCACCACGGCCGGAAAATGCGCAACAGCCGACCAACGAGCGCATCTACATCCTAGCAGACACCTCCTACAGCGCCTGCTGTGTCGACGAAATCGCCGCCGAACACGCCGATGCCCAGGTTGTCGTGCACTACGGCCGTGCCTGCCTCTCCCCGACCTCCCGCCTTCCCGTCATCCATGTCTTCACCCAACAGATCCTCGACCTCGACGCTGCCGCCGCCGCCTTTGAGACCCAATTCCCCGACCCCGACGCCGCCAAAGTGGTCCTCATGGCCGACATCACCTACCAAGACCACGTCGAGCCGCTGACTTCACGCCTGCACTCCAAGGGCTACCGACACGTCCTACGCACCGTTGTCGTGCACAACCCAGCTGGTGTCATTCCCAACCGGAGACTAGCGGCCCCCGTCGAAGACGAATCCAGTCCCAAACTAGACGACGACGTCGATCTCACCGGATACTCCCTCTTCCACATCGCCGCGCCCCCTCCCGCCCTCCTCCTCGCCCTGCACAGCCGCTTCGCCTCTCTCCACGTCCTCCCTACCACACCAACCGCCACAACCACCTCGCTCCCACCACGCATCGAAGACCCCACCGCCATGACCGCCGCCCTGCTGCGCCGCCGCTTCGCCCGCGTCCTGACCCTCGCCAGCGCCGGCGTGGTAGGAATCCTGGTCAACACCCTCAGCGTCGCCAACTACCTCCCGACCATCGACCTGCTGCGCCGCCGCATCGCCGACGCCGGCAAGAAGAGCTACACCGTCGTCGTCGGCAAGCTGAACCCGGCCAAGCTGGCCAACTTTGCCGAGATTGACGGCTGGGTCGTGGTCGGGTGCTGGGAGAGCGGCCTGGTTGAGGAAGACGCCGGATTCTACCGTCCCGTCATCACCCCGTTCGAGCTCGAGGTCGCCTTGCGGCCCGAGAGCGAGCGCTTGTGGGGGCTGGAGTGGTGGGGTGGGATCGAGAAGATGGAGCAACTACAGCTACAGGATGCCAACCAGGATGCCAACGAGGAGGCGAAGGAAGACGAGGGGTTGGAAGCGGAGGTGGATGACGGCGGCGTCGAAGGGGAAGAATCGGCGCCGCCCGAGTTCGACTTGCGGACCGGCAAGCTTGTCAGCCATAGCCGTCCGATGAGGGTTGTGGCCGACGGACACACGAAAAAGAAAACCGGCAGCCAAAGCGGAGGAGACGCGGACGCATCGGTGTCTGCAAGGGAATCAAGTGCGCTGGTCAAGACGGCTGCGGCAGGGGAGGTGGCCACCATCAACGGCGTGGTGAGCCCCGGGGCCGATTTCCTGCGGTCGCGACGGACGTGGCAGGGTCTCGGCACGGACTTTGACGGCGACGAGAGGAGTACAGTGGTTGAAGAAGGGCGAAGCGGCGTGGCGAGGGGATACACAGTAGGAGAGGACGGCAGCCGAACATAGACTGGGGAAGGCCGTGGAAACGAACACCAGGGGTTAATATATACATATATACACTTTCTGGCGGACCTGGGCAAGGTCATTCGATACTTCGTAGAACTCGAAACCTCCCATGGCCCTGGTGCTCGTTGCATGTTCATTTCAAAGACACCCTTTTCCTCGGCGCTGGCTTATAGAAGATGCGATAACCCAAAAATTGCTCCAAGATACCCGCTGGGACTCCAATGATTATTCTCTTCTTTCTCTGTTCCCCTAGTCTGCAGGAAAAGGGAGCATAAAGGTAGAAGCAAAACGTCAGCTCGTATTAAGCGAAAGTCGTCATCAGGGCGTGCCTTGACATTGGCTATGAAAGCCATCGATGTGTATGACCGGAGAGCCGCCGTCAAAGAAGCTTGGCCAAAAGGACCAACTAGCAAAATGGCGGCTTGGTCGTTAGATCGCTTGCTTGCTCGTGAGGAATAAAAGCCGATGAATGGCCATGGTATCCTAATTAAGCCACAGTTTTCCATCCAATTCAACTTGGCGAAACTATTTCAATCGTATCGGAGTTGTTCTTTCGTCGTAAATGTCGTGGATGTCGTCGTGAATGTCCTTTCTCTTCCATCTCTCCCTTGGTTTCTTTTTCTGTCCTTCCACTTTCCCAAAAAGAACAAAATATCAGACATAAACACGGCGGGAATGCGAACTGGGCCGAGATTGGTACGAGCGAGAACGACGGCTACTGCTGCGATGACGATGATGATGGCGGGAAGAGGAGCGGGCGCCATCGCGGTACGAGTTGTCATAGCGGGTATCGCGGCGGAGGCCGTCACCGCTAAACCAGGCCAGGAAGCTGGTGAAGAAGAACATGATGAGATTCATAATGGCAAAGGCCCAGCACGCCTTGAGCATGGAGCAAGGCTTGCTGGACACCCAGTCCCAGGCGCCGGTGGTGATGACGCCCAGAGAGGCGAAGTGGCGGTTCCAGTCGGCGTCGCGGGCGACGTTGTTGCAGTCGACGTTGCGGATGTGGCGCAGGGCGTAGACAGAGCCGATGAGGGCGCCGACGAAGAGGAGGTCGACGATGGCGACCCAGGTGGCGTTGGTGGAGGAGCGGTGGTAGCTGAAGAGGGTGAAGAGGGCCCAGGCCAGGGCCAGGACGGAGACGATGAAGAGGATAAGGATGTAGTCGGGGGTCAGGGCGTTGGATTCGACGTAGCCTTGGACGAACCAGGCGAGCATGCCCACCACGGGGATCTGTTTTTGGTTTTATTCGTGAGTGACGATGACTCGGCTTTGATTCTCTTATAGTCTCGACTTACCAGGGTGGTGATTTGCATGAATCGCCAAAAGACGAAGAAGATGGTGAATAGCCACATGGCGGGCAGTCTCGGGACGTTTCTGCTTTGTCTGTCGGTGGCGGGGTCCGGGTGGAAATGTGATGAAGATGGAAGTTGCGCTGGTTTTTTCTAGAAGAGGAACATTGAGCAGCTAAATGGGCGGCACGTTGCAGGAGCAGGTGGGCACGGATACTTGTAATCGAAGAAATCTGACCAATGTACGAAGTAGGTACGTTGGTTGGCTGCATGTAGGGTTTATCTGCAAGCTGGGGGAGGGGAGGTTGGTTATTTGCGTGGAAGCTATGGCCATGTCATCGTGTACGTTGTATGAAGTAGGGAATACCCTGGTCAAAAGCTACAGTCCCTATGACGTCGGATTCGTTATACGCTTCATCGTCCCGACATTGCGCAAAGTCGTGTGTACTATATTATTCTAAAATGAGGTTGAGACTTCTTGCATTGGAATCGTATATCCCACTGCTCCGTCACCCATAATCAAGGTATCAATGCCATTGTTGAGAGACTGGAACGTCGGAAAACATGTAGAAGTACATCAGCCGATGTCTATCCGTAAAAGGAGGGGCTGGGACAATGCTAGACCCTGAGACTTGGTCCGAGTTGACTGGCGTCGAAGGATCGCTCCCGCACCTTCTGCCGTTGCCGGGGCGCCCATTGTGGGTTGATAAAATCCAACCAATCAGGGCGTCTACTTGTGACTCTCCGATCCCGGGTATCTTATCAGTACTGGGCGGAACAACACCATCACCATCCGTACTTTCTACGAAGTACCTTCCACCATCTTACCTAGTCATTCTCGGGCCGAACAGTACAGAGTAGTATCTAGCGATACCCAAGATTCCTATGCTTCCTCAAGTGCTAGATTGTGGCTGAACTCGTCGGTGGAACTAGCGAGTATCGCCTCTCGGTTCCCGTCAGCGCTGCTTTAGCCGCTGCTTATGCACATAACACCGCCAAAGTTGAGATTGCGACGACCTTCGTCGTCCCAGCTCCGGTGGGCATTCCATGTCGTGTGCTGTGCACTGAAAACGAGATACACACAATAGATACCTAGATTTCGGTGGGATCGGCCGAGGCCAGCCAGCCAAGTTGATAAGGTACCGATGAAGCATCGTAGAGTACCTATGGTAGCACAGACGCACTGGTCCCAGATTTTTTCGTCTTATAAGGCTGACGTCGTGCTACATGCGAGGGTGGTGGGGATGGCGGTGACGATCATGGGCAATCTACATTACGGTGGAGTCAAATACTAAGTACCCAAGGTCACCGAACGGGCGGGCGCGTCGATACTGAACGGGTGGAACACCTCCTGCGTCGGGATAGATCGTCGCGTGGCCGCCAGGTCGGGACGCTGATAGGGTCTTCATTGTGTAAGTGCGGCCCAGGCCGAACAGTCGGACAATAGGCTGATCACCGTGCCACGATGTTTTCGCACCTCGTACGAAGTATACACCACTGCAAATCCTCTGGTGGGTCGTGATGGATGGGTGGCTTTGCCGTACGGGTGATATTAACGGTCTGACGCCTTTCCCGTCCGGCGTCCTCGGTGGCGTCGTGGCGATGGCGGGCAATCAACCAACATCGCTGGATGCGACTGTGGGGTAGAAGTGAATGGCCAGTCATACAACAACGACCAGCAACGTGCGCGAGAAACATCCCCATTCGTATGCGTCCCTTTAGACTCGTCAGATGTTTGCCTTTTTACAAGCCGTTGACGGGACCGATGGGACGGGAGATACTCGAGTTGGCAAGTACGAAGTAAGACCATGGGCACCTGTTTACGTTGCACCTATCCTCATTGTCCACACACAATACTACGAACGTCTAAAGTCGACATGGCTGTCGCTGAACGCGGCGAAGGCCAGAAGGCTCCCTCTATAGGCGGACTTTGTTGATTTAAATGGACCGTTCCTCATAAACTGGCGCCCTCCTTTTACCACGAATATTTAGTCGGACTAAGTAGAACGGTCACAATCATCATCGGCGAGTTGATATAGGGTGCGTCCCAAACCTGTGATAATTCCTGGCCGCAAAACCGCCACAAGCACTGTCATAGTGCTGCGAGTGACCCGCTGTGAAGGAACTGAAAAAGGAAACAAAAAAAAAAAAAAAAAAAAAAAAAAAAAAAACCAACCAGATGCTCGGCAAAATGAAAATGTCCCATGAGCGGACAAAAGTTTATGTCCTCATGACATTTCAACTTGCCTCGTACTGGAATCGAACCAGTGATCTCCTCATTACTAGTGAGGCGCTTTACCACTGAGCCAACGAGGCGTAGTTATTAAAACGGTCTCTATTTCGCATTCATGTGGGTTGGGGTTGAGGTTGTGTTTCGACCCACTAAGCCGAGCTAACCGGAGACGGGCAGGCGAAGACGGAAGCGCGTCGTCTTAAGCGAGGGGCAACGGGTTGGGTTGCGTTCCATCGACCGCCGGCTCCCTCCCTTTCTGTTCTGTCTGCGGTGTACGTATTGTGCTCCCAGTGGCTACTGAGACCGTGCCTTGACTACTTGTTGAGCGTACAAATCAATATGTTTAATCCAATATGCATGTTTCAATGACATGCTTGTGTAGTCGGGGATGGGCATGCTCCCTATTACTGAGAAGACGATATAAGTGACCGGCTCTGCTCCAGCCGGTAATGTCAGAAACGTTTCACGGCCTCTCACGACAGGGAGGTCCTTCTCCGGAAAGCAGATGGAGACATGTGATGCCTTTTTTACTCCATGCAGCTGGTTGTCTCGGGATTTCTTCGTCACCGTGCCCCGTGCTGTCGCTGTCTCCCTTGGACTCGGGAGGGAGCCGATCATCTCGGGACCCCACCTTTTTTTCTTTCTTTTCCGCTATGCACGGTAGGTTGTATGTTCCCTATGTTCTCTCTCGCCCGTACAGTCCAGTCCAAGTAAAGTGCGCCGAGGAGGAAGGGTCTTTGGAGCCCCACGTCTTATCACACACGTCGTCCTTTGACTTGACCGATAGTCGAACCAAACCAGGCGCTATCCAGAATTATATAAGTTCTTCGCCAAGAGCTCGGCGCAGTCTTTGTACGATGTGGTAATATCCCGGGACATAATGAACAGGGTCACGCCTAACCAGAGACATTCTTGATCCTCGCAAGCATACATACACTTGCTACACTTGCCAGCCCCAGGACACCAGACTCCCAGGACACCGGAGGCCCCCGAGCAGTTCCCGGGTCATGGCGCTGGATGGGGCGTCATGGTCCAATACTCGAGATGCAGGTCGATGCAGACCGCAATAAGGTTTCCCGGCTGTGGGCTGTCGACGAGAACCCCGTCGCTTATCATCCAAGCGCTGGTAGGCAGACCCTGGTCGTGTCCGGCCGCGACAGCGGCATCCAGACCACGGAGATGGGAGGGGTTCATGGGTGCCGAGATGGCGCAGTTGGGTGATCGCATCGCGGCCATCGACCAATATTGCGGCTCTGATAGCCAAAGCTTGAGTGAGGATCTCGCTGACTAACAGACTCGGGGGGAATCCGAAGGGTTTTTGGGTGAGCGGCTCGTGAGGCTGGTGCATATCTTGATGTCGGCGGATACAAGTGAGATGGCATGCAATACCGAGTAGACAAGGCTCAGCTCTCTGATCCAGTGAACCACCTGTACATCGTTCCATTGGGCGGCGGTGGCATTCCCTGCCGAATACATATATCCTCGAGTTCAAATATCGCCGTTCTCACGTAGTACATTGTATGTACGTCTTCTCCGCGGAATGGGTGGAATCGACAGAGAACAGGGCCAAGGCCGCCCCGCGGCAGTGCTGCGCCACCTGAATCGCCGCAGCAAAAGACCCTGGAGATTAGAGTGCATATTCAAATGTCCGGGTCGGCCGCGTCACTCTGCTTGCCGCCGAGGGAGTCCGGCAGCATGTCAGAACGAAAGGGGGTTTGGGGCGGTAACGAGATCAGTACCTACGCCAGTAGTAAGCACCGTTTTCCTGATATTTGCGTTGTAAGGGACGAAGGGACGTAGTCGGTTAGTCGATGCATCCCTGAGACGCTTACGACGATTCCGTGCGTATTCGTTTCCACACACGGCCTGCATGCGCTAGTCGCGGATCGATCCTCAGGTCTGGGAAGTACCTAATAGTATGTAGTGTACAAGTAGCAAAGGAACTCCGAGTCTGTACAGTCGTCGTAATGAAGCTGTAAGCACTTCGCCGGCTAATTAAATCTAGGTCAGGGTAGCCGCGAAGATGGGAGAAATCTCTGGAAAAGCCTGCCGCGTCGTTGTACTTCGTAGGTAGGGTAGGAATGCATTCGATGGATATGTCACGTTGGCAGCAAATCAGCGCGAGCTTTTTAGCGAGCCATCGAGAATGGATATCAGGGATCTGCAGTGTTGGTGTCGGGTTCGATGTGGAGGATTAATGGCGGTATGAAACGAGAACGCCAAAACGTGCAATGTAACCCTGCAGGCTCTGGGGGTCATGTCCGCGTGAGTGAACCCCACAGGTGAAAGCCATCACTACTACACGTGTACTACGAATACTGAAGAAACCTCTACAGCGACTATGAACGATACACGAAGTGGTGTGTATTCCATACATGCCTTATCAACCATACCCCGCGTGACTCATGTGGCTGGCGTCTCACAAGAAGTTTCCCACTTACTGGGAGGCATGACGTTCGAACATGCGTGCCGGAGGCATCGTCGCGCTGGACATTCCGCGGGAAGAGGACCGACACCGGGGAGCCAGTTGTTTCCGGGTTCGTCCCAGTAATTAGGAATTACTCTAGCGTACAACTAGCCTTCTTAATCCTGGCGGAGGTGTACGCTGTGCATTTTGTACCACGTAGTTTACTCGACGAACCGTCAATCCCCAACTTGGTCATTCGGAGCCATCGTTACGCCAGTGCTCCCTGTCCATGGTCCTCACCTCCCTCAGCCCCAAAGTGGCTGCAATCTTGCAAATGACCCTAGCTTCGACTCGCACCCCATTGGCTGCGCTAGACTGAAGTTCGAGAACTTTCATTCGCCATCGTCAAGGGACTGACCCACCCAGAAAAGCCATCAACGGCGAACGGCCAGGGTCCTGGGTCGAGAGCCCCACTCAGACCAGCGGATGGGATGCGAATGAGGTCACTTTTGCCTTGTACTCGCTAACAAGCTCGTGTGGCCGCCCTCACATAATTCAGATACTAGGGTACTTTTTGAGTACAACGTACCCACATCACCAAGCCCACCACCAGGCTTGGCTCACTTGGCTTGGATGCCTCCCTTTTTCCCAACTCATCTCCAGTAATCGAAACAGAGGATAGTGGCGCGCTATTCTTGTTCTGCATTCGTTTTGGGGCCTAATGACCATGTAAAAGAAGGTTCTGGGTGGGTACCTCTTGGAATTTCTGCTTGGTCGCCTTGTCGGCGATGCTAGTCTGTGCCGAAGCAGATCATAAGGTGTCTGGGCATTTATTTTTATTTTCCTTTTCCCAGTCACATACATAAATGAAGGGCATGCGCAATCTCCCCAATGGTAGTTACCCGCCAGCCGCTTAAATAGAAACGGTTCTCTATCTCCGCATTCCTTAAAACAACGAATCCCCTTTTCTCCATCTTCTCTTTTTCCTTTGATCTCTACATAATACCTACACCCAGTCACACTCGTTCCTATATTACTCGCGACCCCTAGGATTTCAACTACGAATACACTACGTACCGAAACCACAACAACCCCACAACAAGTACAGCATCGCCATCTATCTCTCCAACATGTTGGACCGGTTACCTCTTAGCCTTACGCAGATCCTGCTGGTCGTGGCGGCAGTCCTCAGCTTCGTCGAGCTCGCCCTGACCGCTGCAGGTACGTACAGGGCATAAGACCCACCACCCCCAGCCCGGCGCGTTCACCACGCCCAGTTTTATTTTCCATCGCAGTGAACTTTGGTCGCGCTAACACGGTCTGCGTGCGCCTCGTTTTCTAGCTGCCGATGGTTTTGGTCGCTGGTCTCCCAATGAAGTCAACTTTATGGTCTTCAACTCGGTCTGGTCGCTACTCGTGGTCGCGTATCTCGGCCTGACCCCGATCTACTTTGCGCAACTGTTCCACCAGTTCGCGTCGCTCGCCCTCCTCGCAGTCACCACCCTCTTCTGGTTCGCCGGAGCCATCGCCTACGCCGCCCTCGTCGGCCCCGCTAGGTGTAGCGGTTTCAACCTGTGCCGGGTCGCCCAGGCCGGTGTCGCATTCGGCTTCTTCATCTGGATCGTCTTCACTGCGCTCCTGGTATTCGATGTCCTCGCTTTCCTGCGGTCGCGCAACGGCGGCAGCACCACCGCCAGCCCCACGGCCACGCAGCCCCAGATGGGCTCCACAGCGCCTGCGCCTGCGACTTCCGAGGCCCCTTCTGCTCCCGCCAACACATACGCCGGTGTGTAAGCTTGGGCGTCGCTTCGGACTCGATGGGGAGAAGAAATAAAGGGACGGAGAGGGCCGGGATACGATCGCACGGGTTGTCTATCTTCCAATCTGACGTATTCCGACTCGTCTGCAATGATGGAGTGCGGAGGCGGGGGTGCGAAATGGACACGGCCCTTACGAGGGCTGTCGGTCGCGGTGAATGCCACCGTGCGTTACGGGGACTTACGGCTGGATAAAGGCAAGAGCCAGAAGGAATGTTGTTGAAATACGGTTCTGCATGACGCATACCGAGGAGATACCCTTTGCTATTTTTCTTTTTCTATTCATTTTTTTTTTCCTATGATATCTTGTGGGGCTGCGGTTCCCGTGGTGGTTGGGCGGGGTTGGGCTGCTAATGGGAGATGGGTTTGTTGGAGTTCATCTCGGCATCGTTACACGCACGCTTCGGTTGCAGATGCGGAATCAGTCGGCTATTACAAGATAGCAATGTCTTCAGTGTCAAGATTTGCGCGTCTTGTTAATATGATAGCTGAGACAAGACGAAGATGCAGAAGAATAATGGGACGCACTGAATTTACTCTTCCATCATGAAGCACCCGTCGAATAATCGATACCTTGAAAGTATCGCACTGACTAGGTAGTTTTAAGTATATCCTTGTGGTGTCGGAGGCTTCTCAACGAAACTGTCCGTCTGATCTTTCACAGTTGAAAGGTTAGAGACCACAGCTTTCGCAATCCGCTGGAGGATTGAACGGTGATTGACTCTATACCCGCACTAGCTTCCCGTCCCGGGTTTTATGGCACGTGCATAGAAACACGAATGAGTATCGGCACTCCGTGTCCGGTACTCCGTGTCTCCCGGAGCTCCCTCAGAGCGCCGCCCTATAGGTCGATGCGTTACCTAGCTGCACTTTACGTTATAGGTACTCGTACAAGCACACTATTGTACCTACCTGTATGTACGAATATGTTATTATCACTGTTGGATCTTGAGCAGTGACGCGGAGACATGAATTCGGAAAGAAACAAGTACTCTTGGTTGCTCCTCGGCTTTGGCGTCTGTTTGTTGGAGGTTTGATGTGAAGCCGACCGAGGCAGGACCTTCTAGTCAGCTCATCGACGAATCGTAAGCTTAGAATGCAGCACGGTGCATCCCTAGCACGGATCCACTAGCCAGCTCCTGGAGATGTAGAGGTACCTGCAGTAAAGTGCGTTATACATCGGCACTTCTGTCCCTTGCTGTCTTTCCTGTAATTACCCATCTCCCACCGTTCTACGCAATGTTGTGTCCCGCACTCTAAGCTCGACACTTCATCTTTCCCATATCGTACTTCGTACTTGTCATAGTCGAGGTACTTCTACACACATTCACGGACATCTACATACTTCGTATGCGTAGTAAATACCATGTGCAGCGTCATCGGCCAGTGTATGGTACCCCGCTCGCTCTCCGTTTCTTGACCTCCTTTAAAAGCGTCCTCGTTTGTCTCCTCCCCACGTGTCTCTAAAGACCGCCGTCCATTCGTACGAGTCGGAACAAAATCCCCAGGCCGCCCTGCTTCCATCTCCACACTTTCGAGAACTAGACATGTGCCGCCACATGCTTCCCTTGCCGTGTCTTGAACGTTTCTCCGGGCGGATGTCATGTCGTGAACACGACCGGCCATGGCATCCCCAATCCAAGCGGGGACCTGCCTCTTTGGAAGCTTGGAATCGAGTCGAGAATGACCATTGGAATACTCCATGCAGGCACGTTTTCCATGAGGATTCCACTTGGACCCGCCAACTCACTGCTGCGAAGGAATAACATGACCATTTGCCCCCTTGCACGTTGACGCCGACCTCCTGCTTATTACGAACTAACTCGAACTACATAAGCACGGGTCGTTACTCTGTTTGTGCCTCGTGTTTGGCCCCTCGCGCTCCTCAATCTCTCCTCTCTTCTCCCGTGCTCTTTTCACAACCTACCTGGACCTCGTCCTCGCGTCAGTTGACACTCAATTGAATCTGGCTTGAAGCGGATTTCAAGAGGACAGAGAAACCATGCACATCAAGACCGCCGTCGTCTCGGGCCTCGCCGTCGCCGTCCAGGTGAGCGCGAAGGCGTCCTGCAAGGCCAGGTTCGACTACACCTCCATCGAGCACATTGAGGTCGGCGTGCGTCCTTACTGGCTCATCGACGAGATGAAGGACAGCCCCCTGAAG
The DNA here is from genome assembly GCF_042370955.1 of Sodiomyces alcalophilus JCM 7366. NCBI lineage: Eukaryota > Fungi > Ascomycota > Sordariomycetes > Glomerellales > Plectosphaerellaceae > Sodiomyces > Sodiomyces alcalophilus. The sequence goes on along the minus strand of NW_027263535.1, from coordinate 2,502,176 downwards.
GAACAGCTCCGGGAATGCGCCAGCATTGACGAGTTCAAGGCCAGCCCCTGGAACCTCGGCCACCGCGGCGGCGCCACGCTCTTCATCCCCGAGCACTCGCTCGAGTCCAACCTGGCCGGCGCGCGCATGGGCTCCGGCGCGCTCGAGTGCGACGTCGCCTTCACCAAGGACCGCGAGCTCGTCTGCCGCCACTCCCAGTGCGACCTCCACTACACCACCGACATTGTCACCCGCCCCGAGCTCAACGCCAAGTGCACGGTCCCGTTCCAGCCCGCGTCGGACGGCCGGCCGGCCCAGGCCAAGTGCTGCACCTCGGACATCACCGTTGACGAGTTCAAGACGCTCTGCGCCCGCATGGAGGGCGCCAACAACCAGGCCACCACCCCGGAGGAGTACCTCCTCGGCACCCCCAGCTGGCGGACCGAGCTCTACGGCACATGCGGCAAGGTGCTGACCCACAAGGAGCACATCCAGCTGACCGACGAGCTGGGCCTCATCTTCGCCCCCGAGCTCAAGACGCCCGAGGTCGAGATGCCCTTCGAGGGCGACTACACCCAGGAGGACTACGCGCAGCAGATCGCCGACGACTACCGGGAGCTCGGCATCGACCCGTCGCGCGTCTTCCTCCAGTCCTTCCTCTACGACGACGTGCTCTACTGGGTGCAGAACGACCCCGACTTTGGCCCGCAGGCCGTCTTCCTCGATTCGGTGGGCGAGACGGCCGAGACCATGCCGGCCGCCATCGCCAACCTGACCAGCTACGTCGCCGACGGCGTCAACATTGTCGCGCCGCCCCTCTTCTACCTCGTCACCGTCGGCGAGGACGGCACCATCGTGCCCAGCGAATACGCCATCCAGGCCAAGGCGCTTGGCCTGGACATCATCGCCTGGTCCCTGGAGCGCAGCGGCATCATCGGCGCGACCGGCGGTGGCTACTATTTCAGCACCATCTCCGACGTGATTACCCGCGACGGCGACGTCTTTGAGCTGCTGCATGTCCTTGCCCAGGACGTCGGCATTATTGGCATCTTCACAGATTGGAGTGCCACTGTTACTTATTACGCCAACTGCTTCGGCTTGGCCTAGGTGGGAAATGTATAGAAGCCAAGTTTTGAAGAAAGAGACTGCACGGGTTACGGGTTTAGCGGGCATGTAATGTGTATTTATTTATATAGAGAGACAAAGTGGGAAGGGCGAAGAGGAGAGTACAGTCGACGTTAGCGAGGAGTAATGGGATGCGATGGTAGACAAGCGAATTGAAAATCCGTCATGGCATTGGGATTAGTTTTGAGCGACGGAGCCAAAGTCGTGTCATGATGCTGTTCTCCTGATGAGACAGATTGTATACATCTGATCATGGAACGCCTGCCACTCATCTAGGCCAAAGAGCGAGCCTTAACTTCACAACTCATCATTCATCCGTACCATCCTCCTCTCCCTCGTCCGTTCCCTCTCTATCCTCAGGCCCCTGTTGACCGCTCGTAGGTGTTCGAATCTAGGAGCATCCTCACCCAGACCCCACGCAAAAACGCCACCGAGAGCCTTCTCGATGACTATCAGGGAAAACTTGCGAAGGATAGCAAGAGGTGTGTCAAAGGTCCACCAACGACGTTCCTCCTCATCCCAGTAGTAATATCCCCCCTCGCGCTCGTCGTACTTCCCCTCGCTCAGCGCGCGGGCGAACGAAGCAGCCTCGGCTTCAGGAACGGGATCGTGCCAGCTGAAGCCGCCGGCCCGGCCCAGATCGGCACCCGTCACGGGATCCTCGAGGAGCAGGGTGGGACAACCGACGGTGTTCTCCGGGTCGGGGCACGGACCGGTCCTGAACCACTTGGCGTAAAAGGCGAAGCCCAGGTTGAGCTTGTCGGGGGAGACGCCCCGTTCGAGATAGGCGTCGATGGCGGCCAGGGAGTTGGCGACGCCGGTGTGGTGCTTGGTCACGTTGTCGCGGCGGTTCATGAGGTCGTAGGTCATGACGTTGAGAAAGTCGAGTTGGGCGGCGATGCGCGGCGTTGTCGAGGCGGTGAAAGCGATGAGGTCGCGCGGTAGGCCGGGGACGGCTGCCGAGATGAGCTTTGAGGGGCCGAGGGCCCGTCGGAGGGATTCGAGGAGAAGGGGGTAGGCTTCGATTTGCCATTCCTTTTCAGAATTGGGGACTCGTTTGTAGTCTTCGCCGTTGCCCCTGATGGTCGAGTTAGCTAGGTCTTGTCGAGTGTCTGGATGCCCCTGACATCGAGTTCCCGACTGACGTACCCCGGGTATTCCCAGTCAATATCAACACCTGTTGGGCCAGCCTCGGTTCGCATGGTAAGTCATTGCCGTCTCGTCTTGCCGCTCTCGCACGAGAAACTGACCATCTGCACCTGTAGCCTGGACCATGGCTGCCACGTTTCGGATCCATCGCTCTCTGGAATCAACGGTTGCCGTAGCCTCTTCAAAGCCGGCTGTGTCGCCCCATCCACCGATGGCGACCATGATTTTGGTGCCGGGGAGGAACTGGGACCGGGCCTTCTCCACGGTAGTGAACAGTGGCCATTCAGAAGGGGCATGGTCCGCATTGAAGGTGCTGGAGCGCATGAAAGCGAGGGCGACATGCGTCACTTTAGATAGGAGGTCTTGGTTCGGCACGACATTGTGTTGACTCGCATCGTCTTAGTTGTTACAGTACCATTCCATGGTCATTCCCATGGCTAGGCCGGGGAAATGAGGCCGCGAGGCACTTACCCAGTCAGATACATGATGCATCTCCTGGACGAGGTGGCAGCGTTGGTAGGGGCCAATATGGTAGCCCATAGCAAGACGGTTGAGAGGAACAAACGAATCTCCATGGCTGGAATGTTCAGTTGTATGAGGCACTAAAAAAAAAAAGGCATGATATCAGGACTGCGTCTCTGTAGGTTGTGAGCCTCGAGATCGAATCCAGGTACATGTAGCTACAGCAGTACCTACGAATTATGTCTACCTTACTTAGTATAGCAACCTCCTACCCATGCGGGGAGGTCGGTTGTGCGGGGTAGCTTTCTCCGAGACGGGTCAACTCGGTGAGAAAGCGCCGATCGGAGGTTCCACACGGGGAATTCTCTGTACCTGAGGTATCACCGATAAGGTTTCAAAAAATCGGAGCCTAGACCCAGATTTCTTTTTTCTTTATTTTCTTTTCCTGCCCTGCCGACAATAATCGAATAAACCCGCCATAACCCAACCGATATCGGATAATATTTCCATCGGAAGCATCTCCCGTGTTACTTCTTTTCGTCTCTGTTTTTCATTTTCTTCTGTTGAACGCTCCACTGCCGCAATTGACGCAGCCATGTTGGAAAACCTCTGTACATTGCCGCTCAGTGCAGATGTGTTCACTACGGCACTGCATCCGTCCGAGCCTCTCTTGACGGTCGGACTCACCAACGGCCGGGTCAAAACATTCCGACTTCCCGCGGTCAGCGCAAGCGAAGACAACGACGATGACGACGACGATGCCAGTAAAGCTAGCAAGGCAAAGGCTTCGGCCAATGGAGGCAGAAGTCCGGGGGAGAGCGGGAGGGGTACCATTGACACGGTTTGGCAGACACGACGCCACAAGGGGAGTTGTCGAACTCTAGCATACAGCTACGATGGATCTGGTGCGTTCCTTTTTGCTTCATCTTTTTTTTCTTCTTTTTCTTTTTAGGCTGCTTTGATTGTTCTAACAAATGCCAGCCATGTACTCCGCCGGCACCGATGGCCTGGTTAAGCACTTCTCCCCCGAGGACGGCCGAGTCATCAGCAAGATGGCCATCCCCGCCCGGTCGGGCGAACCCGACGGCCCCAGCATGCTCCACGCGCTCAACCCGCAGGCGCTCCTCCTCGGGTGCGACTCGGGGGCGCTACACCTCATCGACCTCCGCGACGGGGCACCGAACCAGAAGCCGGCGCAGACGCACGTTCCGCACGACGACTACATCAGCGCCATCGTGGCGATGCCGCCCACGGCCGAAAGCACGTCGGGGGTACCCAAGCAGTGGATCACGACGGGGGGCACGACGCTCGCGGCGACGGACTGGCGCAAGGGCGTGATGAGGCAGTCGGACGACCAGGAGGACGAGCTCCTGTGCGCCACGTTCGTACCGGGCCTGGGGCCCAAGAAGAACAGGAACAACGGCATGGTGGCGGTCGGGACGTCGACGGGGGTGGTGACGCTGTGGGACCGCGGGGCATGGGACGACCAGCAGGAGCGCATCGTGGTGGACCAGGCGCGGGGTGGCGGCGAGAGCATCGACGCGCTGGCGCTCGTGCCGGCCGAGCTCGGCTGGGGCAAAAAGATGATTGTGGCGGTCGGCGACGGCACGCTCCGGGTGGTCGACCTCGTCAGGCGGAAGCAGGATTCCGAGCCCGGGTCGGTCCTGCGGCATGACGACGCCGAGGCGGCCGTGTCGGTGGCGTTTGACTGTCACAACCGGCTCATCAGCGCGGGCGGGCGGACGGTCAAGGTCTGGCAGGAATTGTCGGAGCTGCAGGGTGGTGACAGCGAGGAGGACGAGGACGAGGACGACGATAGCGACGACGAGGGCGATGGTGCGGGTGGCAGCGGCAAGAGAGCCGCGGGTAGTGACGAGGATGACGATAGCGATGACGACGGGGACAGTGACGATTCGGATCGGCCCAAGAAGCGAGGCAAGCGGAGGAAGTTTGCCAAGAAGCCCAAGAAGCCGTCTGAATTTTCGTTTCCGGGTCTATGAGTACGACTGACCACGGCTGGGTCGGGGATGGTGTTTGCACCGTTGATAGATACCCTACGTTTCCATCCTTGACTAGAGTCTTAGACTCGGTTAGATCCAAACTGGTCCCGTGTAAATGGTTTAAATAATATCCTGTGCTGGGTCTAGAGTGAGCTTTATTTCTGGTCCAGGGCCTGGGATGGTTCGCGATTTGGCTGCTTATCAGGACGAACACCAGATACGTGGTATATTCTATTAGGTACGCGCGTTGACTTCCTTATCTCGTCAAACCCGTCTTTGGACGATAACAGAAGCCAAGCGGTGAGAGGAATTGGCGAGGTGATAGGCCAGGCAAAGCCACACACGCCGCTTACTTGCCACACTTGCCACAGCGATCTCGGGCACGGGAACACGCAGCGTCGTCCCAAAGCCGGCCGGTCACAGATGTCCCGGCCGCCGGAGAATTCTCTCCCCCACGCGGCCGACACACCTGTTGGGACGAGCGGGGGAGAGAAGGGGAAAGAAACAATCATTGTCTGTCTGTCGCGCAGGCCCTGTGCCTCCCTCGTCACAAGCCGCAAACTCGTATACGAAAGGCACCTTCGATCCCTATCGCCAACCCCGTCCTGGCTCTCTCACTGGCCACCCCACCATGTCTTTATCTCCTCGTTCCAGCTCTAGTAATGTCTCTGATAGACATGTCGTGCCACCGTCTTTATCTTTCCCGCGATTGAAACGGTGAAGCGACCTCCATAAATACACCTGGAGAACCTCGTTACGCTTCGTTCCTGGAATCTTGTTACCGGTCAAGATATTCTGGTTACCAACAGAGCGTTGACGTATCCATGTCCTCCTTGTGTCTTGTCATACCCGTCATCTCCACCATTCCACCCCACATGCGATAGATAGGGCCGATCTTTTTCAACGGCGGCGAATTTCTGCCGTCTGTCCAGACATTGAAGACGACAGCCCAGGTTCTCTCCCATTCATTCACCCCTAACATACCGATCCACGGCTGCGAAGCACGGAAAAGATGGACGAGGACCAAGGCCCCTCGCAGATCGTCCCTGGGACGCCATCAAAGAAGACCATGGGCGACCGGATACGGAGCGTCAAACACGCCCTTTTCACCAAGGACGGTCTCATCGGCACATACGACTACGCTTTTCTCTTCACCCCCAATATCCCCTTCATGAAGCGACCACGACATGCCCCCCCGTTCTTCGGCCTCCATGACCTGATGCCCACTCTCCTCGCCCTCCTCCTCGGCTTTCAGCATGCCCTCGGTACTTCTTCTCCCCCCGGCCCTGCGACGGCAGGCCACTTTTGCGCAAATCTGACTCGGTTCGGACGCAGGCATGCTGGCCGGTGTCATTACACCTCCTCTACTCATCAGTGGTGCTGCTGGCGCCAACCTGGATCCTGAACTGCAGCAATATCTCGTATCCACAGCGTTGATCGTGTCGGGAATTCTGTCAATGGTCCAGATCGCCCGATTCCGCATCTACAAGACTCCGTGAGTATATCCCTTGAGTGAACCCCTTGATGTATTTTATTCCTCTATTTTATTTACCCCTGCTGACCGGCCCTTCCTAGCTACTACATTGGCACCGGCTTGCTCTCCGTCGTCGGCGTCAGCTTTTCCATCATCCCCGTCGCCCAAGGCGCTCTGGATCAGATGTACAGCAACGGCTTCTGTCCAACAGACGCCGATGGCACCAAGTTGCCCTGTCCTGACGGCTATGGTGAGTTGCCATCCACCGCATCTCCACCCCCATTTCATTCCTCCTTCTCGTCTTTCCCCTGCCTCGACTAACTTGTGCTCTCCAGGAGCCATCCTCGGCACCGGCGCAATAACGGCCCTCCTCCTTATCATCCTCGCCTTCGTCCCGCCGCGCATCCTGTTGCGCATCTTCCCTCCCATCGTCACCGGTCCCACCGTTCTCCTCATCGGCGTCAAACTCATCCAGAGCGGTTTCAAGAACTGGATGGGAGGCACCGGGCCTTGCTCTTCGCCTTCTACCGCCGTCGGCCTCTTCGAGCGGTGCCCGGATATCACCGCCCCCAGCGCCTTGCCTTGGGGATCGCCCGAATACTTTGGCCTGGGGTTCTCGGTTTTCGTCGCCATTATCCTCTGCGAGCGATTTGGTTCTCCGATGATGAAGTCTTGCTCCGTCATTGTCGGTCTTCTCGGTGAATTCAACTTTTGTTCCTCTTCGTCTTTCTATCAATCTCACACCCATACTGACTCGTTGACCCAGTCGGTTGCATCATTGCCGCTTCGACCGGGTATTTCGATCGCTCTGGCATCGACAATGCCCCCGTCGCCTCATTCATCTGGACGCACACTTTCAAACTCTCTCTGTACGGCCCTTTGGCGCTCCCTCTGATGGCCGTCTATATTCTTTGGTACGAAGGTTCCCCTTTCCCTACAACCCTTCAACAGTAGTATCCCTGTGTTCCAAACGACTTTGACTAACCAGCCTCTTCCCGCCCGCCAGTGCTACCGAGGCCATCGGTGATATCACAGCCACCTGCGACGTCTCCCGCGTTGAAGTTCAGGGGCAGACCTATGAATCTCGCATTCAGGCTGGCGTGCTGGCCGACGGCATCAACGGCATCCTCGCGTCCCTCATGACCCTCACCCCGGTCACCACCTTCTCTCAGAACAACGGCATCATTGCCCTCACCCGTTGCGCCAGCCGAGCCGCCGGATACGGCTGCTGCTTCTTCCTAATCATCATGGGCATCTTTTCCAAGTTTGCCGCTTCGCTCATTGCGATCCCTTCCCCTGTTCTCGGGTTCGTCTTCCCACTATGAATTCCATTCCTCTGGCCGGCCTTTTTTTTCTTTTTTTTTTTCTTTTTGTTCCTTAGAGAAAACATGTGAGCCAATCCGCTGACTGCGAACAAGCGGCATGACCACCTTCCTCTTCGCCAGCGTCGCCGTCTCCGGCATGGCCATCATCAACAAGGGTGTCGTGTTCAACCGCCGCAGCCGCTTCATCCTCACGGCCGGTTTCGTCTTCGGCTACGGCGGCGTCCTCGTCACCGGCTACTTCAGCCACGTCCTTCCCTACCATGGGGACAACACCGGCCTGCGCGGCTTCCTGGACGCCATCACCCTCGTTGTCGAGACCGGCTTCGCCATGACTACCATCATCAACATGATTCTCAACCTTGTCCTCCCCGAAGACATGGACGAGACGGATGCTGCGCCTATCCCCATGGAAGGCGTCAGGCAGGATGGCGAGGGAACCGCCCGTGGCACCGACTCGGATGACGCCCTTGCTGCAGACCATCATTTTGCCGTCAAGGGCGAGAAGTTGTACTGACGGGGGAACCATATGAGCGGGTTAAAGATATATTTTACTCTTGTGATTTGCCGTGATATACAATGTTTGCGTTGATCGACTCCACAACAGGAATCTTTCTTTAATCTCACACTCGAATCGTTCAAGTACATCTATCATTCCTGTCCTCCAGCCCTTCACCCTCCTGACTCCTAGAATTCTCCTAGAATTCTGTCTGGTACCGAGGAGAAACCGAAGACCCAAAACCCCTCCCTTTTGCAAGCCCGAAAAAGGCACGCCAAATGCGCCCTCTCATTACGGGAATCTAACCGGTGTGTGCAGTAGTAACAGATAAAAAAGGTAACACAGCCGACTCGCCCTTACGAGTCAATACTGGGAGTGGCGCGCGCCAGGACGCGGATATTGTCTAGGAATCCCTCTACGAGCTCCTGATACCGGTGAGGCTGGCCGGATTGGGCCCTTCGGCCTTGGTCAATGGTAATGGCCGGGGCGAGCTCAATTTCGAGCTCATGCTCTTTATCCACCCGTTGCGTATTCTGCCATGCGGTCAGTGGCGATGAACCGACGAAGAGAAGAGGGAAGAAGAACTTGGAGGAAGGAAAGGAGAAGAAAAAGACAAGAACATACACCTGGACCAGGGACCGCCTGAGTCACCTGGGTAAGATCAATCTGATAATGGCTCTGCGTGTAGCTGAGTCGGTCTTTGCTGCGGTCGGGGAACTTGATGCTGTGGCCGACGGCCATCTGCTCGAGTTCTTCAATCGGCCCATCCCATGCCGCCTCCAGGTTGACGCTGATGCGGCAGTCGAGAGGCGCGTTGGGCATGTGCAGGTGGAGATCGGCCACTCGCGCCTTGACGATCTTCTGCAGCGGCTGGCCTGTCTTTTGATCGTACGTTACGCGAACCTTGACCGAGTGCTTGGGATTGAGATGAGACCGGACGCAGCCCGGGAGCCGACCCTGCAGGTTGTTCGGGATCTCGAAGAACTTGTCCACCTCCCGGCGGTGTTTGTAGTGGACCTGAACGCGGCCCCGCGCCCTGGGATCCGGGTTTTGAGGGTTCGTGCTGACGACTTTGTCGTTCAACCAGCTGTTCATTACCTTGTGTTGTGCCTGGTTTTTGTCCCTCGTCAGTACGGAGTAGGAGAAAACAAACAACTAGGCGACCATACCTCTGTCATGCTGCTTCGAAAAGCAAGCCTACCCGTGTCGTGAAGGATGCATTCCGTGGCGACAAACTTCATCACTCGATCGTTGGTGTCCTTGTCTATTAATGTGCCCAATTTGGCCTCAATCTCAAACTGGATGCCGCGGCTCATGATTTCGCCCGCATCTGGGGACCCGATAACGTTGACGAAGAGGAAATCGGCGATGGTTTTAGAGATCTCTTCCATGGGCTTGAGGCCCGTGATGCTGGGCTCCCAAGGCCCCAAGAGGTCCTCGGCCGCATTCCTGGGTTGCGACTCGGCCGCTTGCGCCGGGCCGGGTCGACCGACTTCGGGCGAGTTGTGGCGACTGGCCTGTTCCTGCTTGATGCGCTCTGGCCTCGTAACGGCCTTGTCGGGCCTTGCGCTCAAGATGGGTGGTTCCCGTTTTCGGAGCTCGAAATTACCCTTGTTGAGCCGCCGGTTCCCCCGCGAATCCCACTTTTGTGCCCACGGTGGGGGCGTGGAATATCGAACGGGTTTCTTGGGCGCGGGCTGAGCCGACGGGGCACGGTCGTTAGGAGAGGACTTGTGACCGCCGTTCACCTGCCCAGGGGGCGGCGGCCGGGTATTCGTCTTTTCGAGCTCCCCAGGGCTCAGATCCCGGTCGGCAAGTTTTCGTTTGGCCGGGGTGGCGTGGGCTGTTTCACGATCGGATCTTCCTGCCATGATAGCAGAGCTAGGCTGAGTCGGTCGAGTCTCGGAATCTGCCACTGCGCTTGCGGCACCTGCCCGGGGTTGCTGCCCGCCGGTAGAGCTTGGAAGACTGGGCACCCGGGTTTTGGGGCTGATACTAACGCTCCTGTCGCGTTCGCTGGTGGATTGAGACCTTCGGTTTGGTTCTCCGGATCGGGAGTCGTGCGATGCCGAGGTGCGAGGCAAAGCAGGGGCCGCGGGCGGAGGTGGCGTGGCGTGCGCCTGGGAGAAATGGGAGGCGTTGGCCGGCGTTCGCTGTTGGTAGGGGCTAGGTGGTTGTGCAAAGCTGGGTGGAGGGCCAGACGAGTGTTGTCTCTGATGGGGCCCGGTGGACGACGGGGGCCCGAGTGGCGTGGGCGGTTGCGAGGTTTGCCGGTTGTGTTCACCGGAAGGGGCAAGCTTGTTGGCCGGAACGGGACTGACGTGAGGGAAGGACTGGTTCAGCTGGTTCTGGCTCTGCGCCGAGGTTGGGGTGGGGGAAGAATGCGCCGATTGCGACCGCTGGTGGATATAGGAATTGCTTCCAGGGGTGCCGATCGGGGGTGTCTGCGGCACAGGATGGCCCGAATGCTGCTGGCGTTGTGGTTGTTGTTGTTGTGGTATATACGAGGCAGCTGGGAGGGCGTAGCTATCTCGGGAAGCGTAAGAGTTGGCTGGAAGCTGCGGGTGTCGTTGCACAGGGCTAGCACTGGCTTCGGACCCGTGGGCCGAGTTGGACGGAGGCGCTGTTCCTGGGAAAGGATAGCCTGGGCCGGCAGACGAGGACGGCGGGGGACGATAGGGCGAAGGACCCGGGGCAGAAGTACCAGGAGTCCGAGGATCACCGTATTGGCCTTGATGCGACGGTCCGCCCGGATAAGGGCCCGGGCCTTGGTAGGGGCTCTGGGGAGGGTATGAGGCGGCGGTTCCAGACGGGCCGTGACCGCTGTACTCTTGTGCGGCTGGGTTCTTGCCAGGCGAACTGTGCAGGGCGTGGTTGTAGGGCGACTCGCGGAAGGCATACGAGGGAGGGTTCTGTGCGGGAGTTGTCGGGGTCTGAAGGGGGGGTGGCGGGTGTTGCTGATGAGAATACACAGGCGGCTGCTTGTGGGTGTGGTTGACGGGGAGAAGAGGGGCAGGTTTTTCGCGTGGACGGTCGTCGTTTTCTGACGTGTTCATCAAGCTCTTGAGATCCATGTTGAGGTGGTCGAACGACTGCGGCACGTTTTTCTCAGTTGGATCAACCGAGGTCCTTCAGGGGTCCACGACGGTCGCGCTTCGTGTCTTGCCTAGTTTCGAGTGCGATTGCGCTGTCCCTTTGATCCCATGTGTACTGGACCCTTTCTTTGTTGTTTCTTTCTTTGAGATGATGTCGGCGTTTAGTATATGTCGATGGGAAACGGTCGAATTGCTTATACAGGCTTTTCGGTAATCGCGTCTTGATTTCTATCGCATGTGGTTCGAGGCGCAAACGAAACCCATCACGTCAACATCGGTACGGATGGACTGACTGGCTGATGACTACGTGGTCTATTCGAGACGAGAACAGGAATATACGGTCAGCGGGGATAAGATGAGCCGAGTCATAAGACGCGCGAGATGGGGTTCGTAGTGCGATGCCGTGTGGTATGATGCGGAATCGTGTCTGTTCTTCGAGTTCAGCGCGGCGTGATAAAGAATTGAAGGCGGACAACAGGCAGCGGTAGCGATCTTGAGTCAGATGAGCTGATCTGGCGCGTCGTCGCTTTAGGGAGAAAGGAACATTTCGTCCTTGGCTGACGACAACATGAATGTCGGACGGTCACCAATTGTTCAGAGGACCGGATGTCGAGGTGGTTGCAGAGGACCAAGGCTCCGTCAATCGGGAGCATGCAATAAGCCCAAGGTATATGAGAAACGGGGACATGCGGCAGGAATGATACGCCGATAGGAGCAAGTACGGAAAGGGAAAGAAATGTGCCAAAACGGGCGTTTGCTCGGGAGGAGAGATTGAAGAGACAAAGGGCAAGGCAAGAATTATCGACTTGACCCGACCCGTCGACGGTGGAGTCTCTCGATTGTCTAGTCGAATAGGAGAAGCTGCTGTTTTTATTACTCAGTTCATGTCTACTCATTGTCTTAGTAAGCTCAGACCGTTGTAGTGTGGCGTAGGTAGTGAAGTTTGGCAAGATTATCGGTGAGGTACGGACGTATATATGGATCTATGCTAGACATCTGTCCAATCATAGACCTTACTGTGGGCATGTCAGTTCAATGTGGCTTAATGACATGTGGCTGAAGGTTACACCTTATACAACGATTCGGTTATTTACTTATATAACCCATGTATCAAAAACAAATCCATATATTCGTACATCCTAACCGCCGAAGGACCACTACCACTGCCTGGGTAGAACAAAAGGTCTGAGCCCGCTGAGATAAACCCATGATTGACTCAAGGTAATCAGTGGGTGTTGCGTGGATGCCTGCTGGCAGCAGGCACTAGCTGTTACAATGGGTATATCTAGCCTCTACACCTGCCCTTTGAGCAGTAGAGATACTCCTCCTGTCCACACTCATATAGGAACATGACACTTTTCCTATGACAGTAGGTACCTTGCTTTACCTAGGTAGCTGATGACGAATTCTCTATCGACTATTCGGCGTGGGAGAGGAGGGGAACGGATTCTAAGTTTATGGCCATCTTCGCCCGGAACGTAGTTGTTGCGCCCGTTCTTCCTCCGACAGTACATGTAAGGACCATCTTCCAAAACGTCAACATTGATCTCCCGTGCTCAGCGTCGTCACAGAGTCATTTCGCACCTCCGCTGACAGCAGTACATACCTACGTAGCGCCATCATGGAGAACCTCAGCCACCTCTGCGACAGCTTTACCCGGAACGACGCGGTACCGTCTGGCGTCTTGGACACGCTTAGAAAATTCGTCACGAGCGAGCCGCGTCACGTTATCAAGCCGATCCAAACTCTTCCACACGAAGAAGTTGAGGAGAGGAAAATGCTATGCGGGAAGATGATGCGGCCTCTCGCAGACGAAGAGCCGACGATGGACAACGCTATGACTTCCGTCCTCTGGAGTCTCTTCGTAACGGCCCCGATGGAAGAGCTGAGGTCATTAGTATCCACGACTAATCAGTCCCTTGTCGTGAACTCGGTCGAGCTGGCTCGCACCAGGCTCGGGATTCTGCTGAAGACATGTGAGCCGGTATCCTCTAGACCTGCAACCCCGACAGATATGCTGTATTCTCGAACCCATACCTAACACTATCTACGCTAGCTAGTCCTTGCAAAAGAGCCCACGATAAATGACCCGCTCCCGCACCCGTCGCGCAATGAGACCGAAGTTGACAAGGTATTCTATCTGAGAGCGATACGACGAATAACGTAATGCCAACCTACGTTACTTATTACCTAGTGTCTCCGGAGGGACGGGAGATGTTGCATCATCACTGGCAGTGCGACTCCCGACGTTTGCCACATCATTCCGTTCAGTGTCACGACGAGGAAGCGGCTCATGATGGACGCGACCCGCGTGGTCATAGGGACTTTTTGGGGCCAGGCGAGGAATAGTCGACTTCAGTTACTGCTTTTCGGTAACGCACGAATCGACTCGGTCTGCAACACTATTTGTCTTAACCGCCTCCTCCACCACTGGTGGGGGCTCGGCTATATAGCTCTCGAGCCCCTCGAGAAGCTCCCTAATGGAACCAGAGTCCGCTTCAGGTGGCTTCGTCGGACTAGCTTCTCCGTGTGGGACAAAGTCCCCTTCGATAGCGACCCTAACGACCACTTGCACGATCCGGAAGTTCCAGGCAGCCTTAGCATCATGGACCTCCGCTCGGGACATCCTATTCTGGATGGGTCAATTTTCGACCTTACGTCCGACGATCCGACCACGGAGGTATCCTACGATCTTTTACAGCTCCAGTGGGATCTTCTCCGTATGGCGGTGCTATGCGGGGCGGTTGAAGCAGCGGACGATCCCAACTGGAACCCTGAGGACGAGGATCCCGTGTATTCGTGGGAGAAACTGATGCGGGACATGCAGTTGGAGGAGGAAGGGGCCAGCGTGGAGTACGAACACGGGACTGCGGCGCACGGTTAGGAGTCCATGCATCTCGCTCCCGTCTCTGGGGAGGAGTTCCCCTCGGCGCCGGTGGCCCCCTGAGGATGTTACCCTTGACTCCCCCGGTACAAAGGAGTCTGGTACTTAAGGTGCTGGAGAAAGAGGGCAGGCAGCGTGGAGGACAAGCATGGGGCTGCGGCGCACGGTAAGGACGCTTTGCATTCTACTCCCGTCCCTGGACAGTACACCCGCTCGCTCCTAGTGCCTCCCGAGGATGCTGCTTGGGACAAGTCGAGTGCGCAGGCGCCTAGTACCGGCGTCAAGCGAGCGAAGAACGTTAGGGGGGGGACTTATACTACTAGCACGGCTCACGCGTTCGACTCGGAGCTCTCGCGCGAAGGCGACCAGGATCCTGGAGTAGGAGCGCCGCGCATATTACACTCCCAAAGGCGAGTACCACTATTTGCGCCTTGTCTACGTTGTACAACGTACATACACCTCCCCGGGGAACTCGGGAGTATCGGTATTCATACAACGTACTCCGCTTGTTTAGGTAGTATCTGCTGTCCACTCAATCCCTTTTATTAGGAAGGTCCAGCGAGATCAGCGCATAACCACGATCATGGCCTAAAAATGGTATGTACTATGTACCACCAGTACACATGATTTCTATAGCCGAATAGCACGTGACTATTCTGGGACTATAGTCACGTGAGATTAAGCAGTTGATTACATAATCATAACGTTGAAATGAAAACCGTCAGTCACGTGACACGGGTCCCTCGCTTATTCATCCGTCCATCCATAGCTCGTCTTGGCCTGTTGCTATCCATCAGCTTCTGCAAGGCACCTGCGCCTGACGTGGTTGATGACCTTTTGCTCGCGCCTTCTTTCCTTCCGCCAAACGAGCTACATTTCATCATCAACAACATCCACCTCTCCTTCAATCGCCTCCGAACCCCCCGCCGCGCTCCCTCTATTGTTCCGCGGCCATTTTTATACCTCCTTCTTTCGAGCCTCTTCTTCGTGGAGAATAATAGGCGTCCTATTTCCCTGATTTTACCACTTCATCGCAGCAAACCGTAATCACCGCAGCAGTTTTCTTGTCCTTTTCTTACCTTAGGGACCCCTCATCCCACCATATCACAAAGCTCAGCATCTCACCTCCGACGGTCTTCCAAGATGCCCGGCCTCGTAACGGCGACGGGTGTTCTCGGCTTCCTCGCCGATGAAGAGCCCGAGCTCAAGGTTTTCGCCCTGCAGACCCTCAACGACGACATCGACACCGTCTGGACAGAGGTCGCAGGAGCCCTTGGCCAAATGTTTGTGCCCCCCGGATTCTGGCTTCCCCTCTGGTCAATCCCATGATGCTGACATGTCCCTCTTTCTCATCATTGTAGCGAAGCGCTATACGAGGACGAATCCTTCCCCGAACGCCAGCTGGCCGCCCTCGTTTTAGCCAAGGTCTACTATCACCTCCAAGCTTACAATGAGAGCATGACGTTTGCCCTCGCCGCGGGCGACCTCTTCAAGCTCGATGCCCCCGGCGAGTTCGAGGAGACCATCATTTCCAAGTGTGTCGATCAATACATCGCCGTCTGCTCCTCCGAACACGCCGGCTCGAAACCGTCCAAGAATGATGCCTCTCTACCGGCTCTCGCCACCACCTTCGCCAGCGGCGTCGGTAATGCTTCTGCCGTCATCTCTCCAACAACGCCTTTCTCCCAGACCGCCCTCCCTTCCAAGTCTCTGCTGTCTCGTGCGTCGGTGGACAATACCATTCTGGACCCTTCCTTCCAGCCCGTCAAGGAAGGTCGTTCCGGCTCCATCGCCCCCGTCGCTGACGAGAACACTCGCAAAGCTCTACAAAGAGTTGTCGAGCGACTATTCGACGCCTGTCTCAACGAGGGCCGGTACAAGCAGGTCATGGGTATCGCCGTGGAGGCCAAGAATCTGGACGTCCTCAGACGCGTCATCCAGAAGGCTGGCGAGGACGGTGCCTCATCCAAGGGCAAGTCATCTGACGGGCCCACCGCGGCCGAAGAGCTCATGGAGTACGCCCTGAGCATATGCATGGACATCGTCCAGGAGCGTAGCTTCCGCCGAGAAATCCTGCGTCTTGTTCTGGATCTCTTGAATGACATCCCCAACCCGGACTACTTTGCCATTGCCAAGTGCGCCGTCTATCTCAATGCCGACGAGGAGGCTTCGCGTATGCTTCGACAGCTCGCCTCCAGCGACGATCGCAACAACGTCACCATCGCCTACCAGATCGCCTTCGACCTGTACGACAACGGCACGCAGGAGTTCCTCGGCAAGATCACCAAGTCTCTCCCGTCCGGTGACCCTCCCAAGCAGCCTGAGCCTACCGTCGCCGACAAAAAAGACGACGCCAACGAGACGGAGCCGCTCCTGAAGGAGGAGGACCAGAAGACCGCGGGAGTCGAGGCCGAAGAGGTGTCCGAGGAGCTGGCCAAGGTGTACAAGAACATCCGCTCCATTCTCGACGGTAGCAAGACCATCCAGCTCAATCTCGAGTTTCTCTACCGAAACAATCGCACAGACCTGAGCATCCTCAACAAGGTCCGGGACAGCCTCGAGGCGCGCAATTCCATTTTCCACACCGCCGTCACCTTCTGCAACGCCTTCATGAACCATGGCACCACCAACGACAAGTTTTTCCGCGACAACCTCGAGTGGCTCGGGAAAGCCGTCAACTGGTCCAAGTTCACCGCCACCGCCGCCTTGGGCGTCATCCACCGTGGAAACCTCACCCAGTCCAGGAAGCTTCTTGAGCCCTATCTGCCACAGCCGGGCGGCCTGAGCAGCGGTTCCATCTTCAGCCAGGGAGGCGCCTTGTACGCCTATGGTCTCATCCACGCCAACCACGGCGCCGAGGCCCTCGATTACCTGAAGGCTCGGTTCTGGGAGGCCGAGGAGGAAATCATTCAGCATGGAGGCGCCCTCGGCCTCGGCATCGCCGGCATGGGCACCGGCTCCGAGGAGATCTACGACAGGCTTAAGGACGTTCTGTATAGTGATTCAGCGCTCAACGGAGAAGCCGTCGGTCTGGCCATTGGTCTGATCATGCTGGGCACTGGTAACGTCAATGCCCTGGAGGCCATGATCAGTTACGCCCACGAGACTACCCACGAGAAGATTGTTCGTGGCGTGGCCCCTTGGCGTGGCGCTGATCATGTATGGCCGCCAGGAAGGCGCCGACGTGATGATCGAGGGTCTGCTTAACGACCCTGACCCGACTCTGCGGTACGGCGGCATCATGACCGTCGCCATGGCCTACTGCGGCACGGGCAGCAACAAGGCCATCCGCAAGCTGCTCCACATCGCCGTGAGCGACGTCAGCGACGACGTGCGCCGGATTGCTGTCATGAGCTTGGGTTTCATTCTTTTCCGTAAGCCCGGTAGCGTCCCGAGGATGGTCGAGCTGCTCTCCGAGTCGTACAACCCCCACGTGCGGTATGGATCCGCCATGGCCCTCGGTATCTCGTGCGCCGGTACCGGCCTGGACGAGGCCATCGACCTCCTCGAGCCCATGATGAAGGACCCCACCGACTTTGTCCGCCAAGGCGCCCTGATCGCCCTCGCCATGATCATGATCCAGCAGAATGAGGTCATGAATCCCAAGGCGGCCGCCATTCGCAAGACCTTGAAGAAGGTCGTCGGTGACCGCCACGAGGACGCCATGACGAAATTCGGCGCGTCTCTTGCCCTCGGCATCATCGACGCCGGCGGTCGGAACTGTACCATCGGCCTCCAGACCCAGTCCGGCAACCTGAACATGGCTGGCATTGTCGGCATGGCCGTGTTCACCCAGTACTGGTACTGGTTCCCCTTCACGCATTTCCTCTCTCTCGCCTTTACGCCCACCTCGGTGATTGGCCTGGACCACGACCTGGATATTCCCAACTTCAAGTTCCACTGCTCGGCTCGTCCGAGCCTGTTCGACTACCCCCCGGAACAGGAGGTCAAGGCGGAGGAGGGGCCTACCATGGTGGCAACCGCCGTTCTCTCGACCACCGCGCAGGCCAAGCGCCGGGCCCAGAAGAAAGAGCGGGCTCAGCGCCGGGAGAGCATGGACGTCGACATTGCCCCGCCCAGTGCGAAGCCGGCTACCACGGGAGCTGACAAGATGGACGTGGACGACGACAAGAAGCCCAAGGGCGCCGATGAGTCCAAGGAGAAGAAGGAGACGGAGGGCAGCAGCGGTGACAAGGGTACTCCTACCGCGCCCGATGCCAAGAAGCGACCCGAGAAGGAGAAGGCGGGCTACGAAATCGAGAACATGTCCCGTGTGCTCCCCGGCCAGCTCAAATTCGTCAGCTTCCCAGCCAGTCGGTATAAGCCGGTCAAGAAGGTACATAATCCCATGATTTTGCGTTTCTTTCTTCTTTTTTCCCCGGCTAACAAGTTAATCTGCAGCCTACCGGTGGTCCCCTTCTCCTAGTGGATACTCAGCCAGAAGAGGAAAAGTCGCTCATTGAGGAAAAGCTGAAGAAGGTGACGACGGAGAAGGCACCCGTCGCAGGCCAAAGGACAGGTGCCGGGGCGGGTGGTGCGTCTGGCCAGGAACAGAACCTCATAAGGCAGGCTCTTCGCAGCGAGGGCAACCTCCGATCGCTCAACGAGCTCAACGAGCTCCTTGGACACCGCCTCGGTGGCGCCGGCACTAACGATGCCGGCGCATCGGCCCCGGGCAGCGGTGCGGCGGCGGCAGCTGGCGTTCTCACGGCCGTGGACGAGGACGGGGAAGGTGACGAGGAAGCTCCTCTGCCGCGCGAGTTTGAGTACTTCACTGATGGTGAAGAGGAAGAAGAGTGATGGACATGTTCGTGTACGCGCGCAGGGCGCACTGAACACCCCCTTTTCCATTGTCTCGACTGTATTTGTATCCCCCCTTTTTTCTAGGGTCAGTCGCGGGGAAGGCCCCCTACTTAGAGAGTACGGATAGAGCAGAGGAGGAGGAGGGGGAGGAGGATAAGAAGAAGAATATGCGAGCGAATGATGGGCATCGATAGTGGCCGCAGACCCTTATCATCGTCGAAGCTGTATAATACAAGGAGATCGTGGTGTATTTCAACAGTTGTATCGTTTTGCCGACTTCTCTGACTTGTCTTGAGCGCACGCACTCAGTACTCGTTGTTAAGCCTCATCTTTTTGGGATCTCACTGGGACTCGCATCTACTTTCCCTCTCACAAAAGGATTATATGGGTGAAATTATTCGTGAATTATAGTGCATGACCAGCAGCATGGACTATCCTGTCTGTCCCTTGACCCAAGGTTTGCCAACGCGAGGTGGCTGTCGATGCCGGTCTACAGTGTATGCATAATCTTCTCATGCCCATCCCATTTCCCCAGTCGAGCCAAGTGTGAAAAGAATAACAAATACAGGCCATGGCACCAACGCCCCAAAGACGCCGCATACTGACCGGTAGGCGGCTAAGAAGTCTGCGATGCATGAAATGCCAAAATGCGCCGGGCCCACGACACTCCCGAAGGAAACAAAAGTAAGAAAAGGCATCGCTAATGGAAGCGCTAGAAATGCCAAACCCCGAAAACGGGGCCGAGTCTCGCGGGGATATTCGATCCCCCCATATTATTAACGAATAAGAAAAAAAAGAAACCCAATGAGAAAAGTGGTCGCAGCAAATGAATACCATCTTTCTTCTCGGTCCATTTGCGGCGAATGGAGCCGTTCACTCCTTCTTGCTCTCGCACTCGGAACACACGCGCACCCGATGCCAGGCGTTGGCCAGGTTCCCCCTGGCATTCCAAATGGCATCGTAGCCCTCGGGCTGGGCATTGTAGGCTTCGTCGGTCGCCTTGACCAGCAGGGTCTGGCACCTCTTTCCGTCCTCGTGGTCTTGATCCTCTTTCTCTAGCCCTTTCTTCGTCTCGTCTGGCCTGGCATCAGCGCGGCTGCCACGCGGCTCATCAGGGAGCGGGATAACACCCTCGTATCGCCACCTCTGCCACGCCCACGACTTGTGTCCGCTGCATGGGCTTTCCTGGTTCGGGCCCTGTACGGCGCAGTCGTCGATGAGCTCGGCCTGGTCCCACGTCTTGCCGTTGTCGAGGCTGACGTCCACCCGGATGATGGCGCGCCCTCCGCCAGAGTAGGCATAACCTGCAACCGAAGCCCTGCGGCCCCTCGGTGTTGCAGCCGAACCTGCCGAGTTGCTTCTCGCCACTTGTGTATCTGAACGACGGTCGGTCTTTTCCGCGTTACCGTTGGGCTGGGTGGACATATTTTGCTCCTTCGTCTCAGGGGGAAGCGGCGCCCAGTCGCCGAGCTTGACCGCGGTAATGGCACTTGTGATGGGCATTTCCTGAATGGCGGGCGCTTTGCTCCAGTCCGGATCGGTCACGTTGGGACCGAAGAGCTTGTAGTCCTTTTGCTGCCATTGGCTCTGGCTCTCCTCCTCAGAAACGACCACCCGGTTGAGCCACTTCACGGAACGCGCGGCGACGTGACCCGGCACGAGGGCACGCAGGGGGAAACCGTGATCAGGCGGCAGGGGGCGGCCATTCATGGCATATACTAGAAGAACATCGCCTCGGGGGTCGAGGGCCGGTCCGATGGGGATGCTCGCGGCGTATGATTCCTCGCCCGCAAACTGGACGTGGCGGGCTTCCGTGTCCCCCGCCCTGGCTTGTTCGAGAGGGAATCCAGCATCGGCGAGGACATCGGCCAGCCTGACACCTTCCCAGACGGCATTCGAGATGGCGCCGACGTTCCACTGGAGACCATTGGTTTTCTTATGCGCGTGGGTTGTCATATCCTTGCGGCGATTTCCCGAGCACTGAAGGGCGGCGGTCACCTTGGCTGGCTTGAATTTGGTCTTGAGGTCGTTCAGGGTATATTCCTTGGTGGATCCGTCCAGAAGCTCAACGGTCAAGGTGTGCTGGTCGGGGTCGTCCACCTTGGGGACCCACATGTGATTCCGCACGTAGAACAGGTCGGTCGGGGTGATGAAGGACGCGGTCAGTTCTTCCAGCGGGGTCTCGGCATTCCGCGGCTTCTCGGTCATGGTGATGAGCCTGGGGTCGCGCGGGGGGTCGTCCCTGAAGGGGTCCTCAATTTGCTCGGGGAGCGGTCGTCCGTCGACGAGGTCGGCCGAGTCGACGAAGCCTATCAAGTATTGGTCGAGGATCTCGTAAACGTGAGGAGATTTGTGTATGGAGAAGATGTCCCAGTACGCGTCGATGCTCCCGCCGGCGGCGCGGAGAATGACGTCGCCACCCGGATGGGCAGGAATCCAATCGGTGATATCGTAAACCTTGTCCTCATAGGTGACCCATGGTCGGTCCGACTTGGCATCGTGTTTTCTGACATCAGACAGCCTGAAGCGAGGCAGGTCAGGGTCTCGATCGTCGGGGGGTGCATTTGATGGAGCGTCTCGAGGTGCCGTGTCCGGCTCGAAGAGACCAGCGAAAAGCGAAAGGAGGCCAGCGCTAGCAATGAGCGATACCGCAGCAGAGCCCGTGTGCCGGGGCGAGTACCGTTGTTTTGTTCTTGTTTCGTTGGTTCGGACAGGACGAGGTGGTTCGACGGGAGCTCGATAAAGAGGTGGAGAGGTGTGTAGGCAGCGGAAGCGTTCCACTGACAGGCAGTTCCCGTGTCTCGGTAGCGCAGTGAACCGGCGAGGCGCGGCGAATATCAGCTCGCCTGGCAGACGTCGGCCTAATGTAGGCGCTATGATCGGCATGTTGTATCCCAAATCACGGATGTATTATCGATTATTATTTTTCCTGTAGGTGGGACGAGGCTCAAGAAGAGAGGTCGACGTTGATATCGAGTTCGGGACGGCTCGAGGGCTGTTGGCACGTCTGAGAGTAAGACGACGGGCGAAGGAGAGGTCAAAATGTCATGAGACGTGAAGAGATATATCGGTAGGGCACAGTCCCTGCGCCGATAGCAACAATGAGTATAACGAAAGTCGAGAGTGGTAAGTAGGTTGTGTGATGTTGTACTCCGTAGAAGCAAGTAGGGCTAGACGGAAGTTGATGCTAGGAGATGCGAAGCTCGTTCGGCGGGAGAGAGAGAGAGAGAGAGAGAGAGCGCGTATGAACGAGCGTAATAAGAGGCTAGAAGAAGGGAAGTGTCGATTGTCTGCTTTACAGTTCTCGCTGCAAGCCCGCTATTAGAAAAGAAAAGAGAAATAAGGTAGTTAGAAAACTTAATACAGTGAAAAAGCCCTGACGGAGGAAAAAAGAAGGGAAGGAGAGAAGAGTCACGAGGCTGGTTTGAAAGAGTCAGTCCGCAATCGGCAAGCTTCGGCATAGTGGAGGTACGAAAAGGCGGAAGGCGGTCAACGGTGTCTTAGCTATAGACTAGAGCGAAGAAGGCATCGCCCCGGGAGGGTCCGTGCCAATGGACCAAGTAATAAAATTCGCAAGTCCTCGGAAAGGCCGCCATGGTTGATTCCGACGACAACGGACTGGAGGGAACCTGCAGGGGAAAAGAGGGAAGGAAGCGTTGACGATTCGACCCGAATTGTTTCGTGCTACGGTCCATTGTGACGACTGACCATTGGCTGTGGCCCCGTGGGGCAAGGCAATAACCAGCCACAAAACTATATGTACGACTACGTCAGTCAGGACCATGCCATGCCGGAGATCACGTGCACTCCAGGTCAACGACGGGACTGTCCTCCCGCTTCAGGACGGGCTCTGGGCTGCTGCTCAAGTCGATAGTCGAGCTTGGAGTCATCCGCTTCTGTCGCTTTCGCTTCGCCTTCGTCCGGGTCTCGTCTCGCTTGCTTTCTCCCTCCTCAGTGTTACACGCATCCTCCTCCTCATCATCATCATCAGTGGTGGATTCCTGACTATGCTTTCGCTTGGCCGGCACCCAATTCTCATCCAACGCCGGGTCCCCCTTCTTGGAGATCCTGCGGGTCCCCTTGGACGATGACGCCCTGGTTTGAATCTCGGGCATTTGGTACGTACGGCCTGGGAACATGATATTGCTCCCCTTGACGCGATTCTCGATTCGTTCCGCCACTGTTCTCCGTATCGATTCCGTCTCCTTCTTCACCCTCATCCTCACGAATGTGAGCAAATCCATGGGCCGTTCAGCTGGCGGCTCGGCGTGCGACTTGAGGTGTTCAGCCCAGGCCAGCAGATGACGATACGCTCGCCATCGCAGAGCCGTGAAGTCACCCTCCACTTGCTTTGTGGTGTCTCTTAGCATGGCAGCGCGCTGGACCCCGCTCAGCTCTACCTTCAGGCGTGGCGGCGACTGGATGATCTGGATGCGAACACCGCCGAGAAGCGGCTGAAGAGAAGGCTGGTTGGGCTGGACGTGCACTTGAGGATCCATGGTCGGCGGGAGTGGAATCTCCCAGGGGCCACACGTCGGGAGCTTGGGGGCTTCTCGGTACAATGTGGGGGAAGAGCCGGGAATGGCGTAGGCCCAGTGGTCAAGATCTGTGAGGTCGTCGGGACCGAAGGTACGAGGAGGCTCGGACAAGGCCTCTTCTTCGTGGCCCAGTTCGAGTTCGTCATCTAGGTCTGACTCTGGGCCAGTCTCGGGCACTTTTGGGCCATCATCTGTTTCCTGCTCTAGGCTACCGGGAGCTTGTCCGGGAGGCTGTTCAGAACGGTGTTCTAATGCGTTGGGAGTGGCCCCATGATGTCTTGATTGGAGGGCGGGTTGCGGAGAATGTGCTGATGATGCTAGTCTTCGCACAGGGGATGACCTTTCCGGGGAAATCCCTGGAGTGGATTGCCGACTTGGCTGTAGGACGGGGCCAGCCTTTGGCACCTGGTTGACTTGTCGAAGGTAATTGATGAGCTCCTCGGGACTGGTAATGGAATGACCAATGAGTACTCGGTTCTGGGCTGTCGTGAGCCCAACTTCGGATGGCCCCTTTGGCGGGAGGGATGCGAAGGGGAAAGTTTCGTCACCTAGGTCACGGGTTCGCTCGGCGTCAGCGTTCTCTTGTCCCCTCGACGGGTGGAGGGATGTATATATACTGATAGAATCCCAGTAAACCTGGCACGCCTCCCACACGATGTGCTGAAGTGAGCGCCGATAGTTTTGCCTCCGGCTCATCTCTTTGGCACAGGAACGACGGAGCGGGAGCATGAATCTACCGAGAAAGATATCTTTCTGTTCGGCTTTTGTAAGGGGCCGGATAGTCTCGAGCCCAGCCACTTGAGACCAGAAGGCATGGAAGTCGATGGGAAGAGTCATCACGATAAGCTGGCGACAAAGGGAATCGAACCACTCCTCCGACTGGATGGAGGGGAAGGTATGAACCGGCAGTTGTCAAGTGTTCTTGTTGGCTGAAGATCAACTAGTCTTTGGTGGAAGAAAGAGAAGAAAAGTTCTGGTCGAGTTCCCGAGTTCCGGTTGCTATCCCCGTCGAGAGTCGTACGTGCATATCCAGGGTACCTGGCGCCGTTTGAGAAACGAGGTCACCTCGGGTAGGTGGTGAGATTGAATAGAATACTTGGAAAGGCAAGAGCTGCAGGTCTTCGTGGTCTGGGGTAGAGGTACCTTGACCATGGCTCTGGCGTCGAGTCTTCTTCAGGTAGGTACCTACCTAGGCAGGTGCCTGGTCACCAGGAGAGCTCTTGCCTCTGAAAGCAGACTCCCTTTGAGTGTGCCTAGGTACCTAGGTATGTGCGACCACGGGTACCTTGGGTAGCCAGGTACTTCAATTTTCACAGTGACTTATTAATTCATGCCATGGAGCTGGGCATCCATCCAGACAACGACTGTCCAGACACCTCCCGACAAGGCAGACCTTCCTCTATACACTTGACATATCACTCCACCGATTCACTCACTCTAACACAAGCTCCTTCGTCACAACACACTATGTACCGGCATGGGAGACACTACGAGTAGCTAGGGACGCCGGGCATCGCGCACCTGGGTAGTATCAGGGAGGTGGAAGTCCCAGAAAGACTTGTCATGGAAGAAGCGGAATGAATGCCTTGACCGACGTCCTGGTAATGGGCGTCGGCGACGAGCCGAGCAATCCTGTATGACCGCCATTACAAGTTTACCTGCCATTATTCCATCCTTTTGTATCAGGGGAAGATTTCACAACCATGGAGTATGGATACAGTATCCTACAGTAAAACCATCGAGCTATAACTGAAGAGAGATGTATTTATGTGAATATATTTGGATCGAAACACCTAGCCTCTACCGTATAGCAAACATCCTGGCATGTGATTATCCCCAGTTTCCCTCGCTCTTTTGTAGAATGCTAAGAAAATGTCGGCAGAAATCAAGTCGCAGCCGGACTGCTCACGACTAGCGAGATGGTCTGAAATCAATGCAATCAAGGGCCGTAAACTCGTCGTGAAGGGAAAACGCACCGAAAAAAAAAATGGAAGGACTTCGCCAAAAATCCTTTGCACCTTTTCACTTTCCCACCAGCCCTCAAATGCTACGTCAGACATGCTTTCGTCTACCAAACATGTCAAAACGCCAGGCTTCGGTGTTCGTGCTGCCCACAGACCTTGATTCCCAGCCTCCACCGACTTGACGCCAGATCCCATGTTCCGAAACGTAAAAGTATATCAAACGCAAAGAAGGCAAGACGAGACGGCCGTCCTAGACGGCAAGATAGTACAATAACTTGGGAGGGTAATCAGCCGGCCGTGAGAGGAGTTCCACCCAGCTTGAAGTGGAAGAACAAGAGAAAGAAGAGAAGACTCCGGTCATGGGCCCGCTGGCCAGCTTAACAGCCATCGTCGTCCTCACACTCGCTCATGCTGCCGTAGCCCGTGTCGGCTTCCATACCGACAAGAGATTTCGTGATGCTTAGGCATCGGTCGACCATCTTATGCCGCACCTCCTGGTCCAGGCCGCTCTTTTCGCCCGGCGCGCTTCCAATCCAGATCCGGATACTGCCCGCCAAGCATTCGAGTGTCGTGCCGAAAGTCTCAAAGGCCTCGGGGTGGCTATGTAGCTCGTCCATCAGCCGAAAGAGGGCCGTGCATCCGAGGAGAGACATGTCGGCCATCACAGAAGGCTGCACGGTTTCCTCGACAAACTGGACCATCTCTCGAAACGACGCGGCCGTCTCGGGGCGTTGCATCTTGGAAATGGCCGCAGAGCAGCCGAGAGCGACCCCGAAATCGGGAGCCATCTTGGTGTCGGAGTAAGAATCGAGCAGCAACGATGCAGCATCGTTGACCAGTTGCTGCGGGCTGCCTGTGGGACAGGCCATTCCGCTGTCCGATGCCTTGCTTTCGTCTCGCCCATGGTCGAAAAGAACGGCACGGGCCACGAGCGCACGACCCTGGGCGGCAGAACCAGCAGGGGCCGCGCGGATGGCCTCCCGAACGAGCCCTTCCACTGTTTCCCGCGCGACGGCATCATGCTTCTCGGCCCCCAGATGGGCCCACAGCGCACGCTGGACGTTTTGGCAGGACCACCAGGCCGCGACGGCGTCCATGGGCGACCGCACGGCATGGTCGTCAACCACAGTGTCCATTCCGTCCGCGATGCCGTTGACATTCTCTGTAGTCGGGAGGTTCCAGGCCAAGTTATACGCACACTGAATGACGCTATCATTCAAAACATCACCGCAGTCATGGTCGAGAAGGGCGGCAAGGTGCTCGGGCAAGTCATCTTCGACCGGCCGACTGTCGGGCGCCTGCCGCATATGATCACGCAGTCGTCGCTTGGCCTCATTCCACCGAGATCTCGCCAACCTCGCAGCGATGACGTTGTGCAGCCCCATGGGCCCGAAATCCCAAAGGAGCACGCGGATATGAAGGGCCTCTAGCATCAGCCGGAGCGGCGTGTCGGGCAAGGTTCCCGATGCGAGGAGCGTCAACGCCAGCCGAAACTTGTTGATCTCCACATCTCCGCCAGCGAGCTGAGCATCCAAAGCGATCGTCCACGCCTTGACGCGTGCCGTTTCCTGCTCTTCCGTGAACCCAGTAAGCGACTGGTATCGATCCATGCCAACCGCGTTCCGTAAACTCAATTTCAACGTCTTGATAATCAGAGCGGCAGCCTCCAACAAAAGGTTGTGCTCGGGGACCCAAACGGTCTGGATAGCCGTCAGCCATGCCCGCCGCCGGATGTGAATGGGCGACGCCAGAGACGGTACGGCCTGGAGAGATCCATTGGCTTGCTGCAGCCGCTTCTTATCCTTCTTCTCCGATGGGAAAAAGACGGACGGAAGGAAGACGTATAGCACGACGCCGAAGAATAGGACCAGCTTGAGATGCGAGAGGAGACGAGCGACCGGAACGGCATGCCCGGCCACGTGGAAGTGCGAGCCGGGGCCAAAGTGACGGAGTAGGTGAACAGGGAGCGCAAACAGCCCACGACCCTGGGGAGTCTCGTTGCTCTGCTCCTCGGTTCGCACGGCTTCGAGGACCATGAGGCCGGCGAGGGAGCCGACCATGAGCTTCCCGAAATAGGGGCCGACGTTGTTCCAGCGCCCGTTTTGCTGCGATTGCTGCTGCTGCTGGACCTGCTGCTGGCGCAGCATCTCTGGATCACCGGGGCGGAACGATTGTTGCGGCACGGGATAGGGCTGGCCGACGGCCATTTGGGCCGAGAGAATCCGTTTCATGTCGTCAGGCACCTGGATCAGTCCCTGGGCCGATTCTGGTCGCGATGTTCCCAAGGGAGGCGTGGCCATGTATTGGTCTTGAGGATACTGCATCGGAGTCGGTGCTTGCTGCATGGGACTCATGGTGGGGTTCATGTTCCCGGCCATGGCACCCGTCATGGCGCCGGTCATGGCACCTGCCATGAACAACTTTTCGAAAGCTGCGATCCGGGCATGCATCGCGTTGTTCTCGTCCCTTAGCCTGTTGTTTCGTTTCTCCAGATGCCGAATGTACTCTGCGGCCTTGCTCAGAACCTACAAGCGCGTTAGCCCAATTACGCCCCGCTCTCACGTCACAAGCATGAGGCGCATTTCATTTCTGTCTTGTCGGGTCCCACGTACCGTGGCCTTGTTGAGTTTATGAGCCGGAGTCAATCCGTGTAGCTCTTCCCGGTCCTCTGTCGTGTCTTCGCCACGTGCACTCTTGGACATGATTCGCAAACTCGGCACGCTGTCTCTCAGGGCGGCGATCTTGTCGTTGAGGTTTGTCCGGTATCTCTTCTCGATCATGTTGTGGGCCGTTTTCTTGACAGGCTGAGGAGTAGACTGTTCCTCGTCCTCATCGGATCCATCGGCGGAGGACTTGCGTTTTCGGTTGGTTTTTCTGGACTCGGGCGCGTCGGGAGTGGAACGGGCAGTTGCGGCTGAACCCTTCGCTTCGCTAGTGGCCGACCCAGGGCTTGGTTCGCTCCGAGGTGATTGATACTGGAGATGGGCCGGCATGGCAATGTTACGAAGATTTTCCTGCTGGGCCGGAGTGAGGTCGACTGGACGGGAGCCAGTTGATTCCGTCGATGGCTGAGGAGTGGGTACCTGTCTGGCGGGCAACGAGGTGGTGGTGGTGGTGGTGGTGGTGGTGGGCAGAGCAACTGGGTTAGGGAAGAAATCGGCCGCTGACGTGGCTGGTTGCTCCAAGCCGGCGACGGAGGAAGGAGATTCTAGCTGCTTTTGGTTGTCTGACGGTTGTTGCTGTTGCGGTTGCTGTTGCGGTTGCGGCTGGTGTTGGGGCGGGGGAAATTCCCAAGGCGCACTCGGGAAGAGCGGGGGCGCTGGGGAGGCAGCGGTAGAGACTGGCAAGGAGAAATTGAAGGTATCGCTTGATGGGGGTTCCTGATAGGCCCAATACGATGGGTCATACAACAATTGACGATGGTCGGGGTTGTTGGAAGCGTCGGTAGGGGCGGTAGGGACGGTGGTGTTGTCGGGTCCGGAGGCAGAAGGAACGGTCTTGACGTCGTCAAAGGCCGAGTCGTCGAAGGCCGGCAAGACACCCATGCTAGACTCGTCGAAGCCAAATATGGCCCCGGCATCG
Source organism: Sodiomyces alcalophilus JCM 7366 (assembly GCF_042370955.1). Taxonomy (NCBI): domain Eukaryota; kingdom Fungi; phylum Ascomycota; class Sordariomycetes; order Glomerellales; family Plectosphaerellaceae; genus Sodiomyces; species Sodiomyces alcalophilus. The sequence goes on along the minus strand of NW_027263535.1, from coordinate 2,473,300 downwards.
TGGTCGGCCATTTCGGTGGGCGTGGAAAGATGCGGCGATGGGCTGATTCAATGCATGGAGAAAATCAAGTCAATACCCTCCTGAGCCAAAGGCCGGAGCGCGCAAGGAATGAATCCCGCTCTGTACAGAAGCCCGTCGTAAGAGATGGTTCGAGATGAGCTGATGGCAGTCGGTCGCTATCGGCGAAAGAGCGGATGGATGACACGATAACGGGGAAGATCGTACGACGAAATGTGGCCGCAGTAGATGAAATGGATGATGAGAGGTGGGAGAGCGGGGATGTTGAGGCTGGATAGAGAGAGTAAAATCGTGCGATCAGACTGGGTGTCTGAAGGGCAAATAAAGATAAAAATAGAAAAAGAAATTGGGAAATGAAAAATGAAAATGAAAATCGATGGAAAAAAATGTATATATGGCAAAGTCTGTGGACAAGATGGATGTAATGGAATCAACGAGAATGAAGCGATTTACGGTGGGTGCGTTGATTGCGTTGATGTCGATAATAGGATGCGTTTGGATTCCTGTGGCGAGCAGAAAGGTTGGAAAGGGGAAACTCGGATGCAGAGGTGGGGGGAGAAGAAGGGAGAAGGTCATCGTACGATGAGCTGCTGTCTGGCTGAGGTCGAGGACATCGTCCCGGTACCGCCAAGGCGATGAAGAGTGGGGCCCTCGCAGCTTTTCCTATGCGAGGTACCATACTGGGTAAGTACAGCAGAGTACTTGTCGTCATAGGTCCCACACACCGGTCGCTGAAAAACTTGAAGTACGTATGCGTACCTACTTGTATCCGTACTACCTTCACTACGTACCTAAGCATTTCAACGCAGCTGTTCCGAACAGTCACCGGAGGGCCAGCGGATCTGGTCGGCTTTAACGATCGGATGCACTGTTGGCTGGTACTTGGCTTTTTCTTTTTTTTTTCTTCTTTTTATCCCATCGACAATTCCGGGTTCCTACGGGATTTGGTACTTCGTACTTAGGTAATCTTCCATTCACTTTTCATCCCCTTTTCAACCGTAACATATGACGTTGAACACCGGAAACTCGGCTGCTTTCATGTACCTCCGAGTATGCTGGTCACAAGTAAATTCTTGTACTTCGTACGAGAATGATCAGAAGTGCAAATACTGTACGAAAAACAGTTGGAAACAGAACGCCTTCCCACTACCTAGATCGGTCTCTGAGACACGACGACCAGGTATGTACTCCCTGATCTGTACATATATATATGAGATATGAGGTTGGGAATATGAGTAATAGAAAAGAACAAGTGTGACGAGAAGACATAAAGCATAAGCTAACATTGGGATCACGTCCATTCCCCAGGGAGCCGTCGCCTAGCAGCCACCCAACCGTATATACCTAGGATGGCCATCAACATGCCAGCCTGGTCCTCTAAATTCCCCGCTGCCGGATATCGTCTATCGTGAGTAATGGTATAATATGTGTTGTCCTCCCCTCCTCTTCCTGGGTATCTGCCGCCGCTTCATCCCGGCGTCTCCTTATCCATCATTAGCCATGACAACAAGCACAAGCCTAATCGTAATTGTCCGTTCCATTTCCAGTTCCTCCCCGAGGTGTCGCACTCTACCAAATATCGTTGCTATCTTCGACCAGTGCCATGGTCGGCGTCTTCGGCTCCAGCCTCCTCATCCGCTTCCGGTCCGCCTTGGTCACCAGAGACGGCGTCATGGGCATGCAGGGCGTGAACGGCTGGTAAGGTGAGTAGGGCACCGCGGTCCCCGGCGTGCGCGCCGACAGGGGTGATAGCGGGCCCGTGCGTTCGAAGACGGTCTGTTTCGTAGCCGTCTGCGACGACGTAGACGACGTCATGACTGGTTCGTACGCCCGTAGCGGCAGCGTCCCGCCGGCGCGTATGGCCGAGGGCGGAGCTTTCTTTTGGAATGTCGCTCCGGGCTTGGGCGACGACGGCAAGGTCGGGAACCGCGTGACGCTGGGCTTGGGCGACACCGGGAGGCCCATCAGCGGGGTCTCGGACGATGCCGAAGCCGGGTCGACTTCGCTTCGAGGCCCCGACCGGCTCCCCCTCTCCCTCTCCCTCTCCCTCTCGGACATATGTGCGCCTATGCGCTCGTCGATGCTCTGTGTGCTCTCCGGTGAGGGACCGGGGGTGACGGGAGAGTGTTGGCCCTGACTGGGTCGGCGCAGTTGCTGGACGGCGCCGAAAGACACTTGGTTTGTCGGGCCGGGAGGCGGGGGAGGAGGAGGGAGGGGTGCGTAATGGCGCGGGGGAATGGTGTCCATCTCCTGCGACTCGGGCGGGGGAAATGTTCCCGACTTGGGCGTCATGATTGGCGACGAGATGGTTAGCCCTTTCATGCCGCTCTTCTTCCTCGGCGATCGCAAGGCCGAGAGGATGGATGACGCCCTGGACTGTGGCGTCTTGTCTTCCTTGGACAAGTCGAGCTGGGCGGGTTTCGTTCTTTCCTTCCGGAACGTCCCCGTGGACGACGACTTGTCCGACGTCGACGACCGTGAGTGGTGGGCGGAAAGCACTGGCGTGCCCTGCAGGATGATGCCCTGTTCTTTCGCTTCCTCGTGCTCCAACACATACTTGTACATCTCCTCGAGCTGAGATTGCGCCATTTGTCTGTCCATGGCGACCACCCTCTGGTCGACCGAGAGATCAACGCCCGGGGCGGCGACGGTAGATGATGGCGACGGCGCGACGTAGGGTGTTTGCGAGGGGGGGGGGAAGAAGAACTCGTCGGCTCTGTCGGGGGAAGGGTGGTGGGAGAATGTGCGGACAGGGCTTCGAGGAATGCTGCGGGGCGAATTGGGCGGAATGATTCTGAGGTTCGGGAGCGGTTTCCGCTCCTCGATGCAGTCTGTTTCGTTGTCGCCGGCGACGAGGGCTTCTCGACGTCTCTTGGAGAGCACGACAAGGAAGAAGGCTACGATTACGAGCGAAACGCCATACGCACCGGCGATGGCACCAATTTGAATGGGGAGGAAGGCCGGGTCACTCAAGACGCCGGCGACGTTGGCGTTGGCGTTGGCAGGAAAGGCGTTTTCAGGCTCAGACGCCCGGGCGGTGCGTAGTAGCTGATGGTGGTTCTCGTAGTGGCTTTTGGTCTCACGCACCAACGGCGAGGCGTGGGCGTCACAGCAGCACAGGAGTGAAAAGAAGAGAATAAATAATCTCGATGCAGAGGGAAGAAAGAAAGGCAAAGGACCACCACTTTGTAAACAGAGTCCCGAATCAAGTCGGACCCTGGGCATCGTGGGCAAGGCCTCGAGGACGCCGGGCGGTCTTTAAAGGGCGAGCCAGGAACGATGATCCTACCTCCTGAGGGTCGATCCGAAACATGTTGTGATGAGGATGGGGGAGGAGGCAGCAAGGGGAGAAGAGAAGAGAAGACCGGATAGGCGGCACACACAATGCGTATATACCTGCAAAGCGGTTGATGATGTACGGGCTGCGTCGAGATTGGCGCTGTACCATGTGAGCTGCATCCTGACTTGCTGGAGGGCCCATGTCCGGACCCGGCACTAGCAACGCCCACGACACCTGCTTCCCACCACTGGTTGCACACGCATAAGACGGTGACAAGAGTATTAGCGCCTGTACGGGAAAAAATGGGCTCAGGGCAGCGGCCATGGTGTCATGAGGAGGCTGGAAACAGATGCTGATATTTGCCTCGACTACCCTGCGGGGAGGCCCGGGGGTGCCCCGGGAAGACGAGGACCGTCCCGCGATGTGGTTGGCCGGATCGACGTGACGACCAAGGAAATTAAGCGCCGACAATTGTCGACCGGGGTGATGATTGGCAGGCAACGTCCATCAGATTGACCAATCGTCCGCTTGGTCAACTCGGAGATTCCCAGCGCCGACGGACATGGCTGATGGTGATTGCCAAATGGAGGCATAGAATACCACGTTGATAAACTCGCGTACAGAGTCTTATCGTGGGTTCTATACTGTACCCCGTATGAGAACTCCCAGACGTGAGATCAATCGCATGATTGGGAAGCAAGGTCTGTCCGCGGATGGAGGAAGCAAGTGCGTGGCCTGCGAGGGTTCGTGTGGGTGTGGTGCTCAACTGCGTGCTGCGGTACCTACTCCTGGATATGTATAACATGCAGAAGACTAAAATAAATCGAAGCAAGGGGCACTTGCATGCTTGACGTGTGTGATACCTGTCGCCTTGCTGTGTTCGGGTTGGGCTCGTGGAAAGTTGGCCCTGCCGCACGAATCCTCAAGCCCAACTCCATCGTACCTCACGGAGCAAGGCGGTGCCGTTTCTTGACGAGGAGATGTCAGTGATCGGAACTCTCACAATGGGTGATGGGAGCCGAGAGCAATAATATGGCGGACTAATGTGCTCCTGAACTGACTAGTGATGCCGTAGTAGTTATCACATCACCGACTTCCTCGAATAAAAAGGCTCAAAGGGTGACTTGGCTTGTAGATCACGAGAAAGAGGGGACAAATTGGAGGCAACGTCCGCTTTGGACTGAACTCGAGACCGCTCGGATCTGCCCATTGTGATTGTGGTCAGGGAGTCTCAATCACATCTCAATCACAAGCCGCCAGTGGCTTTGTTCATCGTTGCAGGAGGCGATTCCAGTCGCCAATGGACGTTTATAGCGAGACACCATGTGATGAAATGACTGTGATAAGAGATGCCGCTGTCGTTCTGTTCTTGTGGGCATCGTGAGAAGGTGGTGATGGTGAATCGAATCACCGAGAGGCGGTGTGATGGTGTGACTGATTACGTAAAGCCACCCGTTCGGACGTCTCCACCCACAAACCCAAATTGGTCCGTGCACTCCCGAGGAAAGCGTCACGTGACCTCGTGCGCGTACGAAGTACTGCACTTCGTACGTCGTTTGACCGCGACCAACACCAAAACACTCACGACGCGTACATTCGAGCAACAACGGAGCCCGCCGATTCCTTTTTGGCGTTGGGTTTTTCAATCAACGCAGCTAAGCAATACCACTGACAAATTGAAAAAGCCCACTCCTCAAATTCGGCTCACTAGTCATTCCATCGTTCCCATGCGACCTCCTCAGACGTTCCATGGACTTTTCTGCTCACCATGAGCTTATCCAGCTCCGCCCCGGGCCCGGCTGAATCCATTCTGGCGACCCTCAACAGCGCCCAATGCCGAGCTGTTACCTCTCCGGCCGCCACGGTGGCCATCCTGGCCGGCCCAGGAAGCGGAAAGACCCACACCCTGACCTCGCGCGTAGTATGGCTCGTCGACAATGTCGGTTACCAGCCCACCGACGTCATCGTGGCGACCTTCACAGTCAAGGCGGCGCGGGAAATGAAGGAGCGCATCGGAAAGGCCCTCGGCCAGGGGCGAGAGAAGAAGATCGTCCTCGGCACCTTCCACAGCATCGCGCGTCGGTACCTGGCAACCTACGGGAAGCACATCGGCCTGGATCCCAAGTTTGGCATCGCCGACGACGGGGACTCGAGAGCCATCATCCAGCGCATCTGCAAACGACTGGGCCTCGGCGTCGACCCGCCCATGGCCCGAGCCTGGATTAGCAAGAAGAAAGCCAAAGGATCCGACGACAGCCCCAAGAGGCTTCCGAACGGCAAACCCGCCCCCGAGAATCCGGACCTGGAGACGTGCTATTGCGAGTACCAGCGCCAGCTTGAGCGATCCAACTTGCTCGACTATGACGACCTGTTAACCAAGTGCGTCCAGCTGCTGCGGGATTATCCTTCTTGCGTGTCCAACGTCCAGGCAGTCCTCATCGACGAGTACCAGGATACCAATGGCATACAGTACGAGCTCATGAAACTCTTTGCACAAGCGAGACAGCGCATCACCATCGTCGGCGACCCTGACCAGAGCATCTACGGATGGCGATCCGCCGAGATACGGAACCTTTTCAGGCTCCTAAAGGAGTACCCCCGGGCCGACGAGATTTCCCTCGAAGAGAACTACCGGTCGTCCCAGGCCATCTTGGACGTTTCGCTCAAGGTCATCCAGCAGGACAAGAAGAGATACCAGAAGGCGCTGCTCCCGGTCCACAGCAAGGGAACCCGGCCCGTCCTGCGGCGTCTCAAGACGGCGGCGATCGAGGCCGAATGGATCGTGGCGGAGATGCGCCGCGTGGTTCTCATGTCGGGCAAGATGATGGATTACGAAGATGTGGCCATACTTTTAAGATCAGCCGCCCTCTCGAGGCACATCGAATCCGCCCTGGGGAAAGCCGGCATCCCATACCGGATGGTGGGCGGGTTCAAGTTTTATGAACGAGCCGAGATTAAGGTCGTGGTCGACTACCTCCGTGTCATCCATCGGCCTGAGAACAACGATGCTCTAGCACGGATTATTAATGTGCCCCGCCGGGGTATCGGTGAGGCCACCATTAGTGCCCTGCTCCGAGAGGCGGAGGAAGCCGGAATCAGCCTCTGGGCACTGCTGGACAAGCACTGCCGAGGCGACCGGAGGGCAAAGACGAACATCAAATCGGCCATGGAGCAGAAAATCAGCGGGGGTCTGCTGAGGCTCGTCAAGTCCGTGAGGAAGAAAGTCGAGGAACCTCCTTCCGGGAGCCCATGCTACCACCTGGTTGATCTGATTCAGAACTTGCTTTCCCAGCTGAATCTCCAGAAGTACGTCGAGGAAACATGGCCCGAACAACACGAGAGCCGATGGGCAAACGTGCAGGAATTCGTCAACCTGGCAGGGGATTTCATGAGAGGTCTCAGCGCAAGCGAGCAGGACGACCGCCTGCCTGAGATTGAGGGGCTGCAACAGGAGGAAGAGACGGACGCCTTGGGCCGGTTCCTCGCCAATGTCGCCCTGGCGTCCGACGCGCAGAAAGACGACGCTGACGATAACAAGGCGAGTGTGACGATATCGACCATCCACGCTGCGAAGGGGCTGGAATGGCCCGTGGTCTTCATCCCCGCCGTATACAATGGATCGATCCCCCATATGAGGTCGGACAACCTCGACGAGGAACGCAGACTGCTATACGTCGCTATGACACGGGCAAAGTCGCTGCTCTACCTCAGCTGTCCGCTCTACCACCAGAAGTCTGCGGGCGGAGGAGGCAATAGTGGTGAAAAAACAGAACTCTCGCGGTTCATCCCCTCGGAGATCCATCCGTACTTTGCCAAGACGGGACCATCCTTTAGCACAGAGGTCATACGGCACGTGGCCAAGATTCTGGGCCGCGAGAAGGACATTCCTTCAGCTGAGAAGATTTTCAGTGGCATGCCGCTTATGGAGAGGCTAGAGGATAACTTGCATCCCGAGGATCCAGAAGATTCAAATAACGATTTGCCATCCGGTAAGAACGGGTGGCGGAACCGGCGTCCACCCGGCGTACAGGCCTCTGCCCACGACGATGTCGGTGAGGTGGATTCCGGCCCGTCCTGGCACGCCACGACCATGGCGTCATCTTCGACCTTTACCATATCGTCCCTGCCAGGATTCACCACGGCCAGTAAGCATCGGTCTGTCGTCGAGGGAGGGGGAGATGGGAAGGGAAAGGGGCTTCCGCCATCCATGGATGGCAACGGCACCGCCCATTCGAAGCCGACGGCCGGAAGGCGAGGAGGAACGACGAAACGACCCGCCGACCAGTCAAGTATGTGGGGATTCGTGGCGAAGAGACACAAGTCGGACCTCTCCAACATGACCTCGGTCTCGCCTCGACCAGACGGCGCTGGTGCTGATGCTGGTCCTGGTCCGGGTCTCCGTCGCCAAACCTCCGCAACACACGGCCCGCGCAACGTACAGCACATCCATGCCCAGCGAACGGAGACGCAACCCAGCGCCATCGCGCCGGAACTCGCACGGCACAAGCTCGGATCGGCGGCTACCGCGATGAGACGACCGAGGAGACCAACTTACGACCCTACGATCGACGGTCCGAAGCAATGTTACCCCAACTTCTCCAGCTCACCTCCGAGAGCCCCGTCGCCTGAAAAAGAAAACGAAAACCGAGACAAGGCCGAAGTGCAACAGGCGAGAGAGCGGCCGGCTAGTTGTCTCCACGTGACCACGACGACGACAGTGACGCAAGGATACGGCAAGTTTGTGAGGCCGGCCGCGATACGAAAGGAGGGGGGTGTGCCGCCGCTGGACCGGCTTCGTAGGCCATTCAAGAAGCTCACGATGAATCGAGGGAATGCAGCATAATGAGTGTATAGGTATATGGTGGGATGAGCCTGGAGTTGTAGGTACGTCGGGAAAGCTAAGTGATGCTGAGGCTCGACTTGCGTATGGCGTACGGTTTGATATGCGCATCTCACGACAAAGAGCCGGCTAAGACAGCCGCATCAGCTTCGATCTCAGACACCCTTTGCCCCGTTGGGCCGATGGAAGACAGCCCCAATATTATGGCTGAACATAACGTAGTAGCTTACAGGGCTCACAGCTAGGCATGTCGGCTTGGCTTTTCATGTGATGATGCGGGAGTCGTAAATAACGACTCCTATACTACGACGCCATCCTTACACATAAGATGTGTCTTTGCTCTTTACCCTTCCTAGTCCACATCTCACTACAGTCCCGATCATATGATAATAGGTTTCGGCGGCATCAATACAATCCCACAATCACAATCCTCGCAAAGTACTTGAAGATCTTTCTGCTGGACCAAAAACTGTATCCCGAAGACCGACTTGCACCACACTCAACCCACCACACACCCAACCGTCGGCTTCACTCCACTAACCACAATCATGTCCTATAGTTTCGCTCAGGTGCCTCAGTCACCTTTCTCTTGGTCCTGGGACTGGACGGTGAACTAAATGACTTGCGTGAAGATTTATATCGCCTTCGGTATATATAGTACTGACTCCCCTCCTGTCTACTTCTCTTGCATTGCTCTCCTGTTCGATGTTCCACTGACCCTCATAAATCAAATGCGACACCACGAACGCCATATACTCACCAGTCAGGGACACTCCCGCACCCTCCACCAGCCATAATCGTAACGGGCTTCCTGGCAGCCATACCCCCGACCGGTTCGACGCCCGGCTTCCGCCCCCTCCGCCCCTTGAAGCCGACCTTCGCATCCAACGCCGCAAAAGGGTGCTCGCCGCTTTCCCCCTTGCGCAACATCCATTTCGTCGTCCCCAGAGCAGCGTCGAGCTCCTCAACGGGCGGCAACTTGACATAGACCATCCCGTCGTCCCGCTCCTCCGCTTCAAAGGTCGCTATGCTCATCTCGGCGTCGTTGCGGCAGTCGCCCGATGTCAGGTCAAAGTTGCGCTTGTGGAACGGGCACGATACGTAGGGTGCTTTGCCCGCCGCTTCCCCATTGGTGGTGCTGCTGCTCGCCCCGTTGACGCCCTTCGTCCCGTTACATACCGTGGGCCTCGGGTCTTCGCCAATCAGCCCATCCGACAGCGCGAAAGCCCGCTTGTGAGGACACATCTGCTGCGTGGCGTAATATCGTCCTCGAACCCTCCACACGGCTAGCTGCGTGTCCCCCCTCTTCACCGCCGCCGACACGCCGCTCGGCGCTTCGTCCGCTCCAGCAAAGTACGACGCCTCCAGCATGGGCTGCCACGCCAGTGAAGACCACCGACTCCTGAGGCCCTTGAAGTCTTCCTTGGCGGCGGCGTCCTTGGCCCAGTACACCGGCCGCTGCTGGCCCCGGTCAACCTCCACCTCCGTAACGTCGACGGCCTCGTCCGTGTTGGCGAATTGCCGGAACCGTTCCGACAGGTCCGGCGATTTGATGGCCTCTGCCCACTCGTCGAAGAAGGAGTCGACGAGCTCCTGCATCTGGGCCTCCAGTGACGCACATATGCCCCAGCTTGTCCTCCAGGATCACTTCCTGCAGGTACTTGAGCCCACCCGGCAGGTTCTCGAGCCAACGAGCCGTGCGCTGCAGTTTGTCCGCCGTCCGGATGTAAAGCATGAGATAACGGTCGAGGATGGGGATGACGTCGGCCGGGGCCACGTCCTTGGCCAGCAGTTCGCTGTGTTTTGGGTTGGCGCCACCGTTGCCTCCCACGAAGATGTTGAAGCCTTTCTCCGTCGCGATAAGACCGAAGCTGTGAAAGGAAAAGGCCAAGTTAGCTTGTTGCCCTCGTCCTTCCTAGAGAGCCTAACACGTCGATGGACTTACTCTTTGTTCTGGGCCTCGGCGCACTCACGGACACACCCGCTGACGCCGCCCTTGATCTTATGTGGCGCGCGGACGCTCTTGTACCGCTCCTCCAGACGCACGGCCATGCCAACACTGTCTCCGATGCCGTACCTACACCATGTCGTCCCGACGCAGCTCTTGACGGTCCGGAGAGACTTGGCATAAGCATGGCCGGATTCCATACCGGCCTCGACTAGCGTCCTCCAGATATCCGGTAGGTCCTGTTTCTTCGCTCCGAACATGTCGATGCGTTGCCCACCCGTGATCTTGGTGTAGAGCCTATACTTGGCGGCGACCTCGCCGATGACGACGAGCTTTTCCGGAGTGACCTCGCCACCGGCCATGCGGGGAACGACACTGTACGTCCCGTTCCGTTGGATGTTGCCCAGAAAGCGGTCGTTCGTGTCCTGCAGTCCATGGGTCGTCTTGTGCATGACGTGCTTGTTCCACAGCGAGCTCAGTATGCTGCCGATGACGGGTTTGCAGACCTCGCAGCCGAACGAGTCCCGGTCGTTGCCGACCTCGCGCATCACGTCTGGGAAGGTCCGGAACTGCTTGACCATGACGATGTTGTAGAGGTCGGCCCGTGAAAAGTTAAAATGGGGGCAGAGATGGTTTTTGACCTCGTTGCCCATGGCGGCCATGGATTTGTTGAAGATGGTCGTGACAAGGGGTAGACAGCCGCCGCAACCGGTACCGGCCTTGGTGCAGGACTTGACGTCGCCGATGCTTTTGCAGCCCCCTTCCTTTACTGCCTGGATGACGTCGCCCTTTGTCACGTTGTGGCATGAGCAGACTTGGGTATCATCGGAGAGGTCGTCGTCGTCGTCGCCGTCTTTCTTTGCTCCCAGGATGAGCTGGCTGGGGGGTACGTCCAGCTCTTTCATGGATTTGACCATGGGAACTAGTTTGATGTAGTCACTTGTGTCCCCAATCATCATCCCCCCTAATAGATATTTCCCATCGTCTGTGAAGAGGTACTTCTTGTACACCTTCTGAAAGGGGTCACGGTAGGTAAGGGCCTTGACAGGGATCAGGCCAGGCGAGGAACCATTTGTGCCATTGGCCATAGTCAAGATCTTGCTGGGCTTCTGCTCGGACTTGGCTTTCTTCGCGACACGAGGCGGTAGGTGCTGTGGCCCGTCGCGGTCCGCAAAGAAGTCGCCGAAGCTGGCAACATCCACGCCGAGCAGCTTCAGCTTGGTGCTCAGGTCGGGGCGCTTGAACCTCCTGGGCTGGTGGAGCTTGGCTTGGGTGAGGTTGAAAGCCAGCACATCGGCCATCTCGACGCCCGGCGCGATCAGACCAAAAGTCTGGCCCCGCCAGTTGGCGCACTCGCCGATTGCGTAAATGTCGGGTTCGCTGGTGCCAAGGTCGTCTCCAACGATGATTCCTCCCGCGCGCTCGGCACATTCAATCCCGGCTTTCCGGGCCAGGTCATCTCGGGGTCGAACACCGATAGCGAAGCATACGGTGGAGCAGGATATCCGCTCACCATCCTCGAAGAGGAGGCCTTGTACGTGGTTATCCGAGTCCACTTCGATCCTGGCCACCCGCTTCTGCAAGAGAACGTCGAGGCCGAGTTGGCGTACCTGCTCGACGACCATGAAGCCAGCATCTTCGTCAAGCTGCCGGCTTAGCACCCACGGATTCCTCTCGATGAGCTTTACCCTATCGTAGCATTCCAAGTCCATCATAGCCTTGGCCGCTTCCAGGCCCAGCAGGCCACCCCCTATCACAGCACTCGTGGTGCCTTTTCTCCTGTCGGCAAAGTCGATAAGGCGGGTGAGATCGTCGATGGTGCGGTACACAAAGACACCCGTGGCGTCATGGCCCGGGGTTTGCGCGGGAAGGAGGGCATCGGAACCGGTGGCCAGCACCAGAACGTCGTACGAAATGACTTGCCCGGTTGAGCATGTCACGGTTTTCGCCTTGGAGTCAATGTCCGTTGCTCTTGTGTTGACGAAATAGCTCAGAGCTCCTTCGGGGGATGTATGATACTGCGAAACGTCAACCATCGGCTTCATGAATGTTCTGTAGGGAGCAGCATACCCATTCTTTCGGGTTCAAGTAAAGATTCTCGATCCGCCGGTGCTCAAAATATGTAGTCAACCCGACTCTGTTGTATGCCAAATGGGGTTCCTCTCCAATGATCACAATGTCGTATTCTCGACTTGGAGCATCCAGCTTGAGCACTTTCTCTCTGTACCATTGTTAATAAATCATCGAAAAGCATGCGGGGGAGAAGGTCAGGTCGCGGGCCGTGGGAGGAGAATACATGAATGCACAGCCCACCATTCCCAGCCCGACAACCACGAGCTTCTTACGTCCGGACGTGCCGGCTACGTCGACAGCCATGTTGTTTTGGTAACAGTAAAGAATGGCTGACAATGTGATGCAATTCAATTCGAGCAGGAGTGAGGATGGGAGAGAGCCAAGAGAGAAAAGGGACGAGACGACTAGTGAGAGAAGAAGGGGGAGGTCAACACAATTAGGGTCAGGGGAATGAAGTCTTTCACGTGGGCTATTTACTCGGCCGGGAGCACGATATGGTTTTAGAAATAACCCTGAGTAGCGAGTCGCATCAGGGAGATAGATCTAGAAGCTGTAGTTCCAGCATTTCCGGTCCGGCATCATGAAATGATGGGGGTCGCATCTTGCATCCATGAGCCATGTTGATGTGTGTTTTTGATTGGGTGCAGAGATCCTGATAAAACCACGCTGTTGGAGCAAGCGGCAGTTGAGAGGCCATCTCCACGGGGTTGTGAATCACGTTATGGAATAACGATCAGAGATTATATTGTAGGAGTTGACGGTTGAGGAGGTAGACGAAGGTGAAGATGAGCCGTGAGTGTCGGTGATGTGGTTGAGGAAGGAGAAGGTTAGAGATAAGAAGATAAGAGCTTCCAAATGACAGGACCCACTTGATAACCGTGCATGCCAAAAGGTGCGATAAGGGGTATCGACCAATCGACGACGGCCTACCCCTTGCTCAATGGCTGCAATACAAAGACACCGCGGAGAAATAATTTGCCCACGACAGGACGTCGTATTCGTAGTGTGGGTATTCGTAGGTACCACGTAGTACCTAAGCTGTCGAAACAAATACAAAATCCCGAGGAGAAGCCTCGATCGGCATGTTGGATTGTATCGTTATCTCTGATAAGGCTGTGACTTGGAATACAGCTAAGGTATTCTGAGTCTTGTGCTGCAAGATGACTGTCGACAAGACACATCCTTCTTCTTCTCTTCCTCTAATTATGCCATCATCCAGGACTCCCGTCTACCTCGGGGTATCATACAGTAGATGGTTCTTGTTTATTGTACATTGGCCGTCGATCTCCAACCTATCCCCAACCTCCTGCGTACTCCATATGGTCTGCCTTGCTTATTGTACACCCGTGCCTCGACCCTCTCATTGCCCCTCCAGAGGTCCACTCGGCCCCTCACCCTCAAGGCTCTTCCTGAACCCGAAGAAATAGTTGCCCACCTTCTCGCTCCCGTCCACCTCCCTCCAACCCAGCCCAGGGACGTAGACGACCCCCGCGATCCGCGCATTCGCCCACCCGCTCCCCGCAAACCAGCCCCGCAGCTCCCCGTCGTTGATGTATTTATTCCAGTCGTGCGTCCCCGGCGGTACGATGCGCAGTATGTCCTCGGCCACCAAGTTGGTCGTGAACCAGCTCAGCCACGTCCGGGCGATGGTGCTACCGACCAGCCAACCGCCGGGTTTCACAAACGCCGCGCACCTCCTAAGGAACTCGACGGGCTCGTCGACGTGCTCGACGACCTCGAACACCGACACGACGTCGAACCGGTCGGCGTCCGACTCGGGCGGCGGCATGGTCTCGACCGTTGCGGAGAGGTAATTCAGCCGGGGCGGACGCAGGGTCGGGTCGCGGCGGGCGTGGGCGCGGGCGACGGAGAGGACCTCCGGGGACGGGTCGATGGCGGTCACGCTGGCGGTCGTGGGTAGGCGGGCTGCTGACTCGGCGAATATGCCGCCGCCGCAGCCAATGTCGAGGTAGCGGAGGTCACGGGACGGGTTGGGGGAGGAGGAGGTGGTGGACGAGCGGCAGTCTCGGATGAAGTCGTGGCGTAGGGGGTTCATGAGGTGGAGGAGGCGGGACGGGCCTTGAGGGTCCCACCAGGACGAGGCGAGGTTGTTGAAGTGGGAAATCTCCTCAGGGTTGACGGACGAGAAGGTTGATGAAGGTCGGCGCGACATGGGCGCAGGTGAGGGTGGTGGTAAGGTGCATGGCGACGGGGTTGCGAGGTGTCGAGGCGCGAGTATGGACCGGGACGGCGGTGCTCTCGGTAGTTGACGCAGCAGAGCGGTAGTGGTTGATCTTGAATGGGCGGCCATAGCGGTGGATGGTGGAGGCCAATGATCCCACGTACAACTGGGTTGTGGTTTGTGGTTCGATTGGAATACAGCTTGAAGCTGATGGTTTGGAATTGAGAATTCTTGGGCAGCTCGTTTTCATGGCTTAGTCAGCTCGGCTACACCCGCCTCATGCAGCGTAAGGTACATATTCTCGGTCTTCGGGATAACAACTCTGAGAGGCGCGTCCATGGTAACGTGCCGAGGATTGCTACAAAATGACATTCACTCGAACGGAGCAGACCTTTGGAATGAGTTCTTAGTGGCTTCACAAAAATTCCGACCAATTTGACCTTGAACGCGCATACTGGTGTTGGCGGATTGTTAGAATGACTGCAACTGTACTTCGTCAGCCCATGTATCCTCGATTTGTCACACATGCCTCAGCGAACGGACACTTTTTAACTGCTTACATACGCAAAGGGACCCCGATCAGTAAGCATGGAATTTCCCGTCCTCATCGCAGCCAGTTCCGTCCATCGGATGGAAGTACTCGGCCGCAGCCGGTGCCGGCAGGCTTCGGCCTCTGAAGGAAAAAACATATCCATCGCATTTCCTCGTGATCTTGTGCCATTTTCGTGGTATGGTCTCTTCTAGTTTCCCCTTTCCCCTCCTTTCTCCTTTTCTACCTCCATTTCCCTAATTCTTTCCATTCACTCCTGGTGTTCTTTCTAAAGCATCTGCAACTTTACTCAAGCCCTTACGCCAAGTACTACGACTAGCGAATTACCCTCGTGGCAGTACCTGTGGCAGTACCTGTACTTCAACGGTACCCCTCCTCCGCATTCGATAAGACGAAGCCCCGCGATCCGATAAGTCGGCCCAAAGAAGGGGCAACCAGGAAAAAGCGTTCCTCCCACTCCCGTTTCTTCCGCCTAGTCATCACCTGGTCGCAACTTTCATAACGCGCCCACGACCATCCTCCTCTTTTGTTCCTCCTCGCATTCCCCCCATCAGTCGCCATGCCGTCAGAACCGTCCACTTTAGACCCGTCGTGCTTTGACTCCATTCCCGACGCCATCAATGCCTTCCGTAAGCTACTGTCACCCTGCGACCCCCCAGACTAAACACCAACTAACAAACATGGCCAAAGGCAACGGTGAATTCCTCGTCGTCCTGGACGACCCGTCCCGCGAAAACGAAGCCGACCTGATCATCGCAGCCGACGCCATCACAACCGACCAAATGGCCTTTATGATCCGCCACTCGTCCGGCCTAATCTGCGTCCCCCTCCCCGCCGCCCGCGCCGACGCCCTCAACCTACCCCTCATGGTCCCGGCCCACGAGACCCAAGACCCGCGCGGCACAGCCTACACCATCTCCGTCGACGCCGCCGACCCCTCCGTCACCACGGGCATCTCGGCCCACGATCGCGCCCTCGTCTGCCGCGTCCTCGCCGACCGGAACTCCACCCCCGCCAGCCTCAGCAAACCGGGCCACGTCCTACCCCTCCGCTCGCGGCCCGGCGGCGTGCGCACCCGTCCTGGCCATACCGAGGCCGGCGTCGACCTCGCCCGCCTCGCCGGCCGGGGCGACACCGCCGTCATATGCGAGCTCGTGGACGACGGCGAGGAGGTCCCCGGCCGCGCCGAACGGAGGGGCGCCGGCATGCTGCGCGGCGAGCAGTGCATCGCCTTCGCCCGCCGCTACGGCCTCAAGGTGTGCACCATTGCCGACCTCGTCGCCTACCTCGAGAAGACCGAGGGGAAGCTGGACATCAACGGGTCATAGATGCTGCATCGCTTGGGTTCATTCGGGCGGGTGTATGATGCGGATAAATCTGATTTACCATATACAAGATCAACCACATGCAGTACATGTATGTTTCTTTTTTGTTTCTTTTCGGTTTGTTCCAGGCGCATCACTTGTTTAGGGTGTGTTGGGTGCGACTCGGTCAATAGAGCACGCATTGCATTCAGTTGCATTTTGATAAAAAGAATCATTCTACCTCATACGCTGTCCTCTCCTTTCCCTTCTTTCCCCTACATGTACGCCGGCAAGTCAAACTCTGTGTCATATGTCGGGTTGGCCCGACACTGGACATCATCCATATCCCAACCCCATCGCTTCGCCACCTCAACGTCGAGCGTGCCCTCCATCATCTTGGTAATGTATTTGCCAATCACTGGGAGAAACTTCCACCCGTGGAACGAGCCACCTGTCGCAAGGTACAGATTGGCACTTTGGCCATGCCGAGTGATGAGGAAGTCGTGTGTGGGGGTGACCGCATCCCTAGAGGCACATGGCCGGTTAGTCAAGTCAAGTCAAGCCCATCAACACCTTGAGCCGACCATTGCATCCGCGGCGAGTGGGCGTTGGACTCACCAGCACATGCGGTACCTGTCAATCTCCACCCCGTCCATTTCCTTTCCGTACAGTTCCTTCATCGTACTCAGAGCCCGAGCCTTGAACTTTTCCGAAAAGGCCTCCTCATGCCATGTACCGTGCATGGCCTCGTCCGGTGTGGTTGACATTTTCTGACGAGAAGCCTCGTGATGCTGCATGTTGGTGAATCCCATGTCGCAGTTGAACTTGATGATGCCGTCGGGTGTCATGGACATGCTTTCCCCTATGTTCAAGCCGTTAGGTATCTGTTCATCGGGGGAACCGGCCGAGGACTTTCAACGGGGGGAGAGAAGAAGAGGAGGAACAACCTCCACACCAACCTTTAATCCCCCCCACGACATTTTTGCAGACGGGAACATTTCGAAACCTCTCCCTCTGCGCACCTTTGAGGGTCCCCGCAAAGCTCATGGCCCCCGTGGCCACGGCCCTGTTACCGAGATGAAACTCTGGCCGATCCGGTTGACTCGCCGCCAGTAGCTCCGCAGTCCGCGCCCCCGTGCAAAGCAACACAACGTCCGCCGTGAGCCTCTCGCCCGAATCGAGGCGCACGCCGGTACACGTCCCCTCGCGGTCGAATTCCACCCCACCGACGCACCCCTTGTGGTACCGGGCCCCCTCGTCCCTCGCCGCCCGGAGCACGGCGTCGAGCGCATGATCCGCCTCGGCCCATCCGCTGCCGGGGTTGAACATGATCTTCTCCAGCCCCCCAAAGTTGGCATCGGCAAACACCCCGTTCCAGCGCCTCCGCACCTCGTCGACCGACAACCAGACCGCCGGCGGCTCGACCCCGAGCGCGCGGTACGTCCGCAGGCTCCCCTCGCCGTACGCGGTCGGGTCGGCGCGGAGCATGCCGACCTGGTGGAAGAAGGGGCTGTACAGCGCGTCGCTGCGCCACAGGGGCATGGCCTCCAGCATCAGGCGCATGTACAGCGGGTCGTCGTACTCGTCGCGGACGATTTTGTTGATGTCGTGCGACGCCGCGCATGGATTGGCAAGGTCGGTTTTGTCGACGAGCGTCACGGCCTTGTCCTTGTGATGTGTGGCCAGGTAAAGGGCGGTGGCGGCGCCAAAGTTTCCCGCGCCCACGATTAGAACCGTCTTGGCCTCGTTGAAGTTGGCCATTGTCACGAAACACTGGCGAAGTTACGGGAAGAGGAAGAATCAAGGGAGAGAGAGAGGGCGAGAAGATATGTATGTATATATATGAAGGTAAGTACGAAGTAAGAGGCTGCGTTTATAAGCGCGGCAGGGGAAGCGAAAGGCGGAATGGTTTTTATACGCGTTGGCGGGAAATTAGTTTCATCTAGCCGCCCATGAACCAACTGGAAAAATAAAAATAAAATAAAAGAGGGGGAAAGGGGGATCGACGGCAAAAGGAAAGGGCATCTCAATCTTTTAGTAGTGGTCTGACGCCGTGAAAGCGCAGCGCCACGTCCCGATTCGGTCGCATCGTGTGAACGGGATGCCCAAGTCCGTAAGGGTGCGGTGTTTTGCTGTTAGGAAGGTGGTACGCCGGCGCATGCCGCGGTACTTAGAACCTTGGGTATCCTGAACGGTGGACCGGCCTGGGAATTAGTTGCTTGCAGACCAGTCAAACCTCAATGCTCAATGCTTTTCTGCGGACGTCCGTGTGGGAGGTGATGGGACGGACCTTGGAGGTTGTACTTGGAGGCTTGGTTTCTTACTTTTCTTCGTTTTTCCACTTTTTAAAACCCCTCCTGCCCCTCCCCCTCCCTCCCCGACCCTGACCCGTTCGCTTTTGTTTTACTTTTTTATTCTTTCTTTTTATTCTTTTTGATACAATGCCTCTGGACCACATTTCTAAGCGACAAGAAGGGTGGATGAAAATAGCTACATCATACTCAGTACATCACGTGAATACTCTGGACTATACGGACGCAGTTCCGGCTAGATTCCGGGGTGGAGTCCGCCCCGGAGCCGCTCACGGCGGACCCCGACCGCCATCCAGACAGCCAATGAGACGGCTCAAGATGCCTTTTGTACTCCCGTAGTGTTGTTGTCTCTTCTCGTCTCCCACCAGCCATGTTTCCTCTTTTCTCTGTTCAACGGATACTAGGTCTGGTTCCCACGTGCTTCCCAGAGGTGGTGGCGCGGACTCCCTGTCATCGAGCTTGGTCTACTTCATCGCAATTTGATCTCAGTCATGGTGTAACCCCAGATATGTATAGCATAGTATGTAGTCTCTTCCTCACTGTCTCGCTTTATATGATGGGCCGTTTTGATTTCCAGTCCTCGCCACTGGGTGTTCCCATCCGAACATGGTGTAGCATCCCCTTGTGGTCTGATGCCGTGCCATGATGGGACAGCTGCCATGTCCCTCCTTGCCATTCCCGTCTTGGTACACGTTGCATGGGTATGTATGCTTGACACGACCTCGGATCTCGGATGAGAAGGTGACAAGGTCATCAGATTCCCCAATGAAACGGCAGACATGATTATTTACATGTACAGAAGACCGGTACCCAAACGTCGTAGGTGACGGTGACAGTCCGAGAAAGTCCCCAAGTAAACCAAAGTGCCCTCGACTTTGCATCCCGTACGCCCGCTCAAGCTCTGGGGCTATTTTCAGAGCTGCTGCTAAAACATGGCGGTAAAGACCAACCCAGCTGACAGTTTCTGGGGAGCAAGGTGACAGGGGTTCCTGTGTCCCTGCATTTTCTCGCAAGTGCTTGCTCGCTAGCAGGCAAGTCGGCAAGGAGAACTCCCTATCCACTCCGTGCCCAGATTTGCCGGTGGACAATTATGGCCAACCCGACCATTCCGTAGCATTGGCTACTCCGCCAGTTAAACGCTCCCGGGAAAAAAAGGGGTGGGTGACTGGACACATGCAGTGTCAGACGAGAGCCCAGAGTTAGGCCGCTGATCGGGGGGCGTGGTGAACAGACTTCACCAGCCAAAGAGCCCAGCGTACAAGGTACTTCGTATATGCCACCAGACGGCAAGTTCATGTTTCCACCCCATGTCTTTTCGACGTCGCCGAAGGAGCGTGAATCGTGCTTACTCGACGTGGGGTATTGCCTTGGCCCTCTCTTTGTTGGATGTCATGCTCCCTTCTGGCCACCGCCATTTGGATGATGCGGGGTCGGGATCCGCAGGATGACGGGCTGCCTCGGCGCTAGTGTTGTCGCCTGTTGGCGCCGTCGCCTATCGCACAACGAGGCGGATGGATGGGTGGCTTCTAAAATAGGGATGCGCGGCACCCGTTTTTTTTCTTCCCTTCTTTTGTTCTTGTTGGCGGCCCGCATCCCCTATCCCGTCGACGCTATCCCGTTCTGTGAGATTTTGCCGAGCCTTGCCGTGAACAAAAGTTGTCGTAATTTCATCAGCACCAGGACCGCTCAAGGCACAACCTCGTGCCGGACATTCTTCTTATGCCGCTCAAGCTGGTCTTTCCTGGCAAACCCATCCTTGTTCTGGCAACCGGGAATAAGACATTTAAATGGCTTTTTATGCTTGTCCATGTGTTGCCTGCGAGAATAGTCAGCCGGACCCCATGCTCCCACACACCCAAGGAATTATGACGACCCACGACAGACCGGAACATGCAATTGCGCTCGAAAATGACAATGTTGCCATGCCTATCGACTCCGCCCTTGGTACAGCTCTTGCCGTAGGAACACCTATAAATGCCCTTGCCCCTATTTCGAAGTTGCGACAGGTCGATCTGGTCGAGGTCCAACGGGTCGGGAGGCAGGGGCGCAGCCGGCTTGGGCTCCATCGACGGGCTGGCGTGAAATGGGGCGGCACGCGTCTCGGGCGAGTGCTTGAATACAATCGAGGTGTCCGAGTACGCCCTTTGATGGGAGCCGTCTACCTCGTCATTGGACAGAGCGGCGCGGCTTGATCCAGACAAGACTGAGCTCGGACTCGTGGAATGGTCTGCAAGCAGCAGCGACGCAGGCGCAGACGCGGGCGCAGGTTGCTTCCCGGGCGCTTGGCTCCATATATGCGTCACCTCGTGCAGGTTTTCCAGTAGCGAGGCCCGCATTTCCCTGGACCGAGTTAATAGGTGCAGTGCAGTTGGGCCAAGTTGGCGCCACGGGACGAGATGGTGAAGTAATGAAGAGGTTCGAGGACTTGGCAACTGGGGAATGAAGCGACGGAGGGTGGAACAACGGGAAGAGGGGATCAGAAAGAAGAGAAAAAGGTGAAGGAATAGGTAGACCTACTTTAGTGCCTTGTGGGATTTGTGGGCGTTTTCGAAAGTGGACAAGTCGGATAGATGAGTGGCGGCACTGTCCTGGGACAGCAACCCGTTTACTCTCTGCTTGATGCGGTTGTCGTCGATGAGGTCCTCTGCAATACGCGCCACCATCGTCTGGAGGTGGATGATGGTGTCGCCAATGTCGGTCACCAGGCCCCGATCAGGGTCCTGGCGTGGCGGAAGGTTGGCAAGAGCCTCGGAGAAACGAGCATGGATTAGCTCGCGGACGTGTCTGGGCGAATCGTCGGACGATCCGGGCTGTAGCACAGCGTAGATGGGAGCTGGCTGGACGTGGCCGGGCGAATGCAACTGCGAATAGGAAGAAGAGTGGGGAGGCAGATGCCGTTGGTGCTGCTGTGTTTGAAACTGAGACGACATGTTTTCAAAGGACGGCAATAAAGCAAAGATGGTCCTTTAGCCAACTGTGGCCCTAGCCCCCAGCGTAGAGCAAGACGAAAAAGTCGCAACAATATGTCGAGAAAGGCTCGGTAGGGCTGCCGACGGTCGGCCTCAGAAGCAGATTCTCCTCCCTTCTCCGAGACCTGACTGGGAAACAGAGGGAAAGGCGTGGTGCATAGCGAAGGGGGGACGCCAGAGGTAAGTGCACGACAGCTGAGGGGAGGGCGACGGCGGGGCCTTGGGCTGGAGGGGGACAGGCTGATGAGCTTTGTCTGTCGTAGAGCAAAGCAGTCCTGTATCGTATCACGGCTGGCCGAAACGAAACGGCCGAACTTTTCGATCAAAACCCGGCGAATTCCTCCAATTTTTTAAGCGTACGCCATGGCCGAGGGAGCGACTGGGATGCCGGGAAAACACGTCGGGGAAGGGGCGGCGGCGGAAGAGTTGGAGTGTCCGGACGTCGACTGATCCGAGTGATTGTGTAACGGGATTCAACTTGGGTCGAGAGCTGGTTTGAAGTATCGTAGGTGACGGTGACGGTCGGTGTGTAGGTACGGTGGAAGAGGAAAACAAAGGCGATTGTCCTGGACGGGACGCTCACAGACCAACCCAACCCTCTCTTTGGTAGGTTATCTCGGTGATTGTTATCGCCCAACAATGTGCAGGGGATGCGGCCAAAGAGCTTCCAAGTACCGAACCGAGTCCTGGATCGAATGAGGTAGATGCAATAATTTACACGTGTACTTTGTTTCGTATCCTCAGCAAACACATGCCTGAGTGGTAACAAGACGGGAAATCCGTCTGGTGAAGTTCGCACAAAAGTTGCGGATGAAAAGTATTACTGAGCACAATCGAGTGAGTGAGTTTGTAATTTTAATCCATTCTGTACTATTACCACCTATAACCATCACGGACAGCAGGTTTTGTGGAATAATTACAACGTACGCGTACGTTGGACGGGATACTTTGTGCATGTACACTGTGTCTTTCCGCCAGTATCACGTCATTGACACGGTACATGCTAGGTATCCGTTTTCTGCTTAGTAATTATAGCGTCTGTCATTGGTCAGTTGTACACATTATTTCCGATTACGTTGTATGCATGCTATTTCAGCGGCATAAGTTCCGTGATCGCTATCGTGTGCGGTGCTTCCGCCATTGTCTGGTACGGTGTGGTGTACGACAGGAAGAAAAATAGACGTTGCATACTCGAGAGAAACTGAAAGAAGGTCCGTTGTACGTTGTACGATGTGCGTACCTACACGCTGTACGTTCTACTTCGTATGGTACGTCGAGATGGCAGCAGGGCTTAATTAACGCTTCCGCCCGTCTTGGCATTTGGGCGGGAGCATCCACCGCGCGTACTATTACTAATTGTGTACCTCGTTCAACTCCCGGAAGGCCGCTGCCGTGACGCGCCCCAGACTTATCCCAGACATGTCCCAATCAACGCCCTCATCACATTCTCTAGGTGGCATTCTTTCACTTTTAACCGCCGCGAGTATCCGTCCCTTCGCGTCGAGACCGTCGAGACACTTCTGGGTCCCCTTCTTCTCATTGGAAGACGCAATAGCCTTGTCCAACCAAACGTGCAGTCCGCCAGCCCGTTCGAATACGTCGTACTCAAGGTGATCCTGTTTGTTCTGGGGCCCACGCCATCGCGATTTCCAACCAAAGAGAAAGCTGGTGCAACCTGCCGATGCCAGGTCACCATTCCACAGCATCCGCAGCATCCGCATCCTCCGCTTCATCTCGTCGGCAAACGAGGACTGTCAACTCGAATCCGTGAACAGATATCATGCGAGTCGGCCTATCTGTCTCTTTGTGCTGATTGTCTCTTTCCCCCCTCGGTTCTCAACCTCGCCCATTCACCACCACCACCACCACCACCTCCGTCTCGTCCTTTTTTTCTCGTTTCCTCGTTTCCTCGTTTCCAACCACCATTCCCGCTTTACGACTCGAGGTGTATCGTCCGCCGCCGTCGGATATTGACCTATACTCTTATTACTTGCATCTCTGTATTCTTGTCGCTGGTGAGTTGTGTCCGGTTCCTAGTTCCCTGTTCTTTCCAAGGCAACACACGACCCGACCCGACCCTTCTTATTGTCTGCCCTCCTTTGAGTCATTTCTCATCCATATCCCTCCCCTTCAACGTCAGGACAGGCAAAGGGAAAAGTGTGGGTGTCAGGAGAATCAGAAAAATCGAAAGGAGACAGGATGAAGAAGAGAGAAATGGATGACGGGGGAGGGGGAAGATAATGCTGTGTGAGGGAGAGTGAGAGAGAGGAACACAGCTGCGTTGAGCAATTTCTCTCTCCCGCTACCTGGCACCAAAGGCTGCTGCTGTTGGCTGTTGGCTGTTGGTGCAAAGTACATATATCGTACTTGTACATGGTGCTTGGCGGCCGCCTTTCCCCCCTTTTCTCTTTCCCCTGTCCCTGCCCCCCGACCAACCTTTCCCCTTCCTCCTCCACGTCTCTTCTCCCTCACACCTCTCACACACACTTGGCTGCTGTCCCGTCATCTTACCTGCTGCCTCCTTCATCCCGACCCTTTGGTCCAGCCCTGTTCCTGTCGTCTCTTTTTTCCCTTCTCACACCTGTCATTGGGTTCCCTTACCGTCACCGACCTACCGCCACTCCCGCCACGCCCGCTCACACAAGTGCCGTCTATTCGCACAAACCTGTTGTATGCGGCTCTCTCCTGACTAGCTACAGGTTCCCGACCGCCTGGTGATCAGCCAGGTCATGGGCTGGTACCGCTCCGATGCTTGTGTCACCGCGGAAACGTCTAAAGTTCACTCATACTCCTCCTCCTGGACACCACCACCCTCCGCCTCCTCCGCCTCCTCCTCCTGCTGCTGCGGCTGCTGCGGCTGCTGTTCCACCCACTCCTAGTCACGGCCTCGCACCATCCGAGTACTGGTCCTTTCACCCGGGCTTCGGCTCCGAGCCAAGCTTCTCTTCCGAACTTCGCCTTGGCTTCGACCTCAAGGTGGGACTGTTCCCTGCTTCTCAATTCTCGACGTCGGTTTCATTCTCCAGGGATCCTACTACTTCGTTCTCCTCCTCCCCCTCCACCTCATCCTCATCCCCGCTCGTCGACCTAGGCCCTTTCTCAGATCACGTCGGCCATCCAGATTCGTCCCAGTTGTACTCGGGCCCCGCCCCCGCCCCCGCCTACCCGTCAGTGCCGACTTGGACCGATGGTCGTCAGGTCCCATTCCCTCACCTTGCCACGGGCAGGTCTCATTTATTACACGTGCCCGTGCCGCCCGGCCATGACGCCGAGCGAGACAGCAATTCGACCGCCAGGGGAATAAGTGCCGTCCTACCCCCAGAGCGGTCCGCGTTACCTCCAAATGATTCTTCGTACCGCTTGAACCCCTACCCTCCGTCGCACGCCCTGCCCTCGAGGACCCTGGGCAAGACGCCCACCCTTTCTTCCAAGAGGCCGCACCCCACTGCCGTCGATGATGACATTCTTATCGAACCTGTTCTCCCCAAGAAGGAAAAGTTAAAAGCCTTCCTGGGCGTAATGAACCCCTTCCTGGACAATGCCAAGGACAGGATTCGCCGGCTCGGGCCGCCGCCTCCACTCCACAACCTCGAAGTGAACGGCTATATCAAGTTTCGGCTGCGGTCCCCCCGCTCTTCGGATCAGCCTCAGCCCCAAACGCAAGGTCGTTCCCAGAGTGCTGATTTGTCTGCTTCGAACCGGCCCGTCATCGCTTCCGTGGGCCGCCAGGCTCCCGGGCCTTCCACTCCGTCGTCGTCATCATCTCTGTCCCTGGTTGTCTCACATTCCCCTAGATCCGCGCGGCCGAACGTGGCCACAACGCCAGAAGCAAGTGTCGAGCGGCCTCCCCCCAACTTTGGATGGCAATCGAAATTGAATAAAATGGAGCGGTACCTTGTCGACTTTTGTGAGTACCCATCTAGTCTCTATTCATGATCTATATACAATGTGTCGTTATGTTCGTTGTCAAAGACTGACATTAAGATTTGCTCGTCAGATATCTCAGCCTGGTGTGCAGGAAGAACCATCCTGCCCTCGACGAATTGCTGGATCCAAGATATAGCCCAAATTGCCGACGGCAATGCATGCGTCCGCCACGCCATGCTGGCCCTGTCAAGTACATATGTCCTCGACTACAAGCCCGATGAAAAGATCCGGCAGGCGTCCAATGCACACTATGAGAGAGCCGTGACCCTGCTCTCGGACGCCCTGAAGGACCAACGCGAACTCCGGCCCGGCGGCAGCGTGGGCACCGTGGCAGCCATCGCCCTCCTGGATATGCTAGACGTCGTCTCGCCCGAGCACCGCCGGTCCAAGGACCAACTCCCCCGCTGGCTGGAAGGAGCTCGTATGGCATGTAGGCTGCTGGACGCCACAGATCCCGGCCATCGTTACTGGAACGCGGCAAATATTCAAACCTCGCAGGCGTGGGTGGCCAACACCATCATCTCGAGCCGAGCCGCCATCCTAGCCCTGCCCATGACGCCTCTCAATCCAGCCAACACGGGCGATCAGCAATTCCAATGGCTCCTGTCGCACGGCAACGAGCGAGAAGCGCGGAGAATACACGGCGCCTGCGGCTTCTCTCCGAGGCTCCTGCACCGAATAGCCCAGGTTACACACCTGGCCGCCCTGATAGAGGACGACCCGGAGTCTGTCACCATCCCAGAAGTAGCCGCGGCAATCATGAAGGAGCTACATAACCTCCGCCAGTGGTCCGAACTCAGCCCTGGGGGCCACGACTCGACGGATGCCCTCCTAGCCCATTGCGACAAGCAGCTTGGGCCTTCCGGCGTTGTGGTGGACAGAGCGGACATGACCGACCTCACGGCCGAGGCGTGGCGCCAGGCCGCCATTATATACTCTCTGTGTCGCCTGTACAGACTTCCTCGAAGCCACGATCAAGTCCTCCTCCACATGACAAAGCTCGGCGCTTGCATCAACCGGACCCCGACATCCGGGTCACTATTTACTGCCCAGGCCCCCTTCTTCCCCGTCTTCCTCTTGGGTCTCCTCGCCGTAAAGGAGGATCACATTCGAAGCGCAAGGCAGTGGTTCGAATCTGTATTGCAGACGTATTGTCGATCGGTAAGTACACCCACCCCTAAGCGGCTTGGTTGGCCATCAGAATACCACCGATGCGCATTACTAACACGAGCCCCAGAGCGTTCCACCTGTCTACGAAGCCCTTAAACGAGCTCGGAAATGGTTGCTTGATACTCTTGACGATTCCACCGCTCCTCTCCCCGTTCCTATCGGCCATCGTTATGCATGGTGGGAGACACTCGTAGCGGAAATCACCAAGAACGAAGGCATACTCTGCTTGGTCTAAATAATGTGTAATTACTGGTGGGTTTTTCAACCATTGGTGGTTGGTCCCGCACCTGCGCGTGCTATCGTAAAGTCTAAGTAGCTAAGAACTCCATATTACCAGCCAACTGTATCAGAATCTTGGGAAGGAAGCCGAAATAACACTACATCCAAGCAATCGCACTGTCGCCGTCGCTGGGGGAGCTCTCGCGGCTCATCTTGAGCTGAACAAGGTATTGGCCTATTCCATGATTAGCCTTCTGAGACGCGGAAAGGCGAACGGAGAAAAGGTGGAAAGGGGAAAAAAGAAAAACTTACGCATCTCCGAGTCTGGGGCTTGCCAGACCTTGATGATGGACAGACCGGCCTCATCGCACATCATGCGGACCTCGTCCTCATCGTGCTTGTGCGAATCGAACCAGTCGAATTCGAATCCCTTTGGAAGCGTCTTTTCGCCAACGGAGACATCCTTGTTGGCCCGGAAGAAGAACCGATGGCGACTATCATGGTCCTCCAGCTCGGCACAGCAGTCCCAGTCCTCGGTGCGAAGGTATTCGGCGCCGAGGAGGGCATTGGCATGAGCAAAACCGTTGGCCCAGAACTCGTCATACATGTCAGGATGAGCATGGTAGGCCGCCCAAATCTTCTCCCTGTGGTTCTCGAACATGTGTCCGTCCATGCCAGCAAGGATCAGGTCCTGAGGACGCATGAGGTTCGCCCAGCGCTTGAGGTTGGCAACGGCAGTGTCCCACGAGTCGTTGAAAAGGACGGAGCCCAGGGAAAGGAAAAGGCGGGGGACGGCGGGGTCCAGGTTGTCAACCCAGGACAGGCCGCGGTTGAAGTCGCCCCAGAGGCCAGCACAGGTGACCTTGTCATGCATGGCGGCTAGCATGTCGATGTTTGTCTTGAGAGACGCGCGGGAGATGTCCAGTGCGAGGTAGGTGGAAGGCGTGCCGCGTTGTTCAAGCACAGCGAGAAGATTTTCCACCTTTCGCAGGTCACTATCATTAGAAGTTCAGAGTCAGCAATTCATCTTCATTTGTTGATTTTCTTTCAGGCCGCCTGTTACCAGAAGAGTGATGGTACAAAGGAAGGTGAAAAGTGAAATATCTGACAAGGGGCATGATATAAAAGGAATGAAAGGATGGACGGTTACTTACCCAGCTCCAAGGTCAATCATGGTGACCCCATCAGGAATGTACTTTGAGATTTCGCCGCTGTTGCGCGCAAGGATGGCAATCTCATCGGCAGTCTGATAGAACTCGGGCGTGAAGATGATCTCGGCCCAGATGGCGAGGCCCTTGTCGTTGTAGAGAAGCTCATCAGGCATCACAGGGATAGTGCCAGGGGCATGGTCGTCCAGGAGAACGGAGCGGAGACGGTCACGAACACTCGTGGACATGTCACTGCCGCCGATATCCAGGACGGTGCCATGGGCAGGTATCTTGCTATAGACAGGAGCCATGGTGATGGATGACTTGCGTCTATACGGTGTGTGTATCAGGGTTGTGGGTTGATTCAGGGGAAAGGTTGATGGTTGAAGAGAGTTGTGGAAAGGATGAGAAGAGAGATGTTGAGATGTCTGCGGATGGGTTTACCTTCATGGTGTTGAGCAGGCAGAAGATATTGAATTTATAGCTTGGGACCTGGACCTCGATCGATGATGAAAGGGAAGGAGGTTGGTGATGGGCAGGAGGTTAGTGATTTGCGTTGCTTCCCCCTGGAAAGATGGATAACTGGGGTTCTTGCCAAATCACGGCTCCGGGTGCCTTCCCAACACTGTTGTTAGATGGGAAGGAGGTGAGTTAGCATCCCGAGATGCATTCGAGTAAGACTACTAACCTACCAAGAAGCGGTCCCTTGCTTCATTCCATCTCGTGCGTAGACCACTCACCAGCCGGCTCCGAAGGCCTGACGTATGAGGCCTTTCGATGTTTGCCGATGTAGGCATGTTGAAGCTAAGGCGGGACTGAGCCAGACCCTAGTTGTCCAAGACGGTCATTCACCGACACTCTCCCTTCCAACAAGCTTCTTCTTCCCCTTAGCCGATGTTGATCCATGGGTCCGGTTGAAGGAACCGCACCAACTTGGCTGCGGCTGTTGGTGATCCAACTACGTCCCGTCCGTCTTTGCCTATGTGATGCCCGTCACCTCTTGCCGCACTCTGTGATAGTGAGTAGGGATGCCGCGCTTCCCCTCTTCGTCTCCACGGGAAAGAAGAAAAAAAGGAAGGTTCGTAACACGCCGGGGGATGGACCAACACACAATAGGCATGGGCATTGCATAGAATGTGACTATTACGCCGAAGGGGAAACCCCCTATCTGCCATAGGTCTCTTCATGGTGTCGGAGTGTGAATAATGGTAATAATGGGTACGTCTATTCGTCTTGATCTGTCGCAAACTGCCCACCGTCGGACCTCGCGAAGCTTTCCCCCGTCGTTTTCCAGAGCTCTTGTCGCCTAGGTCGTCTATACAGCCTATAGGGAAGACGATAAAAAAGCCGGGCTTGGACGGCCCATGTCCTGCAGGCGGTACCAACATATCACATAACTAATTGACCCGCGGTCCCAACGTTGCTAAGCCGCGCTGCTGTCGAAAAAACCTCCCTGCTGCGGCTAGCGGGTCATTTCCCCCCCTTCCCCCCCACTGCTGCGCCCTTACTGGTCCCAGAAAACCGGAATTGAAGAAAGGGAAGGAGACGACGTGGGCAGATGCAGGGAGAACCCGTGGGGGTAGGCAATGCGGAGCAGCCATGATGTACCCCAAAGGAACAAGGAGAGCGGGCCACGGAGAGTGGGGATTGCGAGCTTTGGAGCTGCAAGAGTAATTACGTTGTAATCAAGCTACATACATATGTATGTACGTCGAGATGGTTCCTGGGTGTAGTAAACAAACGGACGGGCCCGGCCCCGCTGGCGAGAAGGCCTCACGACAGGCCAAGAGAGGTAATACCTTGCGAATGATGGACATTTGAAGAGTCAACGAGGCGCGGAGAAGAAGAGGAAGAATGGTTATTTACTCATCATGTTGGACAGACGTCACTGCACTGCCGAGCCAGGTAATGCGCAGGTCTGGTCTACTTACAACAGACCATACCGGCAATGTAACAGCCGGGTGGCTTTGTGGCCCGTTGGACCAGATCGCCGGGGATTATACCCAAGCGGCATGGGGCGCGGCGGTCAGGACGGATTTCCCGACGGCGGGTGATGCGATGCAGTAGGGGAAAACAACAACAAAAAGAACGGACGATCCTAAGTAGCTCATTTTCCGTTTTACGGATATGCCGTGGTTCCCCTTGCATACTCGCAGCTTCATGTGACCGTTCAGGAATTTTCTCAGGAGGAGCAAAAGACACAAAAATGATGGCGGCTTCCGCGCGCATGGCTCAATGTCTGGAAAGCCCGCGAGTCAGCCACGTGCCCACTCGACTGGGAGGACCCAAAACCGTGGGCGGCGACAAACAAAGATTCTTCACATTCCGCGAGGGACCTGGCCTGTTGGCGGGCGCGGGCCAAAGTTGTTTGTTGGTGATAAAGGAATCGTCAGCGGCAGATGTGTAGGCTGCAAGCCCACCAACACGACAGGGGTTTGGTTGCACAGGATTGGACTGGCCGAGGGTGGGTGGTCTGGCGGAATAACTTGCTTCCGAGACGATATTAATAAGCTGGTCCTCGGCGTTACCGAGTTTGTGCTCACCGCTCGTTTTTTCCACTGAGCTTCCTTTCTCTTGGAGGAAATACAATACTGCGACCGCGAAACGTCCTTTCACTTCCCGGTGAGCCCTGTGAGGTGGTGTCGAATCTGCTCTGCGGGCTATGATTTGTTCCGCGTTCTAGGACAAGCTCTTTCCCACGCTCGACTCGAACAATGCTTCCCGTCCAGCCATGGACAACTCCTCTCCGTCGATAGGGACGATCGTGGCATGGGCGTGGACGGTTTCTAGACGAAACTAGAATACCGTGGGCACAGGAGGTGTGCGAATCCGGGCTGGCCGTGTCGACGTCGATGATGCCTTTCGCTTCATCACGGCCTCCCCTACCCGTCGACTGAGGGAAGCGGCCTGAGCGAGAAAGATTATCAAGGCGATCATCGATTGCGAGAGGTTTGGATCTAGGTCATGTCTGGTCTGGCCGGTATGGATGAGACCGGAAGCTCAGGAACCCATCTAGCATGCGATAACTCGCCGTCGCCGTCTTCTTACAAGATTCGCTATTCACCTATAACATCTCCGCCGCTCACCGGTCTGCTCTGGATGGCACGGAAACACGTCATCTCCGTAGCTTGGACGAACTAACCCATTGACTAAGGGGAGAAACCTGTTCCTCCCAAAGCATGAGCGACTCGACTATGTTCTTGTTATAGGCAGACCATATGAGCGTTGTCCATCACGGATATGGTTCTATCTCATCAGGGATCGTGCGTTCCACGTTCATTCAGGTACACGTTGTACGTTGCAAAGTATTCGTACTTCGCACTAGTGTTCGCACGTCCTGGATGACGCTCGGCTGCTACTGTACATGTACACTAGTGTCCGTGCTGGCCATTTCCCGTTGATCTTCACCCGGGCGATCAGGAAAGGTGGCGGCCCTTGGGGAAATGATGTCTTGGATCTTGGCTTGGATCCTTTCCCTCTGCGAAGTGGGAAAATCGTGGTCTGAGCGTAAAAGTGATTTCCCCTCGTGGCAGCCACATGATCAGGCGCCAAGGCTGAGCAATTTGAACGACTCGTCAGTAGAGCCGCGCTCATCTTAGGCCTCATCTGTCCCCCTGGATTACCTATCGTACAGCCTCGTTTGCAGAGATTTCGTTGCAACTCATTGGCGCAGCTGTAGCCCTGCCTTGGGCCCAGCAAACGGCATTCTCACGGCCGTCCAGCAATAAGCTTCTCGTGGAATGCAGGCCACCAACGCAAGCTGTTGGGATCGACTGATGTGAGCCGTTCGTAGGTGATACTTTCGATCAAACGGAAAAACCGCCTTGGCATCACTCTGATTGTTGAGGATTAAAGACTGCCCGTGTCCGCCTTGTGCGGGGCAGTGTATGAGGCCCGCCTGCAAGCCCGTGGAACGAGTTGGCCTGCCAGGCAAGACAATCATACAACGTACCTACCTACCTACTTCCCTGGCCGTCCAATATACGTGGTATGCCAAGGATATTGGTTATCCCATCGTAGGTAGTCTGATATAGGTATAACATGACCAGCGAGATGCCGTGTTGCTTTCTGACTGTCCGCCGAGATACCGCGTTTGTCGTCGATCCAGATCTGAAAGTTGGAAGCTAACCCATTGAGGTAGGTAGCCCCACCACTTAGTCATCTAGGTAGGTACAAGTTCATACTGGGTTCTTTTTATTATGGAATTTGAGTGTCCTGAAACGTGATAGTCTTTTGCGAGAAAGAAAAGGAACTATAACGTACACTAGACACGCTTCCTACATACAGCACCGGCGACGCCGAAAGGCCTTATGATATATACAATGTATTTGTGATCATGTTTCCGAGCCAGGGGAAGGGAGAACCAAAGCTTCCTTGCATAAGACCTGTGCTTTCGATCACTACCGGACGTCAATCCGCGGTGGAGCCGTGCACTGAGCGCACAGAAGACCGGCCTTCCTTTCCGGGGTAGGATCTGGTGGTGGTCGTCTGAGCGTGGAATGGCCATTCCAAGGGCCTTGGTCCTATGCAGCCGGCCCCCGGAATCACGAGTTGGCTGCGTGCTTTGTGAGCCTAAAACGAGTAGACGTCTTCGAAAGAACGGCAGTCCATCTGCAATCCGATCACCTCGACAACTTGTCGACACGACGCAAACCACTCGACTCCGGAAGCACTAATGTTTGTGCTAGGGAGCGGGGCTAGGGGCTGCGCTGATGACCATGAAAGGCTTCGAGAAGACAGGCACAAAGAAGCACAAGCCTGATCTGTGCACATCCCTGCCGTTTTCTGCGTGGACTCCTTCTAGCGTCCTTCTAGAAACCTGTCGAGGGAAGTTAGCCTCATTTCCGCGCTTTATGCATGGGCCACTGGTTTCCCTTTCAGTTCCAGCAAGGACCAACCAGACCCAACAATAACCCTTGACAACCACCGATATCTGTGACTGTGGATCTGGCCAGCAAGGTGTTTGTCTCTTTGGGAAAAGATCAGAGCGCGACATGTACCGTTGTACCTTCCTACTTGGGGTGAATGGAAGTTTGTTTGCTACAGTACACTTAAGGACCGCAGTGACGAAAACAGTCTTAGAGCAGGCTCTGAAGGTGCGAACACTTCTTGGTGGAAATTAATCACGTAGGAGATGCGATAATGATAGGTAAACCATCACACCTAACTACTCGTAGGTAGGTAGGTATCTTGGGGTACTTCGTAACTGGTCCGTCCCCCTAGCAAAGTGGATACTGACACATGGAACGAAGTCTCTTACACAGTGTCTGTATGTACGCTCTTGATGTTTTGATGTGAAATGTTGAGCAGTGGTACTTTTGCATACGGAGTACTTATACAAACGAGTATGTACGTAGTTACGGTGTATGTACGGCTGTGTGTCGGTAGACACTGTACATGCTAATGGGGCAGATGTCGCGGCCCGGAAGATTTCCTTACGCGCTACCGCTACCATGGCTCCGAGTGCACGGTCACACCGGTGCACAGGTCGTCGAAAGCTTCTGCTTGTACAAAGTGGTCGAAAGGATGTATCACCACTCCTTGTTCACACCAAGGCAGCTCATGATATAGAATATTGTCGGTTCGAGTCTCTGGAAGCCATCGTCTTGTGATTAATATTATCATTAGTGCCATATAAGTCGCAGTTTTCCAAGGATATCAGTAGTAATCATGTCATGGTTTCAAGATAGCGGGCCGTTGCATACGTTGTATGTATATCGAGCAGGGGCGTATGTGCCATGTTAATATGTACATACTGTTCAAGCACTGGAACTAAAGACGAGATTTCCTCCCAATAAGTCCGACCCAAAGCCCTGCTTACAGTGCAGTGGTTCCCAAGTCGAACATAAATGCAGGAATTGCAAGTATCTCTGACTTTTGGCTATATATAAGGCTACCTATGATAACTGAAGAATGTGCGTCGAACAGAGTTACCTAGGTAGGGATACTTATCCAGGGGCGAATAAGGGGTAAGTGATTATAACATATCCGAATAGGTGAGGCAGACTATAAAACAGTCAGAAGATCTGACGAGTCACGAAGCTACCACCCTGCTACTCAAGTAAGAAGTTGGCCTATGCTTCTTAGCCTTACTATGTGCACGTCACGTACTCCACGCGTACATAGAACATGCTGTTCGATTCTGGAGTTAGCTGTGTATACAGCGCAGAAGTTCTACAACGAATCCACGCAAAATATACCTTACGGGAAAGAAAGTATTGGTCCTGATACGCTGTATTCCTCATGTTGGTTTATAGAGGTTGCCGTACTCGCTAGACTTGTGCTCTTCTCTGGGTTTATAGTTCATGTGCATCGGGATATATTCCGTATTATCGTGTCGGCAGATTGAGGACGGGGTTTTGTCTCCGCTTCAGTAACAACCCCTGGCTCCAGGCCATGCGCCTCGTCGATCATCAGCACCAAACATTATACACTGTGAGACACTGTGTACCTACAGCCCCTGAATGGACCCCATCCGTGGGGAAAGTAGGTACCTACCTAAATTTTGTGGACAGTCGACCCTGCTTCACTTCGTGCGTACTTTTACAGTTCGTTTCAACTCGTCTGCGTTCACGAAATGTTCGGGGTTACCTTGTGACAATATTAATAAATACGGATAGAATCCCTGCGGTGTAGAGGTGTTGATGTGGAAAGGCACGTAATTACGTATTATATCGCATGTAAACATACCCGGGTGGGTGGTAGATTCATGCGGCAGATTGGCTGGCTGGGAGGTTGTCTCATTTTACCTCATTTTACTCAACTATCGCTAAGAAGGTACCAGGCCACCGTTCTCGTACTGGACCATCAGCCAAACGGTGAAAGCCCGTCTCGGCGTAGACCCTCAGATCCTCACTTTATATAGCAACACATCCTTCCGTCCCCGTGCCTACATCGCAGGGTCCTCATGCTGTCTCCTGTTTGCCGCCTCGGCCACCTCTCGATCCTCTCCTCCCGTACGGATACCTGCAGTGACACCATCCTGCCGACGGCCAATCCTATGGGGCATTTCACCAATACCCCCTCATCGTCCATATCTCTGCCCTAACCATACAATCGAGCAAGGTTTTGCGATACATTGAATCGGCTCACAGACGATCAGCGCATCGTCCACGTCTCGCGTCTTCCGTGATAGAATACGGCCACGGTGCTTTCTGAACTCGACATTCTCTACTAATCAATTCACTGCCCTGGGTTCCCGGCATAATCCCACATTTCTTCCCATCAGGTAAGTTACGTCAAAAGTCTCTGTCCAGCAATTCTCTTTTCGGGTTCCTTCAATTCAATCCATGGGGTCTTATACTACAATCCCTCGCACGAAACATCTCCATCTTCATATCCACACCCTCCTCTCTGATTATGACAAGTCATGGAAGGAAGTACCTCCCTAGCACCGAACTTCTCACCCAGAGGAACGTGTCTGTACCTATTCACTGTTCACGTCCCGGCAGTCGCGTTTCGCCTCCTCCACAGCACTTCCTTTTTATGCACAGTCATTGGTCATTCCCATCCCTCCCTTTCCACGCCACATTTATGTACGTTGCACAACTGGTATTTTTTCGGGGTCCTTCCTCCTTATCAAACTAGTTAACCCCTCCCTCACTGCGGCCCCATAATTCACTTTTCTGCCCAACCCAGTGGCCGGGGCTATTATTGGCCCGTCGCCGCGTTTATTACCCCCACACCATTTTGAAAGATTCCTGGCCTGTGCTTCCCCCAGGGCTGCTTGTTACATCGTACCTCACCTTTTTCTTTGCCCAAGAAACTTCCCATCACGCTCCTCCCGATTATGCATCAAATTTGACCACCTGCCTCGATTAAGGCATCCGTCAACTTTCTCCATGCCCCTGGGTGCAGTCATCTCCCGTCCCCATCATCATCTAATCTAATTCAGTTTTTTTTTTTTTCCTTTTCCAATTTCCATTTTCTATTTTTTTTCACCATCAAAAGTCGTCCACCTCATTGTTTCCAGACATTGACGCGCCTCCCTACAGGGAATTTACCCTGGATAATCACCTGACGTTCTTTCAGAACGCTTTGGTCTTCTAGCGACTCGATCTAATCCTCAACGCTTACGATCTACTC
Source organism: Sodiomyces alcalophilus JCM 7366 (assembly GCF_042370955.1). Classification (NCBI taxonomy): domain Eukaryota; kingdom Fungi; phylum Ascomycota; class Sordariomycetes; order Glomerellales; family Plectosphaerellaceae; genus Sodiomyces; species Sodiomyces alcalophilus. Next base: position 2,437,275 of record NW_027263535.1, on the reverse strand, counting down.
GACTCCGACGCTCGAAGCAATCACGGGCCGGCGACTAACCACCCAGAGCAATAAGGAACACGGGTCTTGGATCGTCACGGGCCGTTCAAAAGCCAGCAGTTACTTCATTGCTCCTGCAGTGATAACTACCTAGGCTCACGACAAGCACGCTACGCGACTTGGTGTTTCTCGGCACCCGGCACCATACTCGTCCTCCGGCTCTTTGTCCAGCTTCCACGAACCCCTCCGGCTACGCACTGGCGGGTTTTCATCACCACCCAGAAACTGTATTTACAGTCAATCGTCCTCAGCATCCTGCGTCCCACCACAATCGCAATATATACCCGTCTTTCGTTACTTTCTCGCCGACCTCCTTGTGAGACACAGCTCCACCCGACGGATTTATTTGACAGCGTAGCCTGGTGCGCGCCGTGCTTCTTGATTCCGAACCCACTTTCATTTGTGAGTACCAGGAGCCTTGGAGACGGACACGGTCAAGATGAACACATCCTTGGGCATCACGCTTTTTCCTTCGTATCTTCCCACCTCAGCGTCTCACGTCTGTGGATTGTTCTCTTCCTGTTCCTCTTGCGCCAGCCCTATCCCGTCACGATGCTATCTCCCCCTTCTCTTCTTACGCTAACATGGTTGACACAACTAGGTAATTCCGCGACTTCTTCCGAGTTTCGCCATTCTCCGCTAGGTTACATTTTCCGAGTCTGCACAAAAGCTCCCTGAGGCCTACCATATCGAGCCTCATGGACATTGGGAACATCATGGATCAGAACAACATGGCGGCTATGCAGCAACCACACCACGGTTCGGGAGCTACTCCCGATCGCCAAATCCCACAACTATCCCAGCTCACTGCGAGGAATTTACCAGAACCTCCCATGGACCGTGCGGCTTCTCCCCATGGCTCGGAGCATTCCCGCTACTCCGCTCCTCGTTCGACCCTTGATACCATGCCCAGGTCGTATCCTTCTCCCAACCCCATGCACGGTCCGCCCATGACGATGCCCTTGCCTGGCCACGGACAGCAGCAACATATCGCCGCCCCCGCCATCACTATGATTCTTCCCGGGGCACCCCCCGACATGGGCATGCCCAAGCCTGCACCCGCCCCCCAGGCTCCTGTCAAGGCCTTCCCCTGCAGCACTTGTGGCAAGCGATTTGCCAGAAGGAGTGATCTGGCTCGCCATGGTAAGCTTCCTTGCTCCAGTCAAATACTGCACCTTTTCTGACTTGAAAAACAGAACGAATCCACAGTGGCATTCGTCCTCATGTCTGCGACTTCCCTCAGTGCGGAAAGCAGTTCATCCAGCGTTCCGCCCTCACTGTTCACCAACGTGTCCACACGGGCGAGAAGCCGCACATGTGCGAGCGTTGCGGGAAGGTAAGAACAACGATTTGGGGGACAATTGGTTGGCGTACGTAATGGGCTAACGAGTGGTGCAGCCATTCAGTGACAGCAGTTCCCTCGCCCGCCACCGGCGCATCCATTCGGGGAAGCGACCGTACAAATGTCCCTATGCCGATTGTCAGAAGACGTTCACACGCCGTACAACCCTGACGCGGCATCAGAACCATCATACCGGGACTGTAGAAGAAGCAGCGGCAGCAACCGCGGCGGTATTGGCGGCGCGCACTAACGCAAAGCCAGGTTCAGTGCGGTCTGAGGGAGAAGGCATATCCAACCACGCATCGCCCCTGACGACACCTTCGCCCGGCCAGCGCACTCTTTCCATGTCGCCGAGTGCCGATCAGATGCAGCGGAGCGCTACCGAGTTCCAGTACATGGGCAATGCCTCCCTGCCCGTCCACATGCAACGCGACATGCACGTGGGGAGCCCCGTTCCCACGACCTCGGCAACCTACAGCAACGGCATGAGACCTACCTCGCATCCTACTGGGTATGGCATGATCCCGCCCCCGACCTTGGAGCCGAATGTAGAGCAGCACTCGGGTACGGGAAGCGCCGGCGGAAGCCCAGCCATGGCGAATATGGGCTGGCAGTCTCCTTCACACGTAGCTTCGCCGTCGCACAACACCAACGGCAACGGCTACATGTACCCGGAGCCTGAGAACTATCCCTCGGGTCCCACCCTGGGCGGCCAGATGTTTTACAGCAACCCTGCCCCAGTCCGTCGGCCGCAGAGCACGGAGCCTCCGGCGGCGGCGTACGACGTTAAGCCGCGTCAGAATGAACTATGGACTAGTGCTCACTAGCAGTCTGCGCATCCACCAGACGCGGCCGACGATGAATCGAACGACCCAGTCCTACAAGATGGACCAGACGAACTGAGCCAACTGGACTGTCTTCGGATCTCTCCAGTGTACACGGCAGATACCCCTTGATTTGTACTCATACTCCACTCAGGCCTAGCTTTTGAAGCTATTTGCGAGGTGGAAGATATTATTGTCGGCTTTTCGAGCCGTTTTTCTTTGGTATTTCCATGATGCTATCACCGAAAGGATTCGACTTCCTCCTACTCTGGGCTTTGATCCCCATACATACGACTTTATAATACCTGGGCAAGTGGGAAGAGTGGCATTGGACCACGCCCCTGCCATCTCTTTTCTTTGCAACAACACGATACCACCCTGGTCAGAGTTTTCCGCATCCACGTGTTTTCACTTTGTATTCGTGCAGTCTCCTTTGTTTTCCCGGAACGGTATAGACTTGGGGGGATGGCCCCGGCGGAACTTTGATGATCATTGGTCTTCTGCATAGCCTGAGGCAACGGGAGAGGACCATGGAGTTTCGAGATTTCCCACCTAAAATAAAAAAAATAGTTGTCTTGTGGTGGACCACACCGAGCAGGGGTTTATTTCTCAGGGATAGGAAAGGGGCGAAAAAATACAGGTCAGGTCTCCAGAGACTGTACATATGAGCTTCTTACTTGGTTTCCTATAGTGTATCATTAGAGATGCATGGAGGCTTACTACTTTTAATTGCCCGTTATTTCAGACGTATTTATATATCCCAACGTCCAAACTTTTGGAGCATCCTTGTAGTCTACTCTGCAAAATAAACACAAGCTACTTCAACAAAGACAAGCACAGATGATCTGGCTTGATAGTTTCTGTGAGATCAGGCATTGCGTATTTATGTTCCTTGTTTGGCATATTGGTCGGATCTCTGGCCGATGTCCCGTCTGTTACTGCGTACCTAGGCTGTACTGCGCTGTAGAGACTCGAATATACATAGTAATCCTGTTCTGACAAGTGTAACTCGTGTCCTTCAGGTTCCCTTTAAATTTGGGTGCCAATATATGGGCTTAACCCTTAACGTAGGTACTAAGACTGGTATCTATAAATATATCTTCTCTTTAAATCTCCCTTGATTAATTCAAGTGTAGAGCAAGTCTAATGACAAATATAGTCTATAAAAGAGAACGATCGTAGTTAAAATCGGTTCAGTGCAAGTTGGACATACAGATTATTACTAAAATGCACAGACTGATATTAAAGAAGTATGAGAGAGTTAAATGAGAGAGGATGTATCCCCAGCAGTGTTTTTATCTATACCAGTGCGCACCTCCCTAGTATACTAGGATCCCAATCTGCTGCATCATGGGACATCAACCCAGGAACTATGGATCAGAGAGCGGATATCCGATCCTCTGCCGCCGCCATAACGCCATGCTTAAAGAAAAGAAAACCCAAAAAAGTGCCGACTCCCAGCCTCGCCTCTGCTCAGCCCGATTTGAAGGCCTACTTCTTTACGTGACTGAAATCCTTGAGCAGGTGTTGCATGTGCACGTTCGTGGTCATGGCCGAACGACGGTTGGCACGCTTCTTCACCTTCTTCGACGAGTCCGTCTTCTTGATGGTGCTGGGGTCAGCGCTGGCGGGCTTTTGTCCCGCCGCAATAAGCTTCTTGACAATGTCCTCGGTACTCGGCAGCGTCACGCGCTGCCACATCCTCTGGAATTCAGGTTCGACCTTGTGGTGGAGGGTCGGATCGTCGATGAAGATGTGTTTCGGGCCCTTCTTCTCCCGGAGGATCATGATCTTGTGCTCCCGCTCTAGCTCGAGAAGTGCAGCATCGCACTGCGGCCACCCTTCCTTTAGCTCTTTGTAGATTAGGGGCTCCATGGTCGATTTGCTCTGGAGGTGAGCCAGCAGGCTGACTTTGTCCTTAATACCGCCCAGCTTGCCGAGGTAGAGATAGGTGCCCGAGTCCCATTTTTGCTCGGTAAGTTCAGGATCTGGGGTGAACTTGACGATTTTTTGGGATCGCAAGGCGTCCACAATCCTCTGGCACATGGAGGGGCTCGGGTCTCGAACGTGGCCGCCATCCTCCAAGTGCTTCATGATATCCCTAGCCGTCTTGGGCTCTGTCTGCGCACGTAGGTACTCATGGATATAAGTCATCAAAAGAATGATCGTACCGACGCTCTCATCACTGCCGTCAGAGCCCGCATGACGCCTAGATGACATCGCCTCCTTCCTAGCACCGGCGGGACCAGCAGACGGCGTTGGCGTCGTGGGAGTGTGCCTCGTACTGAGCCTGCCCGAGGCCGAAGCCAAGGCGCTGGAGAAAGACGCCTTCTGTTTCTCGAGGAATGACATGGTGAAGTCGGAAAGGTGATATTGTGTAGGGTATTTGATATCCAGCTGAAATGAAAGACGGTAAAGTCGAGAAAATGCGCTGACGGGTATTGGGCCCAATGAGATGATTGAATAGAAAGAGAGACGACACACGGAGAGCTAGGATGCTGACGCACGTGCTATAGGACAGGTATCTGTCTCTTCGCGACAAGCGACGGGGGTGGGAGTTTTGAGACGACGTGTCGACGTGGGAGACTCAGCGTGTGGCTTTTCAGAACACGAGGTTGTGGCCTGAGAGTCCTCTTCCTGCACAGTGGTGGCAGGGATTGCGGTGGATGGCAATTCTGGAGCTTCGCACTCTGGGTCTCGGGTATTGATATTCGGGTCAGCCGCAGCCTTCAAAAGCTCGACCCACTCGTCGAAGCGTTGTCGGTCGCCTAACTGCTCCTCCGGACAATTCTCCTCCAAAGCTCGTACGAGTGCCAACGGGTTGAGATCGAGAGCAGCCTTCCTTTCCTTGTCTGTCTGCTTCGGTTTGGCAGGGCTGGTGGGGGTTTTCTTCCGACTCTTCCTCTTCCTCTTTCTCTTCTCCGCCGAGCGTCGCTTCTTCGGTGGCGAATCCGAATCCGACTTTCTTTTCCTAGCCAACTGTCGAGAATCTGGCTGCTCGACGACCGGCTTTGACCGTCGTCTCAAGTCGGAAATCCGGTCGAGACAGCCGAGGGCCGTCTTTAAAAAAGAAGACCGCCGCTTTTTGGACTTGGCAAAGACCCTGGGAAGAATAGGAGCCGGGTTGGCAAGAGAGAGACAGCCTTGTTGTTCGTCGCTGGAGTCGTTGACTACGACTGGGGTCTCTTTGTTCGCTTTGCTGGCTGGCCTGCCGTTGTTTTCTTGGTTCTCTTCGCGGCCGCTGTCGTCGCTATCGATAGGGATGGGTGTCTTGGCGGTATCTCCTTGTCTAATGAACGCACTTGATCGTTTCCTATGTGAGGTCCCTTCAGGCGACGAAGAAACAGGGTCGGCACAACTGTTTCTTGCAGGAGTGGATGGGGATAAGGGAGAACGAGGAATGGGTGAGGTAGTCTTGGGTTGCTGGTCGGTCATCTCTGTTAATTGGCTGGATCTGGACGTCCTTTGTCAGCAACTACACGCGCCACTACAGATTGTGGCGCAATTAACCTACCATCGGTTGAGAATGTGTGGCGCATGCTATAAACCTTCGTTCCATGAAGAGAGCCTTAACTTAGTACGTACAACTCGGACTCAGTTACGGTCAAAACTGAAGAGAGCGATGGGACTTCATGTCTAATAAAACGCTGGCCAAGATACTGGGCGCGAATTTATCTAGAGGTGTTTTACTACGAGAATCACTGAATCTATGCATCTATCTATCAGAATACACTCTTCCAAGGTACCTTATTTTTTACCTATTATAGGTTGATCATTAATGCGCGACAATGCGGGGGCTCTTCTGTGATTTACAGCATCAAAGTCACTAACGTGAATAATCCTTCTTGGATATTATTCCGGAAGAGAAGCCTTTCATTGATCATTCATAGAGGAGTGTTGTACCGCATTTTCCGAGTGCGGCGCTCCTTGCTAGGAATCGCCATTAAAATAGCCACAAATCGATGCCTCCCTCTGACAGGACTTCTGACAATGGCCTTCAAAAGAAATTGAATGATGAGTAATTATATTGAAACGATGTGCATTCAGAGATTGGGACGCATCCCACTGCAGTAAGCCATTGGCATAACTCCGAGTTGACTTCGGCGTCAGCATTGGCAGTTCTTGGCCTGGTCGCATGGTGACGGGTTCACGTGGGACGACATGAAGCTCCAGAATGTTGCAATTCTTGAGTTGAAGGCTACTGACATGATGTTCTAACGAACAAGTTACACGGAGAACAGCGGTTCTAATTAAAAAAGCAATATACGTCGCTGGTCGACATTGATAACGCCCTGCCAGACCGACTCCAAATATTGACCGACAAATGCGTCGTGGAGATCGTCTGGATCATGCCCAATCCCAAATTTTTTCCTATCCATGCAAGACCTGAAGCCCTCCCAGCGGCCGACGGTGTCCAATGAAGCGATTTATGGTATATAACTCTGGGAAGCTTGCGTGGTAAAAAAGACCACCCGCAAATGGCGTCACAATTGAACAACCATCATTCGTCGTGGGATTATTTCAGATCGGGGTCGTCTAAGCCTGCTGCTGCTGCTGCTGCAGATATTGGTAGGCGTAGTAGCCAATCGCACCGCCGATGAGGATGATGGCATACACGCCGAAGCCAAGGCCGCCGGAGGTGTCCTTAGCGCTGGAGCTGGAGGTAGAGGACGTGGCAGGCTTGGGGGTGGGATCACCGGGCTATATCGATGGGAAATATGTTAGAGCGTTGTCTCAATGCGATACCGAGGGAGGTCGAAATCTGACGATCCTTCCAATACCCTCAGACTCTGGTAGGGGTAGATGTTACTTGCCTTCCTCTTCAGAACGCCAACCTCGAACTGGGCAAGGGTTTCCCTGGCCTCGTCGCTGTGGCCCACGTCCTCAAAGGCCTCGGTGGAGTCCTGGCCAGCGACATCGAGAAGGACCTCTTCGCCACCACTAGGAAAAGACGGTCAGCAGCTGTCCAGCATGTGCTTGCGCGCGCCGAACGATGGAGTCGCGATAACAGAACAAGCAAGGATGTGTGGCATTGGAGGGGTCGCTACTCACGGATGCTCATCCACAAACTTGGTAATGTCGTAGATCTTGTCGTGGATCACAACGTAGAGATCCTTCTTGGTGTTGTGCTCAGCAACATCCTGGTAGGTGAGTTCGAGGACCATTTTTAGCGATTTGTGTCGATGACAACAGGTGTCCTTTTTCTTAACAATCAAAGAGTGAGGTTCGAGGAAAGAAAGCGCAATTGCAATTATGCTATGCGGGACGCTTGGGAATTATCGCACGACGAAAATGATGTCGGTGATCGAAGGAGTCAGACCAGAAATCGTTTCCCTGATGGTGTTGAATGCCACGAAGTGTACGGGGTATCTTAACGGAAGTGGAAGGTTCCTGGAAAAATTGGGTACATTTCAATTGGTGGTGTTACCCGCTGATTAAGCTGCCAGGGCCAATCAGAAATTGACGAATTAGAGAAGGCCAGACATGGTTGGACGCGGCGCCAATTAGCTATTTTCCCCAAGTGGACAGCCGAAGAACTGCCAGGCGGGGTTATTTTTTAGTGTCGGGAGATAGACTCGGAAGCCCAGATAATGTCCGCTTTTCCCAGGATACTGTTATCCCCCATGATCGTCTGGTATCACGGGGTGGGAAAGAAGCGGGAAGAAGAAAGTTCTAGCATGCATGTCTTTCGATGCGAAGAGGGGATCGGCAGCTCTTGGCGTCCTTGACATTTTCTTCCCCGCGACTTACATTCAATGTGGTATCTTGAGTCGGGGAAACGGAAACGCAGATGCCAACGCAGATGCCGCTTTTGCTACCAACAACTTTTCAAATATCGCATGCATGTCAAGAGGCAGACGGACGATCATCAAGGTATTGAAACTCGAAAACACGCTTCATGCGACCTCTTTGGTTTCGTCGTGCATGTCCCCCTTCTTTCATCGTCCCATCGTCCTTGACCTGCTAGTTCGTCTATCGTCTCGAACCGCCACCAATGTCCTGGCCTAATCTGTAGCTGGTGACCTTCTCCCACTCGATCTTTTGTCTCGTCACGGGCAGCTGCCGACGTAGGCCTTTGAATGCACCCTCGCTAAGGTCTGCGAAGCCTTTGTTGAGCTCCGTTTGGTATTTCTTTTCCATGGCCGAGATTTCCTTGACGATGCCTGCGCCTGTGCCTGACGGGATGGACGCCGTGGATGGTCGGTTCGTCAGGAGCCTGACGTTCCCGTCCTCGTAGTAATGCACGTCGACCTTGATACAGCCTTCGAGGGTCCCGGACGAGGGGTCGAAAATATAAAGAGAGCGCCATCGACCATTCCTGTTTGCCTTTGGTTAGCTGGCCCTAGCGCTGCCTTGTTTGGAGTTTTATGGCAGGAAAGGCGTCTTTCGACGAAGAGGACGGCGTTACCAGTAATTGTTGGGGCTGTATTTATTGGAGACGACGATGACGGCGACCTTGGTGTCGTTCTCGATGGGGTAGACGCCATAAGCGGCGTTGGGGAAGTGTTCCTTGGTGTAAGGACCGAGGGCTTTCAAGATGGATTTTCTGTGTCGTCATTAGCAACATGCAACTGGAAGCTTCGTCTCGCGAATCGTTCTTCCTTACACCAAGTCGGATTGCGCACTCTCGATCACGTAGCTCTGAACACCACTGGCTTTCTACGAGACTACTGTCAGTTTCCTCTCCTGACTCTCCAATCTTCGAAGGTGTGGTTCGAACCTGTGTCGTGTGATCAAATGTGAAGCTCGAGCTGCTCTCGACATCATAGTATTGACCACCGCCCAAGGAGCTGTGGGAGCTGATGATCACCTGCGATGGCCAACCCCAGTTCAGTCGGCGCGTCCAATATGATGGGAACCACTATTTCCACAACGAACCGGCTGACTGCTTCCTGGCAACGTGACAGTGGCGAACTGCTCCTCATTGTATTTCTCGAAAGCGGGACCGAGGCTGGAGACAATGTCCGGGCTCGCAAGCGCCTTGATGTCTTGGGCAGTGTCAATACGGGAAGAGATCGAGGGCGAGTTTCGAACGACGCGATTTACCTGCTACTACGTCTGCGAGCTGATGGGCGTCAGCTCCGTACGGAATGCACCCCGAGCAGCGGGAATGAGACGAAGGGAAGGGTGTTTGGTCCACTTACCTCGCCAGGAGGAGCTTCCTCCACGAAAGCCGAGACCGTCTCGACTTCGGAGGACATTGTTGATAGTGACGGCCGTGACCTTGACGCTTCGGTTGAACAGGACAATGGGTCGGGTGAAATTTATAGCGTTACACTTGTGCTCGTGGAGACGAGTGCAGCTTCGAGGTAACACGGAGTAGGAGTGGCAGTTACGCTGCCTTGCCCTGGCCACCCTAAAGTGAACCTCTCAGTTGGGGAATCGCAATGCGGGGCAGAACATCCACTGCCAAGCCCCAGGCAGTTCAAAAGGAGGAAAGATAGTAGAGTACTTTTTGGTGCGGCATATTTCTGTGGATTACCAAGTCACTCACTACCACAAATATCTCTACTGTACGTCGTACACCAGACATTCAGATCTCACACTGTTTTTGAATTGTTTTTATCGCGATACTGTTTCCATGTTCCCACAGCTCTCACCCTGATTCAGTGTCCTGCATCTAGCTTCTGGAAATCCGCTCAATCAACGGGCCAACCCCGTCAACGATCCTATTAACCTCCTCACAGTGGTTTCGCACGACCAACTATGAAGTAGGCCGAGAGGCTGTCGTCTATTATTCGCCATGTTCTACGATGCATGCTGGAGACCAAACCCCATACTCCTCCTGAGGAATCCGAGGAATCCCAGCCGTTGGAGTTCAATACTCTAAAACCTTTTTGATGTTGTCATATATCCCTAAACGCTTAGGTTAACACTCTGCATTGCAAAGTCACACCAGTGACGCTTTGGGGAATCAAAACAAAACTCACTTGCGACATCCGGAATGTTGAACTTTTCAAACACCAAAGGCGTTGGGATGCTCCATCCCGCAACTCGCGCAACAGGCGCCTCTAATCGCAGGAAGGTGTCCGAGTCTTCCTGAATCGCAGCAGCCACTTCAGCCCCCGTACCGGCGTTCACCATGGCCTCATGCACAACCAGGCAGCGGCCAGTCTTGCGCACGCTCGCGAACACCGTCTCCTTGTCCCAGGGATAAATGGTCCGCAGGTCGATCAACTCAACGGAGATGCCCAAGTCTCGCTCCGCTTTTTCGATGGCCGAAAGGCACGTGTATAGCGGCTGGCCGTAGGAGATGATGGTGACATCTTTCCCCTCCCTCAACACCTCAGCCTTAGAAAGCGGCAGCGTGTACGCTGAAGTGGGAACCTGCTCGACCGCTGCGCGGTACAGGATCTTGGGCTCCATGAAGACGCACGGGTCGTTGCTCCGGATGGCCGAGAGCAGGAGCCCCTTGGCCTGCAACGGCGACCGGGGGATGATGACTCGCAGGCCGGGGATATGCGTAAACAGACTTTCGGGTGACTGCGAGTGGTACAGGGCGCCGTGGCCGACGCTGCCGCACGGCATACGCACGGTGAGACCACCCGCGCTGCGGCCGCAGCTCCCCTCGCGGTACCGGTACTTGGCGGCCTCATTGACGAGCTGGTCGAATGCCGGGTATACGTAGTCGGCGAATTGAATCTCGGCGACGGGCCGCATCCCCTCGGCGGCGGCGCCGATGGCGAACCCCATAATGCCTTGCTCGGTGAGCGGGGTGTTGAAGACGCGGTTGGCACCGTACGTGTCGGCCAGGGTCATGGTGCAACGAAAGACGCCGCCGAACGCCACGTCCTCGCCAAAGACGAGGACTGTAGGGTCTTCGGCCAGGGCTGTAGAGAGGGCGTCGTTGATGGCTTGGAAGAGGTTCATCTTCTTCGTCTTGGCATTGCGAACTTCTGGCGGCAGCTCCGCGCTGGAGAGGGCTGTTTGGGCATCGTGAGCTAGGAGAGGGGTCGTGGAGTAGTCGATGGGGATGTTCAGCTTTGCGTTTGGTGGTTGCGTCGAGTAAGACTTTCGCATAATACAGGCCGCGGCGGAGCGCCGTGTCCGGAGCGAGGCCGAGGGAGTCCCTGCTCTTCTCGCCGCGTGTGATAGGAGTCTCTTCATCGTCGACGGTCAAAAGTCATAAATATTCGATTGAAGGTGTAAAGACAATGATCTCGGACCTTCCTTACCATTCCTTGAAAAGAGGAGGAGGAGTCTGTCTCTTTGAGGCTTCCAGCTGTATAAGCCGAGGGGCCCTTGGGCCAAGTTATGATGCAAGTTCGGCTTGCGACGGCTTTTGCGGGGTCACGTACGATGGGTGTGCCCCACCTTGATGGCTCGTGCGTTTGACGTATCCTTTAGGCGAAGATTAGATTGTTGCCGTGCCAACACGCCAAGGTGCAAAAGCAGGCAAGTCTGCCGTGTAATTACAGCGACTGAATGGAATGGGTGCTGAACACCAGATGACACCTCGAGGCATGCACGCATAAAGATTATTCCCCAACAATAGGCTCTCCAACCTCATTCCAGCATTCCTGTCGCGATATTGACCGAGACACGGGGATTTCAATTGCATTTTCGGCCCCACTGTCAACCATGGCGCCGAGGGACTCTTCATCGCGACCATCCCATCGGCGCCGCGAGTCTTCGGGCACACGACACTATAAACGAAGTTCACATCACGAACGCAGGTCATCGAGGCGACCTCCGATAACATCCGGTTCCGAAGACAGCTGGCCCGAGCGGAACTCACGCCCGCACCCTCTTTCGGAAGAGGCCCTGGCACAACTCAACCAATACAATGCGAGGAACATTCCCAATCCCTCCCAGGAGCGGCGTCGATACACAGAACCGAGAGATCACGACTACGACTATGACGAAGACCGGAGGAGGCGGCGTGAGGAGCGAAGGCGGCGGCACTTGGAGGAGAAGAGGCGACGGGAAGAAGAGGAACGCAGAAGAATGGAAGAGGAGGATGACGACGACGACGACGACGACGACGACGATGAAGGAGAAGAGCGCCGTGGTAATCGCCGATATAGTGATTACGGTGACTCGCCACGACGGCCCAGGAGGGCGGCTTATCGACATCGCCAGGACTACTCGGACGACGAATACGAGAGTCCACGACGAAGGCCTCCAAGGGGTAGAACAGGCAACCAGCGGGTGGTCAGCGGGGCGGCCCTTGAGGAGGGTCAGGGATGGCGGCTGGGCGGATTTCTCGGCAGGCTACGAGGCGGCGGGGGGAGTAGTGCTCCGAGCTATGACCGGGGAAAGGAGAGGGATGAGTCGGACTACGATCCGCCGCGGCCGGTTCGAAAGAAGAATAAATGTACGTGTCTGTTTGTCGTTTCGACCCCCTTCCTTGACCCTTCTTGAACCCATAATCGGGTGAAATAGGCAGCTGACTTTTGATTTTCTGTTACCAGGGATAATTATCGGTATTGCTGTTGCGCTGCTCGTGATCATCATCGTGGTGGCTGTGGTGGTTAGCAAAAACAACTCTTCAAACAACGACGACAACAAGGACTCGAGCTCGAAATTGGACGAGGAAAAAAAGAACAGCATACCGATGCAATGGCGAGGAACATATCTCGATCCATTCAGCTGGAAAAGCACCGACGACTTTAACGTTACCTTTACAGACGAGATGGTGGGCGGGCTGCCGGTCATGGGTCTATTTACGAAATGGGACGATTCGGCCCGCGCCAATGACAAGGTGCCACCGCTCGACGAGGAATGGGGTTCGTACGAGGAGAGACCGGCCCGCGGTGTCAATGTCGGCGGCTGGCTCAGCCTCGAGCCCTTCATCACGCCGTCCCTTTTCGACTACGACCGGCGCTATGGCATCGTCGACGAGTACACGCTCTGTCAGCACCTGGGACCCCGGACGACGGCCGAGGTGCTGGAAAAGCACTACGCCAGCTTCGTGACCGAGTCGACGTTCAAGGAGATCCGTGATGCCGGGCTAGATCACGTGCGCATCCCGTTTTCGTACTGGGCGGTCGAAGTGTACGAAGGCGACCCGTATCTATTCCGCACGTCGTGGCGGTACCTGCTGCGGGCCATCGAATGGTGCCGAAAGTACGGGCTACGCGTCAATCTCGACCCGCACGGCATCCCCGGTTCGCAGAACGGGTGGAACCACTCGGGGCGGCAAGGAGCCATCGGCTGGATGAACGGGACGCACGGCACGGAGAACCGCAGGCGGTCGATCGAATTCCACGACCGACTCTCCAAATTCTTCGCGCAGGACAGGTACAGGAACATCGTAGCGTTTTACGGGGTAGCCAACGAGCCCCGGATGACGGAGCTGTCGTCGTCGGACGTGATGGCGTGGACGGAGGAAGTGTACAAGCTGGTCCGCGACAACGGGGTGCGGGCGGCGGTGGTGTTCGGGGACGGATTCATGGGGCTGCACAACTGGCAGGGGCAGATGACGGGGTACGACGACCTGGTGCTGGACGTGCACCAGTACGTCATCTTCAACCGGGACCAGATCGCGCTGTCGCACCAGGAGAAAGTCGAGTTTGCGTGCGACGAGTGGACGGCGCAGGCGCGGCAGAGCATGGACCGGTCGACGGGGTACGGGCCGACCTTGTTCGCGGAATGGTCGCAGGCCGACACGGACTGCGCGCCGCACCTGACCAACGTAGGGCGGGGCAACCGGTGGACGGGGACGTACGAGACGGGCCGGGAATCGACCGACGTGCTGGAGCCACGGTGCCCGACGCTCGATGACCGGTGCGATTGCGGGCCGGCCAACGCGGACATTGGCGACATGAGCGACGAGTATAAGCGGTTCCTCCGCATGTTTGCCGAGGCGCAGATGCACTCGTTCGAGAAGGGGTGGGGGTGGTGGTACTGGACGTGGGACACGGAGAGCGCTCCGTTGTGGAGTTATAAGAAGGCGTTGGCGGCGGGGATCATGCCGAAGAAGCCGTGGAATCGCGATTTCGACTGCAATGGTAATGTGCCCAGCTTCAAGGACCTTCCGGAGTTTTACAGGCGGTGATGGAGCCCCAAGGGTGTTGTGGACTGCTTCTTTTTGGCTGCTTATTTTTGTTTTCTGATTTGATTTGGTCGGTAGCGATGTTTTGTTGATTTAGCTGGCAAAGGGGAGTAGTTGGGTATTACAGTGGATGTTCCCAAGCTCAGTCCGCTCCCGGGCAAGGAACTCGGCATTTCGGGGCCCCGGTGTCCGATCTCGCTGATGACAAAGCCGCCGAACACTCGCGGGTACTTTCGGCGCTCGCGTCCTCGATTACATCATCACCGGTTATGTTAGATGTTCTTACTCAACGCTCGAGTCATCGGAGATAAATCTAAGGCCGGCCGGAACAATGGAACCGTACTTCGTAGTATTTCGTAAGTAAAGAAGCAAGGAAAGGAAATGAAAGCAACCCTCCCCTCCCACGCGTCTTATTTCCGCCTGTTCCGACTCTCACGACCTCTACTCGTTGACAGACCAATCCAAAGGAGTAAATACTCTCCATAACGCGACTTAGCCGGACCCATCATGTCACCAAAAGACCTCTGATCTCTTCATTACGTGTTTGTTCATCTTCTGCCTGGCATATCACTTTGATAGATTAGACGCCAGGGGAAGCTACAGCATGAAGTCGTCGATATACACGAATTAGATCACCTGCTTGGCCTCGTTTATATCATCATCACGGGACTGTCTCATAGAATCTAGTCTCGTTCAACTTGCTCCCCTCTGCCGACTCAACGGCACGCTGCCATGTCGCACCGGGAGAAGGACATCGAAAAGAGTTCCAACTATGAGTACGACGCGGGTGCCAAGCCCGAAGGCGAGCTTAACGGTACCACCGGAACGGAATTCGAGCCGATTCGGACCCATGAAGCGGACTCGCTATCACGACCACACTCCCGATCCCTTTCCCGAAGAGGGTCGGCCGACCAGTCCATCAAGCATTCAGTCAGTCGAACACGATCTCAAAATGGATACAGCTGTGACGATTATCCGCCCGAAGACGATGGTGGACAGAATCCCTTGCCTGATGCAGCCGATCCTGCCCGTGCCGACAAGGATCCCTTCGAGGTAGCCTTCGACGGAGGGGATGCGGATCCCATGTGTCCTCGGAGCATGAGCAAGGCCAGGAAGTGGATAATCGTCATCATCGTCTCGCTCGGGAGCTTTTGCGTGTAAGTTTAGCGACCCAGCTTGGATGAGATGACGATGCTCTGCTCCCCAGGGGAAACACCTCATGGCAACGACTAGGCCAACGGCTGCTAATCAAACTTCGGGTGAGATAGGACGGCCGCGAGTTCCATCTACTCATCCACGTATGCCCAGATGAACGCCGAATTCGGCACCTCGAGGATCGTCGCTACTCTCGGCCTCAGTCTCTTCGTCCTGGGCATCAGCTTCGGTCCTATGTTGCTGAGTCCCCTGAGCGAGTTCTATGGCCGGCGGCCCATCTACATCATCGCCTGGTCAATGTATCTCATATGGACCGTCGTTTCTGCCGTCTCCAAGAACATAGAAACGATGCTCGTCTCCCGATTCTTCACCGGCCTGTCGGGCAGTGCTTTTCTGGCTGTATCTGGCGGCACCGTGGGCGACCTCTTCAACCGGCAAGAGCTGCAAGCCCCCATGATCATATGGTCCCTTACGCCTTTTTGCGGTCCGGCCCTGGGACCTACCATTGGCGGTTTCATCAACTATTTCACCCACTGGAGATGGACCTACTACGTCCTGATCATCTGGGACTTTGTCATGCTTGTCGCCATCGCCTGCCTCGTTCCCGAGACGTACCGTAAGTCGGGCCCTCTCTCACGTGGTACTTGGGAAATCAAACAATCAAAAGAAACAGACACTGACGCGCAACACACAGACCCCGTCGTCCTTCGCAACAAGGCCAGGAAAATCAGGAAAGAGACGGGTGACGACCGGTGGAAAGCCCCCATGGAGAACACCAACAAGTCCATCCCGAGGACCATCGGCCTATCGCTCCTTCGGCCGTTCCAGCTGCTCTTCCACGAGATGATGGTTCTCAACCTCTGCGTCCTCACCGCCATCTTGCTGGGCGTGCTGTATCTCTTCTTCGGCGCCTTCCCCCTCGTCTTCACCAACACGCACGGTTTCAATCTGTGGCAAGTCGGCCTCACCTTCAACGGCATGATCGTCGGCATGGTCATCGCCGCCGCGAGCGACCCAGTGTGGCAGCGCATCCGTGACGGCCTCGTCGCCCGCTTGGAGAGGGAGTCTGGCACTCAAGGCGGCAGCGAGCCCGAGTTCCGGCTGCCCCCTGTCATATGCGGATCCGTCCTCGTCACCATTGGCCTCTTTATGTTTGGCTGGACGCTGTTCCCCTGGGTCCATTGGATCGCCCCTATCATTGGATCAGCCGTGTTCGGTGCTGGGTGAGTCTGAGCAATTCCATTTCCTCCCCCTTGGCCCCTGAGTTTAGGCGACACTTCGCAATCCTTTGCCCTATAGAACTGCAGAAAGACCAGGCTGCCGGTGGAACGTGGTGTCAGGGATTCAACGCCCTGGCGATGACGCGTGTGTGGTTGCCTGGGAAGGAAGTCCCTGACGTGGCATGAAGCTCGTCGTGAGCTGATCCCCAGCTGGCGAATGGACCTGTAGTCTCAGGCGGGCCATGATTTAGTCATGCCTCCAGTTACACTGCATCTCGAGTCTCTGCAAAGGGTATGCTGCTAACCGCCTTGCTTCCTCCAGAACTCTGCTCGTTTTCAGTGGCGTCTTTACATTCCTCGTAAGTTCCATTGCGCATTTTTCCACTTCTTCTGGGGCTTTTAAACCGTCGCCCCTGAAATTCTCGGCTAGGACCTGGCTAGATTCTGGACGTAACCAAGCACCATACTAACATAGAAGGGCCGCAGGTCGATGCGTATCCCATGTACGCTGCGAGCGCCTTGGCTGCCAATGCGTTCACAAGGTGCCTGTTCGCCGGTGAGTCTGTCAAAAGTCACACAACATGTGCTGCCGTAGTCCATGTGCCCCCCTCGCAAGTTGGTGCGGATGCTAATTCTACTCCGTCGCACGACAGCTGCGTTCCCTTTGTTTGGGAACCAGATGTATGAGGCGCTTGGATACCCTTGGGCGACGTCGGTCCTCGCCTTTGCAACGCTCGCCATGTTACCATTTCCGTACATATTCTTCAAATATGGCAAAAGGATTCGTGGCCAGAGCCGGTTTGCGGTAGGATAAAGGGGAAGTTTGCTGTGCCGTGTGCTGGGACGTTCTGCCAGGGCTGTTGACTAGGCGCTATTCTGTATTATTTGTTCGCTCGATTTCTTAGACCCTTTCGCAAGGGGACCTGTTTCATTACCTCGATAAGTGGAAAAATAGATGAGGAAATATGTATGCATGTGCTTGGGAGGACCACTCGCTAACTCCTTCGCTAAAGGGGAAGTCCTCCGGGATGGCTGCTCACAGGGGAGCTGTTACTAGCCAGCCCGTTCGCCCACCCCAATTAATCCCTGTCTGGGTAGCACCTTTGGGCACCCTTCTTGACGAAGCCTCGGCCCAAACCTGGTGTGTTACTCTACGCCCGACCAAGGAGCGCGCGGTCAGGGACTACGGGCTTGTCTCAGCATGCAGCCATCAGCCATCTCCTGAAGAGATATTGTTTTACCACAGAGGACGGCATCCTTGCCAAGGGGATACGGTACCATATCACCTGACCCCGAGTCAGCCGAGCTGATGGGATGGCTTTTTTTCTATCCTCATCAAGGCGTCTTAGTGGTGAACACGGCCGTCCCCCCCTTCCCTCCGGGCACAAGTGGAAGTTTTTCATGTCCTCGGTGACATCCAAGGGGAGAGTAGGGTCCACAGCGATGGGTCTTGGCTTGCAGTCGAGTCCCTCCCGGCCGTTACCCCCGCTTCGGTAACCCGGTAGCTGTGACTGGGGTGCCAGTAGCGGTCCGTTCCAGGGCCCATGTGAATACCGGCATTGTAGTTCGTGGGCAATGAGTCGTCGTTCCTTGGATCTATGTCCCCTGGATAGCTGCCGGAGCTGCGGGGAGACGAGCACACTGCGACGATTGAGGTGGGGAGGGAATAGATAAGTGAAGCGTTGGCTCACTCCGCTTTCCTATGATCATGACCACAGGCCCATCAGTATTTCGTATCATGTTCAAAAGATAGTCGATCTAGCCGATGGTTCAACCGGTTGGCCTCAGGACGGGGGGCCTATCGTTGCACTCGAATGCCCGGCATTCTTACAACTGAAAATGCATGTCTCAAAGCTCTGGGTCGAACCCTCTTATGATTTGAAGGGGATACGATATCGCCTTGGCCGTTATCGAAGGCAGTAGAGCAAGTCGATGTGGTGGATCTCATTCGCGACAAAAGCTCTGCCCTGTTCACAACATAGAGTGATGCCGACTTGTAAATGAGGACAAGAAATGTGATTTACGCAGAGCAACCAACCCAAAGCCGGTATTCGAAGATGCGCAGGTCAGGTGTATTACACGACAGGCTGCAAGACAGTCTTTGACTATCCTGGATGGCTGACCAGGAGGTTCATCCCATGCCTGTTGAGCCAACAACTGTCGATGAGCCATGGAATGGGAAGACCCAAGGGGAAGACAGACGTTACCAGATTGTCCCTAATGTGGATGGCCTGATGGTTTTGTATCGCATGCAGTACTGTACGTTGTATGAGTCCAGGGAGAAGGGATGAGTGCTGGAGTGCTGGAGTGTTGGGTAGAGCAGATGATACAGGCAGAAACCTGATGGGACAGATAAACCACATTGCCCATGTTGTGTACGCCATTTGGATGAACACAGCATATAGGCCAAAGTTTTCGAACACAGGGACTCATTAGTACAACAACCATCAAGAGCCGTGGTGTGTTCTCTGCAAGGTGAGGTACGGATAGGGCTGGCTGGCGCAGGTAAAGTACGAAGTACCTACCGACGAACAGCGGACTAACCTACCCCTGTCACCGGAGGATTACACTGCACGAGGTACATACTGTACACACGCCATGCCCTCGAGGCTAACCGTTATTCGTACCTGTGTAACCATGGGGGATTGGGCAGCGAGAGCTTGCCATTAGGTAGGTCGTACACGGCTACTTAGTGGAGACACTTGACCATTACTTCGTACCTGGTACCCGGGTATGCGCGGCTCTGCGACGTCAAAGAACGTATCGCCGGTCAGAAGCTGCATATACGTCTAGCTGTTTCCTTGTCATCAGTGTCGGGATACTGACATAGGTAGTGTACAAAATACTGTAGAGCGACCTACGAATCTATCTTGAATTGGACGTATTCGTACCCTCGTGCTTGAGGTGCACAACATATTGCCTTACTAATCAGGTCCGGTCTATCCGTAGGGCCCACACATGAGGTGGCGCAAGTAGGTACGCGATATTTTAGTCGCTGTTACCTCGGTTATGCACTTTCGCCCGCCTAATGTAGGAATCCCAAGTATCAGGTACATCAAAGAAAGTACTTGTCTTCTTGGTTCGTCTCTGCGCCACGACCCCGCATCACCAAAATGACCCCCCAGCAAAGCCAGGAAAGCGTTCTCCATGGGTTTTGATTCGCTAAAATGCCCACCGAGGTGTTTCTCCGTCACCATGGATTTTGACAAGGATAATAAAGTTCCTTGTACCCGTCCCCTGAAAACAAGCCGAAGAGGTTGAAGAAAGTAATAATCCCTACTTTGTAAGCGCTATGAACAACAGCCTCTTCTGACTCTTCCTCCCACCACACACCCTGGTAATAGTCACCATTACATTACTATCCCAAGCACCTCACATCTCACATGCCAATTCGAGTCCTCGAGCCCCGCCAATAGACCCGACGACGGTCGTTCCCCGAGTACGAAATCGCAGAGAACACACACCCGCCGACAACCATCCACGATCGAGTGCAACAACCAGAGACCCTCGCGTCAATGGGCTCTTCGCATTGCCCACCTGTTCGTCCTCCCCTCCTGCGTCACGTCTCTGTAACCACGAGGATATTGGTCGCCGACCTCGTGCTGCATGTCAATGCTAGTCTGCGACTATCAGTAGACCCCGCCGGGTAGCCGCATTACTCTCCTCTGGTCGCCCTCCGCCTCTCGTTAGGCATTACCTGCCTGACTACCTCGCTCGCAAGACTCTTTTTTTAACGCGAGGTTTGTGACCTCCGCAGCCGCAGCCGCCTTGTCCCTCCGCCGCCGCCGTCCTTCGCCGTACGTCGAGGCTCCCAACGCCAGTCCTCCCCACGATCATCCTTGTGCTGGGGCTCCTATCCGCCGTCCCTACCACCCTCCAAAACCTCAAATTGCAATCGCCGCCGTTCCTGGGGGTGGACCACGACATAAGACACAACTGCCGTCGCCGCAACGAACGAAAGCCCGCACCCTAAGACCTCTGGTCGTACAAGAAACGCCTCTCGCCTCGCCAGAAGGTCTCCTATTGGCGACCCCATATCCTGTTGGGGAATACGAGCTCCGTTCCTGATCCTGTAGCGACCAGGAGTGTCTCTTTTTGATGACCAGGGATTAGCGACCTAAGCGAAGAATAAGAGATACACCGTTGTCCGTTTTGCCCGGCTGCGCACAGCGCTTGCGTTAGCGTTAGAACCATTGTCGGTCTCTCACGCCCCGCCGCGCGTCCAAGCCTCGAGTCAACGGCGGTTTCTGCCTTGAGCTTTTCCCAGTGCTGTTGATCTTGCTCGAGGCTTCTTCCCCTCGTTCGCGACAGGGCCATCCACCTGGGCGAAGCTGGTTTTGGTTCTTTTTAGTCCTTTGGCGTAGGCTGTGGTCAACAATAACCGAGCCACACCCCCGGCGTGTGACAATTTTATTCTTCTTTTTTTATTTAGCATTTGGTGCCTCACCGCAGGAGGATTGACCCATACCATACCATTACCTGTCCCACAGGCCTCGCCTCGCCGACGCTGCCAGCGAGACGTCTGGAGCCAGTGGTGTTTGAGACAGCATCGTCCTGGTTTGGGGCTTGCGCCGGCCATCATTTCACAGGAAATTCCCCCGCGTCACCATTGTTTCCCGCAACCCCGCGGGTTCTAGGACGTATATAAAACCCTGAGAGGAGATGCCAGACAAAGTTGACGACAAACCGGGAAAGGCTTCGGATGCCGCAGCTGAGAATGAACAAGAGCACAACAGACAACCTACAAATAACAATAACAGCGACGATACCACCAAAATGACTGAACGCAACGATAACAACAACTCCACGGGTACTCAGGGAGGGGCCAAGAAAAAGTACGACCCTAAAGATCCCTTGCGCCCAAGGAGAAAGAAAGCGCGCAGAGCTTGCTATGCGTGCCAGAGAGCTCATTTAACATGCGGTAAGCTTCTCCCCGCTTCCACGCACCTGCCTAATGCTTTTTCTTTTTCTTGCAATGCTTGTTCCCTCGGTCTCTTGACAGCGGGCGGCGACATCCGTTGGTTCCACCACTTGACCGAATCTTCACCGAACCCTTACCGAGCCCCCACCGAACTCTCACCGAGTCGTAACAAGCACATGGAACTGACCCTAACTGTCGGAAACAGGAGATGAACGCCCGTGTCAGAGGTGTATCAAGCGTGGACTCGCCGACGCCTGCCAAGATGGTGTGCGTAAGAAGGCCAAGTATCTTCATGATGCACCCCCCGAAGCCCTCAGACCTGTTCTCGGCCCCAACTACAATCCGGAACCCACTCCGACAACCCGGTCCAACGGCCAACGGCATCCGAGTGGCGCCTCGGAGACTCTCTCCACAGCGGGAAGTACCTACTTCCCGCAAAACTCCACGGCGTCTTACCCGGTCTACTCGGGGTCGCAGACGC
Organism: Sodiomyces alcalophilus JCM 7366; assembly: GCF_042370955.1. NCBI lineage: Eukaryota > Fungi > Ascomycota > Sordariomycetes > Glomerellales > Plectosphaerellaceae > Sodiomyces > Sodiomyces alcalophilus. The sequence goes on along the minus strand of NW_027263535.1, from coordinate 2,415,295 downwards.
CCGTTGGCATGCCAGAGAGCATATCCTTCCAGCCGTCACCCGTTTCGCCATCCTTCCCCCAGAACAACAACAATGCGCCGCGGGCGGGTTCCGTGCCGGGGCTCATGTCACCCCAAATGACCAACGACGCCATCAATTTCAGCACCCTCTTCGACCCCAGCAACCCGGCGCTTTTCAACTTTGACTTGGAAGGTTTGAATTTCGGCAGTCAGTACGGCGCCTTGGAGTTCGGCATGCTGGGCCACATGTCGTCAGGGGCCGGGGCCGGAGCCGGAGAGACACCCCCACAGGACCATGGGCTATCGGGACCCAGCAGTGGGGATGTCAATTTTGGATCGACGGGCGTCTTTGGAAATGGTAACAGGCAGCAGTTTGGCCAGTTCTATGATAATGGCATGGTGAATGATCTCATCAAACTAGACCCTTCCCCGAGCGGCATGTACCAGCAAGGCAACCTGCATCATGCACTGCCTCAGGCCTACGCCATCGCCGCCGGCCCCAACAGCCTCCACAGCCCTAGCACGGAGAACACGGCGAGCCCGCAGCCGGCGAACTTTACGTACGACGGCTCGCCGGTCGGGCATTACAGCAGCCTGGTCGGAACGCCAAACACAGTCCCGTCCGTGAACCCTCGACCGAAGCCCAAGGCGGGCGTATCGCAGAAAGGGGGAGCTAGTTTGGGAAAGAGGCAGCGGGATGCCTCGTGGATATACGAGTCAGTCAAGGAGCCTTACCAGTACCTGGCCGGCTTCCACGCCCTAATCGCCTTCCTACAGAAGCGCTTCTCCGCCAACAAGACCTTGCGCATTGTCAAGGCCCTAGCCAGCATCCGGCCGTCGTTCATATCGTGCATGAAGACGCTCGACCACAGGGACCTGATCTTCATGGAGAAGTGCTTCCAGCGGACGCTGCTGGAGTACGAGGATCGCATGCACCAGTGCCCTGCGCCGACGATCCTCTGCCGCCGCACCGGGGAGATTGCCGCCGTCAACAAGGAGTTTGTGGCGCTGACGGGCTGGACCAAGGCGGTCTTGCTAGGAAACGAGCCGAACCGAAACGTGAACACGGGCGGCGCGCCGTCGGGTCCCGGGAGCGGTCCTCCGACGGGACGTGCGGGGCTCGCGACTCCCAAGCTCTCGGCGGCGGCGACGGCGGCGGCGGTTCCTCCCGGCCAATCCCAGGGCGAAGGGAGGCGCAAGCAGCCGGTGTTCATTGCCGAGATCCTCGACGACGACAGCGTCATTGAATTTTACGAGGATTTCGCGCAGCTCGCCTTTGGCGACAGCCGGGGCACGGTGTACAGGAGCTGCAAAGTGCTCAAGTACCGGACGGACGAATCCGCCGAGTCGACGGTACCGCCGGAGACGACGCCCCAGAGGGACCCGCGAAAGAGCATCCTCAGCCATCGCGTCACGCGTATCGATGGCGAGCACGGCATCTCGACGATCGAGAAGGATGGAAAAGTGGAATGCCGCTATTGCTGGACAATCAAGCGCGACGTGTTCGATATCCCCATGTTGATAGTCATAAATGTGAGACTCAACCCGACTACCCATTCCCGTCCCTCCGGAACGTGAGTAAGCTAATTATCATGCAGTTCTTGCCGTGTTTGTCGGGGGATCAAGAGCCGCAACAAGTGGCCAAGTAAGGGTGCAAAATGCGAAAATGAGTTTTCAGTTCAATAACGAGCTCTCGACGGCCTCTGGAAATGGGCATAGGCGACGAGCAGGTATGCAATGCTGTCGGAGTTAATTGGTTGTTTTCCTAGATTGGGTTTCTCGGGACGGGGGCATTCAAAAGCAGATTGATTTGCAGTGATTGTTTTCACCGGGGGTTTTCATGGAGTAGTGAGTGTCATGTATGAATCATTGGGATAGTCTCGCAGCCAGCCCTACCTACATATCCTCATTAGCAATTGGGATTTTGTATTCGCTGTCTACTGTACTCCACGTCTATATGGCAAACCAAGCCGGAACAGTGCCCGGGCCGTTGGTTCATTGTATGGTTGTCGACTTATTCTTCTTTCCCGCGTCGTTCACTTCAACCGTCCAACGGCGGCCTCACCAGCCACGAGACATCCAGCTCGCCAGCGCCATCGACCCCGTCAGCACCGTCGATACCGGAAGCCAGAGCCACCCCGGGCGAGGGCGAAGGCCACCAGCGCGCCCTCCGCAGGCTCTCGTTGGCAACCACGCAATCGAAGCGGATGTCCTCGATCAGGGCGTCGAGGCTCTTGTAGTCCTTTTCCTCCCGCACGAAGCCCAGAACCAGGAGGCGCATGTGGGCGTCGTAAAAGTCGGCGGAGAAGGGATGCAGGACGTGGACCTCGGCGGAGCGGACGGTGTTCTTGTAGAACGGGTTGTAGCCTATGGACATGACCATCGGGTACAGGAGGAAGGCGGGCGCGTCGCTGCCGGAGGGACGGTCCGGGTGGTCTGGCGGTAGGGAGAGGGAGGCCCAGCCGAAGTAGACTCCTGATTTGACGTCGTCGATCCACGGGGTCTTCTGGGCATCTACGGGGAGGTTGGCGGTTGGGATGCCGAGCTGGGTGGGGGATGTTAGGACCGGTTTGTTTTCCGTTATCGATGGGCGGTCGGACAAGAGAAGGATATGTGCAGCGGAGGTGAGGGTGAGAGGTATGAAAGTGACGGCAAGGGGTGTCAGGTATGGGATAAGAACAGAAAATGGAGTTCTTCTTTCAGTGGACTCACCTCTTTGGATCCGCGACCAAACCCGGAAATGACTTTACCCTCCATGTTGAGTGGGAAAGGAGGCTCGGGGCCGCTGGCGGGACCGACGATACGGGGCCGGCCAGCGGTGACGCCGGTTGTGTTGGCAGCAGCGCTCTGGTCTGCCATGGTAGTAGTGCTACGTCCGTTGCAGGGCGTCCCTTGTTCCCTCGTTGCCTCCGGTCTTCTGGACTTGCTTGTCCTAGAATGAACGTCGTAGAGCTGCAACGGGTCCCTCTCTCGCGCCACTTGTGCTGTGAGCCCTTTCAGAAGGCCTCAAATAGTAGACGAGTGGGGGGGGGGGGGGGAAAGTTTTTTTAAAAAAAGTGAGATCTATTGCAGCGGGCCTTATTTGGGACAAGTGGTTTTGATCGTGAATCAACCTACTTCGTAGGAGGTTAAAAGAGCCGTCGATGATGTGCACCTCGTAGAAGTTGTCGAATGTTCGCCAATGCGCCGTCTTCCGACGCCGAACATGCTGGAAGGGAGGGGCATGTATTCGTACAGTGATTCGGCACCAACGAGTAGTTTATTCACTCAACATGTCACAATACACTACATCCTACAGCCAAACCCTTCAACTTCAAAAAAACGTATTAATTCATCTATGCCTCTAATAACGTCTCATGTAAATTATTCCCCTTATATTTGTCCCACGCTGTAGAATAAGAGTCTTTTGGACATTTCTGGCTACAGGTACTCTATGTAAACAAGTGTAATATTGTACGAAAATGTCGGTACAGTGACTCAGGACAAGTGACGAGTAAGCCCCACTTTTTTAAATGTACTGATATGACCGCGTTAAAAACACCTTGAGTTCGAATATAAATAACTTTACGAAAAGTACTTTAAAAGCTTAGGAAAAATTCAGAATAGATAGAGCAGAAGCAGTAGAGTGGAAATATCTAGTTATATCTTTCTAATACTTTGTGTACTACCCCCTAGCCTCGATATAAGCAGCGAGCCTCCGCGGCATTAACAGTATTAAGTCCTCTAGAAGCTCGTCTTTAAAATCGTCCTATACTTCGATCGCGGCCCGGCAGAGCAGATTATATAAGGCGTCGTTAGTCTTTATATCTAAGAGCTCCGGATACTTTAAATATATCCTCTCCTTTAGCAGTTTCTATAGATTTTCGATAGGATTAAGATTAGGCGAATACGGCGGCTAATCTAATAGTACGATACCGTTCTCTTTAGCCTAGGGGCGTAACTAATCTTAAACAACGCGCGCCGTGTAAGTAGAGGCGTTATTATAAACGAATACGCTATCCGGCTAGCATATCGTAGGCAGGTACTCTTCGAGGGCGTCGCGAATAACGGCTCCGGTAACGCCGCCGCGCGCCGAATTTAGGTCCCCTGGAAGGGGGACCAAAGATATACGATAAGAATACGAAAAAACACCCTAGAATATCTATGAATGGCGCGTTAGCTTGCCCCGAGGCTGGACTATATCCTTTATAAGTCTCTTTCCCTATAAATTTATTAGTAAAGGTATAATATAACGATAAACTTAACTTACACGGCGGCAGAAAACCTATTTCTGCCTCTCTCCTTCGCCGCGCGCGACTATGGTTTTATCTAAAAAGATAACCTGTTTCCACCACGATAGGGGCTTCGAGGCGTACTTGATTAACCACTCTAGACGCCTGCGCGCGTGGGATTCAGCTAGTTTTAGCCGGCGTAGCGCGCGAAGGTGTAGAACACCCTCCTCTTTAAGGTATTTTGATAGAGTGGATCTAGAACAAGATAGCGCGCACTTAGTAATTAACTAACTAGGTAGAACGAAAGGGTCGATAGTAATTGACTATAGGATACGTCTTTTTTCATGAACCTTTATCGCGGGGGGGCGGCCGGAGCGTTTATTTGACCGGGCTAAAGTCTGTTACTAATAGCGGTGCGCGATACCCTATACTGACCCGGGGGATACGTCGTATTTAATCGCGATTGCCTTCTGACTAAGGCCGTCGCGATAGGCCTGCGTAATCAGGGTCCGTTTATAAGGCGAATGCTTAACGCGCGGTGTAATTAGGGGCATTTTCTGATTTTTAACGAATTTTTGAAGTTGAAGGGTTGATGGTGTTGAAAATAATAAGACGCGTAGGTACGCGTTGGTGGTATTATTTACTCGTTACTTGCTAAGACCCACTGTATATGTAAAGTGGGGTGTCTACTCCGGCACATTGGGCGGCTCGCGGCAAGGTACAGGTACTCAGTACGTATCCGGAGTTTTATCAAGATCTTCCCACGGTGGTACATTGGGGTTACTCGCTTTACACTTGAGAATGAATAAAAATACCTACCTACCTAGGTCAAGGCAATCTACAATATAGGTCGTACACGTATCTTCATCACATCGCAGTAGCTTCCGGTCTCCATCCCTATTCCTCCTGGTCCGTGGTCTGTCGTGTAAGTGCTGCTTTGCATGTGATCAAGGAGTGCAAGCAAATAACGACATTCAAACACGACGGCCATAGAGCCCCGACGGCAGATAAAGAAGTCGACCACGCATGTCGTGGAACATTACCTGATCGACTCTACCTCCCCACGCTGATACGCTGATGAGAAACGGGCAATCAATTATTAACCGTCTTCCAGAGGGCCTCCTCTCTATCGTTACACGAATAACCACCCATATCAGCGCCACGGCGAGCAGCGACAACGTACAGAAACTTCCTTCCAACAACGCCCCGATTCCAACCCCATGGCCCCGAGGCCCCCCCTGTAGCCTATATGAAGCCGGAGGGAAAGCGAAGTTAGATCTATCCCAACCAAAGGCTGCAGACTTTCAGGTATCGAGACGTGGCATATATCTCAGCTCATGCATCCCAACAAATCAACGAAACCGCAGACGATATTACGAGGAAGTAGTATCATCCATCACGACAGCTCATGTCTCCCGTCTCTGAGTAGCACGCCCCGACATGATGCTTCAATTAGTAAGCCAGCGGTTCTTTCTTCCCGTCGCCTGTTCATCGCGCTGCCTCTTAATCCAGCGACAGCCGAAGTAGGAGGTACCTCTGCACCTCTGCAGGGGTTCAGGACGAAGTAGTGGTCTGCTGCTGCGTCTTGCCATCCTCCCACTCGGTCCGTCCCAACCTCACGATATCGGCCTGTTCCAGCTCCCAGAACTTGCTGGGCGCCTTCCCCTCGGCCGCAAGCTGCGCAGCCCGGACCGCCGCCCGCGCGATGACGTCGTTGTCCTGGCCCAGCCCATCCTGCAGGCCCTGGCTCAGGTAGCCGAGGCCCCGGACAAGCGCCGTCAGGGCGCCCTGGCCGGTATGGGGCTTCTCGCGCTCGCCCATGATGAGGCCCGGCTTCACAATGACGGCGTTTTCAAAGTCGAGATCGCGCACCGTGTCCTCGACGCCAATCTTCATCTTGGTGTAGGGGAACTGGGCGCTGAGGAAGTTGCGCGTGCCCACGGACGAGATGAAGACAAACGTACGCACCCCCGCCGCCTTGGCCGCCTTGGCAATCTCGACGTTGAGGTCGTGGTCAATCTTCCACTGGTTCGCGAGACCGCCCGCCTGGGAGCGCGTGGTGCCGAGGCCCGAGAAGAGCGTGTGTGGCGTGGGCGAGAGCGACGACAGCTTGGACGTCCAGGCGGTCGTGTCGGTCTCGACAATGGCGTTCAGGTTCGTGGCTGATTCGGGCGCCTTGGGTGCGCGGCGGGAGATGGATGTGACATGGACAGACGGCCAGGTCAGGAGCGTGGAGAGGATTTCCGCGCCGACGAGGCCGGTGCTGCCGAAGACGACGGCGTTGTTAAAGGCGGGAGTCGACATGTTGTAGAGATGCGATGGGTTTTACCAATGCGGTCGATTTCTGGGACGCGGTACAGAGGGCCAGAAGCTGGAATATAAGGGAGAGGGGAATGCGAAATGAGACGAAATGTGAGCTCAGGGTCTTGACATCACCCATCGCCGCGAAGCTATAATATAAAGGTACGTAACTCGGACTTGAGAAACGTAAGGGAAACTCCGTTCCGCTCTTATGGAGTCACGTGACCCGATTAACACGTCCGAGCCCAAGTCCGTTACTAATGAATCGGTAGAATCATTCCTTCCACGGAGTAATCGTCTGCCTGAATGACATGACGACAGCACATTTGCCTAGTGAATGGAAACTTGCATTGCCGCGACGGAGATGGCCATCTCATGTCCGACAACCCGCCGTGATTATGGGTGGATAGTGGAGTATGGTCATGTGACATGACAGTCTCGGAAGGTGGGGTAGCTTCATCTTCAGCTCCGGGACCCCGAGGTACTTGTACAATATCGTCCGACGATCGATGTTCGACTCGTTCCAAGTGATTATCAAGCTGCTATAGACAAACATCTCCACGCGTCTGCATCTGGATAACTTCCTATAGCGTCGTTTTCGCCAAAATGTCGACCCAATATGAGGGTAAAGCGCCACCTGCCCCGCCGTTGTTTATCCAACGTTGTTGTTATTTTTGGAAAGGAAGACAAAAAGCCCACTCGAATTAACGCACTGTTATAGTCGAGCATAACATAGCTCCCGGCGCCCGTCAACGGGACAATACCCGCCGCGTGGACATGTCGACCTTTGATTCTTTCCTCCGCCAAATCCGCACCACCAACCAGTCTTCGTCTGCCTCGTCAACATCAACCCAACACCGTAGCAATCCGCACGCCACACCGACGCCAGTAGCCGCCGCATCCCTCTTCACCCTGCTCCAGGAGCAGTTCCAAACCCTCCACGCCACCGCCCCTTCCCCCGCGAACGCCGCCTTTCTCGAGTCCCTCGTCACCGCGCTAGAATCCGACATCGAACGGCCCCCGACCGAGATCGCGGGTGTCACCCAACAGTACCTCGACGCCCTCGACCGCGTGGACCGCAAGCGCCTCGGCCCCGACGAGCAGTGCCCCATCTGCGCCGAGCGGTTTCTCGACGACAAGTACTGTCTCGTCGTGGAGCTCCCCTGTCATGAGAGCCACAGGTTCGACTTGGAATGCGTCGGCCCTTGGCTTCTCGGGAAGGGGAGCTGTCCGATGTGCCGGAAGGACTTGACAAAGAAGAAAGAGCCGCCGGTGTTACAGCACGATGAGGAGGAAGAAAATGATGACCCGGACGGGCTTTATGCGTAGTTGACTGGACATCTGGGTGGCCAGGACAAACGGCTGCGCTGCGGTGGGCGGCAGTCTTGGCCGGGTCGGCGGGTATCACATTGGACAGATGCAAGGTGCCAAAGGCGTGTGGTGTTGTGTGCGTGAATTCATCTGGCAAAGTTGTTCTTCTATGGTTACGACAAGAAAGGATTTCAAATACCATCATGACATGTCTGTTTTATTTGAAACGGAACCCCGCCTTGGCCGCCTTCCCAGCGACCCTCCCTCAATATGAGTACTGGGACCCGCCTATCCTACACAGGGAAACAACCGAATTTGCCCATGCAGTCTCTCCCCTCAGACGGGAGGCTTCCCTTCCTTGGCTGGACTCTTGCCGCCGCTCGAACCTCCCTTCCTGACCTCCTTCCCCGCCCCCTGGCCCGCCTCTCCCTTGTCACCCATTGGCTTCGATATCTCCTGGTTCGCACCGCTGACATCCAGCTCCGGCCCTTCGGCCGCCTCCTTGGCCGCCTCGGGTGATGTCTTTTTCGGATTGTACGCCGCCTCGGTGTCTTCGGACGCGTCCGAGTCCCGGCCGGACTTGGTCCCTTCTGTTTTGCTCGTCATGATGGAGTTGCGGTCTTGCGAGTCTTTGTAAGGGAACTGCACGGCGGGGGACCAGTGGAACGGCCTCGTCGCTACTGCGTTTTGGTTTCGCAGCCATCTCGTTGTCCGGCAAGAGTGCAGGCACAGGAATTGTCGTGATGCCATCGTGTTGCTTGCTGCTTGGTCGTTCTTGTTCTTGTTTACGACGTATACGGCGCAAGGTTTGGAGGACTCTTTGTTAAACCAAGAACTTCTTGAGCTATTGTGCGACGGTAATTTTTTTTTGGCAGGAATTGAGAGGGAATTGCACAACAAGAGGTCTGATTGAGTGTGCGGATTGTCGAAAGCTGGATCAGTGGTATTGTGTGTACCACGAGGAGCACAGCTACATATACGCTGAGGTGACGTCATGTATACGCATTGGTGTCCTGTCTTCCTGGCATCGGTGAGCGCCTCACCGAAAGACACCGAAAGAGTGATGTTCCACTAAAGGTTCTCCCGATAAACCTCCGCGGATGGGCCATCCGGGGAGTCCTTAACCCAGAACACTCTGCCGCTCTAGGATTACCCTAGAGAAAACCAAAACAGTATTACCTTCGGTTCGGATATGAATCCCGGCCGAAAATTTCCCCGTCTAGCTTCCATCACAACCGGGAGGGTGGACACGAACACGATCTAAAGCAATCCAATCGCGGCGGCCGCCGGATTGGGCCCCAAACGGAGCACAGGCGTGCTTCGCCTCCAATCTAGGGCCTACAAGTCAGACATGACTAACAAGCCTGCATTCCTCTCTCTGCCTCCTAGGAATTACTGGTCCCGACTAATCCAAAACATACCAACACCACTACGAATACGTCCCTTGAGCACCATCTTCGTGTTGTCTCTGTGGAGCCCTAGCCCTGGCGGAGAGACAAATGCGGCCTGGAACACGATCAAACCGGACATGTATCACGATGCATCGGCAAGGCTCTGACCTCAAGGTGCATCGTGCCCTACTTCGTATGCTTAGGCTGTCGGTCGTTCCGCATGAGCTAAGCCTTGGGAGGGAGGACCGTGCGCCATCAGATAGACGCGAGGAAATATCTACTTAGTATAATCTGATGGCTAAGATCGGCAGCCCTCCAAGCCACATGAATCGGAGATGAGAGGGTGAATGCGATGTGCGAAACCAGTCTACATTGATGAATCCGCTGTTGTTTCCCAGAGAACCTGTCATGCGCAATGCGCATGACTTCCCGTGCCAGTCGTGATTGTACGCGTCGCCGTACTCTAGTCGGCAGGCACTTGACTGGGGAAGAGACAACGACCCCTCCGGTATTGAAGGTGGTTGTGGGACAGAGTGCAGAAGGGCCAAATCAAACTCGTAGACAGAACGACCCAAGATCATCCTGGTCTAGTGACGGCCGTACATGTGTAGATAGACACCTCTCCTCCGAGAAGCCGTAGTCTGATGATGTGGTAGGTCAGAAAGTGACCAAGCCGCCGGCATCTTGCCTCGTGCCTATCATTGTCAGGGAACCAACCCCCTGTGTCTGACGCACTGCTGTCAATCTTGTGAAACACCGACCTCAGAGCCGCTCGTGGATAAGGACAGCCTTCCATATCGAAAGTGAACCCTTGGTCTGTGCAAGACTATTGCCATAAACCAACTTACCACAGAAAGCTGCCATGATTAGATGGAAGCACAGGGGAGTAGGCACCGACGATCCTGGACTTCTTTCTGCCCAGCGGTGACTAGCGGCGCACTCGCGCATGTGGGTATTGTTCTTCTTCTTTGTTTCCCTCAGCACCTAGAACGCCTACCTCTCGGTCAGTCCGGGCGGAAAGAAATCCCGCAACCCGGCCATGATGTTCGAATTGGACAGTGTTCCAGAGCTCGGGCTTTGGAAACGCACACGCCACCATTGTCGTTCAAAGAAAGAATGGAAAGATATTACCAAATCTCGCGGCAATTCGTAGTCGCCGAGAAAACGTGAGCTGGAACAGGGCTGACTTTTTTCGTCTTTTTTTTTCCCCGTCGGTGCGAAAAACGGTTAGGTACATCTGAGAGAAATGAGACTCGAGTGGACCACCTGTCTGACACTGCGTTCTGTTGGACGCTGCTAATTACGGACTAGTTTAAAATGAGTTTTCTCGCTGTTTCAGGCTGTGATGTGCATCACACAAGGGTCTGTGTCAAAGCACAGAGCACAAAATATACTGCAACGTACATACGCTGTACCTGTGACAAAGTACAAGTACGCGTGGTGGAATGGGAGATGAGGCGGAAGGACACGAGATGATAATAACCAAGCTGAAGACATTAGGTAGATATGGAGTGGTCAATGAACGCCATTAAACTGCCGATCAACAACCAGATGGATGCTGATGTAGGGGGATCATATCTTTAAGTGACACGTAAGGTGACTTCACCCTTGTTGTAAGATGAGCCGAGGTACAGTATGGGCGTTGTACATACATATGTAAGGGAGGAGACATGTCGACTCGGACGATACAGGTTGGAAGGCTTCTAGAATTACATTGTTCGCCTAATAGTGCTCGCTTCGGCATCTTTCGCCTTCCTTGTCGTCGATACCTAGGTTGGAACGGTCAGTGGTAGGTAGAATGCGCCACAGGATCATGTGCCACAAAGTACATCATCCTCCAGAACTCGAGTAACCAACCAAATTACGGCGCTGTGACAGTACAACGTACGGGGTGGGATGAATCTCGATACATTGAGAAACAATCGATACAAGTCGCTATTTGATTCATATGACGACATACGGGAGGGGTAGAAAGACTCGATAAAAAAAGAAGCAAAGAAAAGGAGGGAACCCCGCCAGCCCCTCCTTTCCTACGAGGAGCAGGCAGCCTCCGCTAAGCGAGGCGCATCTGATAATTGGCTATTGTGGTCTTAGCGGTCTGCATCTCGAGTGGCTGACAAGGTAAAAGCCGTCTAATCTAGGCGTGTTTCTTTGTGAACCGACCGTGGGGCTTTCTAAGCGAACCCAGACTATCCTCTAGCGACGGGTGGGAGGAAATGATGCACGCACATGGAATTCTCTCGAGTCATTGCTAAAGTTGTCGTGTAGTGTACTGTGACCGGAGGGAAATATGGAATAATATATGATACTCCCAAGCTGCTTATATTAGCTACCACCTACCTACGTAGCATCGAATCTATTGTCAACACGTGGATGGCAAGGATGAGGTTGGACGTCACGACGCATCCCATTGCGCTTCTCATCGCTTACAATGTATACGTTGTACGGTAGATAGGTAGGTAGGTAGGTGAGTATTGGTTTAAGGTCAATAGTGTTCCTGCAGGCACCACCATAACAAGTGGTGTACAGACACACATTGGTAGTTAAGATGGCAGACATACTATTGCTTTCTCTACTCTCATGGCTGCATGTCTGACAGGCATATTTGTCCAGGCGCGCGCATAGGTACATCCCGAGATATGTACGAATATGTAGGTATGCTCACCTCTTCATCCAAAGGGACCATTTACAACTACACACATGCCAGTCACTATCCATCCTTCGCGTAGATTTCCGGGGGTACCGAAGAGTTGGGACGCGCTTGGCCAGATTCCCCAGTCAGGACAGGGTATGAGATCCGCCAGATCGCAAGGCCTGCCGAGGCCCGTAATTCCGTCGTGCTGATATGCTTCTAGTCTCGATGTTTTAGCTGTTTTAGTTGATGTGGGGTCGTTCTACTCCGTAGTGTCATTGACGCTGCAGATATTGGGTTAAAAAAGGTGCCGCTAGTAGTTACATACTTCTGGTTGTGATATGTCTAGACCAGGAGCACGGAAAACGTGAAGTCGAGGAGGTTAGGGCCTACATAGGGCACTTTGATCACATCCCTGAGTATCCAGGTGAGTTGATTCTTCGGTAACCCCATGCGTACTTTGTACGTACGGAATATGACAGGCCAAAGACTTACAATGACGGTCGCAGCTACCTACGGATTGTGTCACCGACCCTGTGTTACCACCCATTGCATATTGGCTGGTAAGTCCATTGGAATCGCTGATAGCATTCCAGAAGTGCAGAAGCGAAGGTTAGCCAACCAATCCCTTACATGGTGATCATTGCTTGGTTGTCCCTATTGGTATTGGCCAAGTCCCTCCCTCTGGTACGATAGGGTGCCCAGCTCAGCTGCATGGCATATACAACGCACCTTGTATTGCTTTTTCCCTTGGCTGCTCTTCTTATTCTTGTTATTCGGAAAAGAAAAAAGCAGCAAGACTCGCCATAGCAATCCACTGTCGGCCGAGGAGGTGCGGTCCAGCCTCGACGCTTCATGCGCAGTGTAGGTATACATATGTACGCCGCACCGCCCGAGTTGGAGGCATGCGGGGGCTGCTTACGCGACGCCACAAGACTGCCCCAAGACGAACCATGGAACCGTATGTACGAATGTGTACATAGGCGCTATTAGTGATCGCTTACGTTGTATTTCTGCCCATGTGGCATATCCGGGCCATTCCGCTACGTCCGAAATCAGTTTGCGAACGCAAAGACCTGGAGTGTCCTGGAGGCTAATATTTCCCTTCCCGGTCCTTCAACCAGACGGCTGCGGTCATTCCGACCAAGCCCGCCAAGAGTCTTTTCGCACCAATGCCATGTTAACCATTTACAACGTACCTATAGGGAGGTGCTCGCATTGCCTTTTATGTGACGAATGAAGCCCCTGTGTTGTCCCTTGCAAAGGAGAGCTCTAATTGGGCCGATGGTCGAAGTACACAGTACTCCGTACATACCCCCCACACAGGCAAACGGAGTCGAAAGAAACCGTGGATAAATTCTGGAAGCCTCAACTCGTTTCCGTCCCGTCTGATTAATATGCATCTGAAACAAAAAGCAATGAGAGTTTCGAAAGCAACCAGAAGCCGGCATAGATTACGGTTACATACCATGGACCTCGTAATTTGCCCATTACGGAAGATCAATCAATTAGTTTCTCACACGCTACGGAACAGGCCAACAAAAGGACCCAACTCTTGGCTGGCCAGCCTGCCACTCGTACAAAGTGTACATTCACCACACTCTCCCCCCTATCCCCCTTTCAGCTGCGGCCCGTGCAGGTCATCAAGAGCCGACTGACGTACTTGGCCCTACCCATGGCATCCCTGCAAAACACGCCCTGCTAGCATCCTCCTCGTTCCTCCCACCACGTTGTGGGCGCGCATGTGCCCGTGCTCTCGGTCCCCCTGGTTTCCCCCCTTTTCTTAGATCCGCTACCACCTCCCAAAGACCCCTAAGACTCTGACCGCCTGACCTACCCAGTTAAGAGAGAGACGGAGCCGCAGTTTCTTCTAACAAACAATCTCAAAGCACCTTTATTGCATTTTGAGGCAGGGATTTTCAACTGGTTTATCTTCTGGATGACACTCGGCTGCTGGGTATCGATATCTGCTATAATATCCCTTATCTTCTAACCGACTCTCACCTCATCCTATCTCAGCATATCACGAGATTTCGTTTTTCTTTCTCTCCTTCTTTCTTTGTAAGGCCGCTTTACCTTTACGCAGTGTCTCTCCAGGTACATTGATACCGTTTCGCTCTTTATCTCAACACGTATATTATCTTATCCTTCTTCTCCCTCGCCCCGGTACCGCCATTCGGGGTGATTAAAGGCTACCCCCCTCAGCATACCCCCGTCATTTGTACCAGGTGACTTGCGACGGGCTCCACTTCGTCCCTAGACTTCTGCCGTTGTATCTATGTATGTAAACTACTCCCATCTCCACTTCCTTTTTGTGCCTTGCTTGTGTTTCTGCCATCTCCTGGATTTCATTTTCGTCCAAGCCATCGTTCACATTTTCCCCCCTTTTTGGCTGACTCCTTCATGCCCTTGATGCCTTAGATCTGAGAACACAGGCGCGAGAGAGACGCAGACACCTGAGCAGGACCGCCCCTCGCCATGGGCAACAGTCAGGGCAAACCCATCGATTGGGATGGCGAAGGTGAGCAGCTATTTTTCTCATGGGCAAACAAACCCCCTCTTACCCGTTCATCCGCACGATAATTCGTTCCCCCGTCCCACTAATTGATTATGTTCTCTGAACAGTCACCCTAAATCACTTCCGTCTCCTTCGAGTCGTCGGTCGGGGCGCCTTCGGCAAGGTGCGCATCGTGGAACGAAAAGACACGGGTCTCTCGTTCGCTTTGAAATACATTCGGAAAGACGAAGGTACGAGCCATTGGGATCTTCCCAAGCAACACGCCCGGCGCATATCCCCGTGAGCCGACGTGCCCAATTCGGACCATGTCCTATTCAGGAGAGTGGCTAAGCAGTGGCTAACCTGGGCTTCTAACGGTAGTGGTGCGGTCAGAGAGCGTCCGGAACATAATTCGCGAAAGACGCATGCTGGAACATGTGAACCATCCGTTCATCTGTAACCTGCGATACAGCTTCCAAGACATCGAGTACATGTACGAGGATGATCCCGTCAACCGTCACACCAACGACGGTAAAAAGAAAGAACAAAACTCAGAAATTAACGAAACAATTTAGGTATCTCATCGTCGACTTGATGAGTGGCGGCGATCTGCGATTCCATATTTCAAGAAAGACATTTACCGAAGAAGCTGTTCGCTTCTGGATTGCCGAGCTGGGCTGTGCCTTGCGATACATCCATGGCCAGGGCATCATCCACCGAGACGTCAAGCCCGACAACGTGCTTCTCGACGCGGATGGCCACGTGCATCTGACGGATTTTGTACGCCAGCTTACTCAAATCGCATTGTCTCCATGCTGACTAGTGAAACAGAATGTCGCATCCGACATCGTTCCCGGAAAAACCCTGACAAGCAAGTCCGGCACGCTATCATATCTAGCACCAGAAGTATACGCCGGTAAAGGCTACGACGTTCGCGCTGATTGGTGGTCCTTGGGCGTGCTCTTCTACGAGTGCATTTACAACAAGGTACGACTGCGATTGCCTCTCCCTTTCCGCGGCCCGAATGCCTTGTTAACCCGACGGCCTACAGAGGCCCTTTGATGGCAACTCGGAGAGCACGCTAAGTGCCCAGATTCAAGCAGCAAATCCGAAATACCCAATCACATCACCACCCGTGTCTCTTCCCTGCCTGTACGCCATCCGCGACGCCCTCGAGCCGAACCGCGACAAACGAATGGGTGCCACATGGGAGAGCTTCATATATCACGAGTTCTTTTCCGTGATCGACTTTGATTTGTTGGAGCAGAAGCGTATCGACCCTGTCTTCGTCCCAGCTGCCGACAAGACCAATTTCGATGCGACCTACGATCTCGAGGAGCTGCTACTAGAGGAGGCGCCTCTTGAAGCGAGGGCGCGCCGTCAAAAACCTCGGGAAAAGCTGAAGGACGATGCCACCGAGAAGGAGATTAGAGAAGAAGAGCTCTATCGAACCATTGAGACCGAGTTTAAACCTTTCGACTATACCGTGGCCGCTTACAAGAAGTATGGTCCTCAGATCTCCTTGCATCAAGATGTCTTGGCACTAACCGAGACCAGAATCACCGGCCAAGCTGGCGTCGCAAATCATCACACCATGAACAATGTGCCCGGCACCGGAAGTCAACCGCAAGCATTGACAACAGATAGAGCCACCCCCGCCGCACTAGCGAATGTGAATACCAGCGACCCTCGAGTCTACAATTCTTCGTCCCCCGTACATAGGAATAGGACGCCGAGCCACGGGAAGGACTCTCTACAAGAATCACCGAGAGCTCCCTCTGCCAACTCCGTACCCCCGCTCGTCCGACAACACTCAGCACATTATTCGAATCAGAGATCAACACAAAGCCTTTCGTCGAAGAGGGTAACCAGCCCCGCCGGTGGTGTGCAGGTCACATTAGATGGCGGCGGGAGCTGGTCGGAATTGGCAAGGCAAGATGCCACGTTGCCTACCGACGCGAATGCCACCAGCGAAGGCAAGGGCGAGGCCTCTGGTGGTGTGTTTGGGTTTCTCAGCAGGAAGAAAGGACGGGGACACAGCCCGAAGCCGAAAGAGCGAGGCGTACTGGGCAAGGAGGGTGCAAGAGTTGTCATCGGATAAGGGAGACCATTGGCTCATTTTCCACCATGCCTGTCCGTGGAGCAGAGAGACCTGGCGGGGGTGGATGGAACCCGCAAACAGACCTGGCCTGCCAAGACCGAGAGGGCTAGGATGATGACCACGACAGGGAGACGACCCGGCTCGACGCGCTCATCTTCAAGAAAGAAAAGCACGTCTGGTATCTCAAAACAACCGACAGCACTCGACGAGAAACTGGGCCCCTCCGATAGCCTTCTCACCATGACGACTCGACAGGACGGGCGTGACGAAAGCTGCCGACGATGGTTACGCACCGAGGTTTCAGCCTGTACGATTGGCCTCGCGCGATTCTCCATTTAGAAAGCCAGAAAGCGCAACTTGAAACCGAACCGGGAGATCTGTTTCCCAACTCCAGCGAATTCGGGGGAAAAGACCAGCATTGTCCCCGACTGGGCCCTTGGCGTTATCTACACTAATCACGACGGCTCGATGGAGCGGCCAGTCAAACGAACCAGTCCTCGAGGGGCTGGGCCCTTTGGACATGCGACCTGTGTGCATGATAGATGGAGGAGGAGGGGGGGGAAGATTCATTTCAAAGCTCAAAATATCCGGAGTGCACCAGCAGTACAAACAAAGGTATGGTAGAGAGAGGCTCGGGTCGGCCATTAAATTTTCTTTGTCTGTATACTTTACGGAACGTGTTGGATGATACCTGGGACTAGATAGGTACAAACGAGTAGATGAGTCGCCAGTTCCTCCATTATTGTTTAATGATACCTCCATTACATGATATCTTATTCGAAGTCCGAGTCCTCGTCTGCTTCCACTTTGGTGTTTGGTTTGGTTACATACCAACACAACTCGTCGGCAAGAGAAAAGTCGACGTAACTAACGTACAGCCAACCATTCAATGCACAGGTCCCTGAACGTTTATGGGGGGCCGTCGAGGTGAGAGTCGTAGGAAATCGGAGCGTACCTTCCCAACAATCGCGCATGTATATATATATATGTGTACGGCGTAGGAGACCTCGATAGAAAAGAAGTGTACAGCATACTCAAGTCGTGGCATTCCACCCACATAACGGGATGAGCAGCAGAGTGGTTACAAGAACTGGAAAATCAGAAAAAAAAAAAAGTGAGATGGACGAGAAGATGGCGAGTTGTTCGTGTCGTCTCGGTCTCGGGGTATTGTATCGGGGTCGTTTCGCCCCTACCAGCTCAACGTCGCCGGGCGAAATGCAAAGAGTCGAGATGAGAGAGTCCAGAGCCCCTTTCCCCCTTTGTCATGCCGAGATGAGGGAGTCCATTCCACGCCTTCTTTGTCCCCGTCTCGCCAAACCCGCTAAACCAATCCCAAAGTCCCAAGGTCGATTCGTTATCTTGATTTCGCGGGGTGCGCGGTTGCCGACGACCCAAACGCCGAGTCCATTTACACCACAAAGCGAACTCTGTCGCTGCCTGGCCATTCTGTCCCTTTAATCCCGAAAAGCACTCGTGTCATGTCCTGAGTGTGCGCAAAAATCGACGTCATGGAAACTCAACGCTCAAGTCCTGGAGGAATCGGGACAAGGGATGTCCTTGCCCAACCACTTTTTCATGACCGTTTGGAAATCTACTTCGGAAACGACAGGCCCTGTCCCAGAACACTTGGCTTTGTTTTGAAGCTCTGTACAGAGATGGTCGAGATCGAAGTCACCATTCTGGACCGTAGGGCAGTTTTGAATTTTCTCCCTGTGAAGGCAATCAGCAATCATGTCGCCGTGATTCATCTTTCGGTCAACATACCAAACACGGTTGCAGTCAAGACTTTGTTGGTTGGCGGCATCTGTTTTAGTTCGATGCTCATCAGCACTTTTGGCTGCGTCAATCTGGTCGATGAGATTCTTCTTTTGAGTCGCTGGACTGGGTGCCATATTATAAGGGACGAAGAAATCGGCATCCAGGGCGTCCTTAAAGAAGCCATCGTCATAGTTGACATTGGCAAGGATATTTTCCTGGGGCTCACGGTAGCTTCCAAAGAGTTCCGGGTCAAACTGGCCTCCGTTCTGCTGAGCCAGCCAGTCGAAGCTGTTATGTTCAGCAGTGGGGAAAAGTGAACTGCCGTCGCCGTTGGGCCAAGAGGTTTGTTCCTCCCCTATTGTTGTCATCGTGTCCACGGGCTTGAAACCCATGGGTGACTGGTTAACCGGCTCCGGTGACGTGCCGCATGACGAACTGGGACCGCCCTGTGACTGAGATGAGGCTGAGGGCGAGCTAGTTGATGTACTATGGGTCGCCTGATAGTGCCCAGAAGAATCCATGCTTGTACGCGAGGCAGGAATGGATCCAGAGGAGGGTTTGGTATTGACCATGGTCGAAAAATTGGAAGAGCCATCGGCAAAGCTATAGCCGCCATTGTTAATGATGGGACTCACGCTGCTCTCCTGGGACCTAGTAGCGCCAGTCTGTTCCGCGGGAAGGACCTGCTGAGGAGGTGACGACTTTGAGAACTGCCCGTTGTTGGTAGCGCCATTGGTCGTGGCGCCGTTGGTGGTGGCAGCAACTGTCGTGGGCCCTGGGAGAACGCCGAATTTGGGGAACTCGAACTGGAAGTTGACGTCGCTGGGATGACCCGTCGCTGGAACACCAAAGCCTGAGCGCGGCCTGCCCTGCGAGAGGGACCGGTTGGACATCAGTGAAAGGCGTCTCTTATATTCCTCAAGCTCCGCTGTCATCCTTTCTATCTGGGCGCGAAGGAGGCTATTCTCCTGGTTTGCGCTCTCGGACGCCTTGTGTAATTCGTCCACCTTATTCTCGAGGTCTTTGAGGTGTTTTTCTTTGCGTTCGCGGAAAGCTCGTTGAGCAGCTCGGTTCTGGGCTTTCCGTTTCTGCAGATGACCGTACCCGTAAGCAAGCTGCGCGGGGGCATTAGGACAGGGAGGATAGGGCAACATACGGAGCTTGGTTCCGATGTGAGTGGCTTCCGGCCAGGTTTTTTGGCCACCTTTTCAGTACTCTCGCGCTTTTTAGCGCCGCTGGCCCTATTAGACTCATTGGGGCCCTCTTCATCGTCAGGATGGGCTCGCTTGTCTGGATATTCGTTTCCTGTCGGCTCGGATTTGGGCTTGCCCGGAAGATCTCCAATCAATTTCTGTTGACTTTCGTTGGCGAAATCAAAGTCGAAGCTGGAGTCTCCCAAGTCGTAATCGTAGTTGTCGAGTATGGGGGTCTCCTGGAAGCTGTCCAGGCTGTGTTCCTGGGCCGGAGATGTCTGGAGAGAATTGGGAGAGAACGATAGCGGGTTGGTCGGGGGCGGCTGGTTAACAGGCGGCTTATTGGAATTCAAGGCAGCGTAAAGAAGCCGTTGTTGCTGCGGGGTCAAGAAGAATTGGGATTGACCGCCATTGGTGCCCGTGGATGTCATGGTGAAGGGTTGTAAGAAGCTGAGAGTGATCAAGGGCGAAATGGAAAAAAAAAATTGCAAATGACGTCGACTGCCGGATGCTAATTGAGCAGTCTGGAAAGTATTCGTGAAGAGAGACCGCTCTGTCCCCCACGACACAATCCAAGAAGAGTCCCGTCTTCTGGTTCGCAGCCACGTACCTCACAGCAAGGAGTCAACTGAGTGTGTGCGGTCAAAGCAGATGGGGAGAGATGAAACAAAAGAAACTCGTCTATCAGGGGTAAACACAAAGAAAGGGACGGAACGAGGCAGCAGAGCCAAGGGGAAAGCAGACGGCAGATGCGTTTGCCGAGAGATGCAGGCAAAGGCACAAGGGGCCCCGGGTCTCTCTCTCTCGTCTCTTCCCGGATTCGCGGAGAGTTCACCCAGACCTGATGGGGCTTGCAGGAATCGCGCGTTGATGGATGGTTGGGTTGGGCGAGGGTCGTGGTGATGACAGCGTGAGAGTGAGCAGTGTAGAGAATCGTCTCGAAGGAGGGGAAGAACGGCTATTAATTTGTCAGCTTCAGGGACTTTGATCTTCTAGCCACCCCCCATCTAACGGGACTGGTAGGGCAGGATTGATGGAGAGGGGGTTTAAGTGGAGTATGAGTGTGTGACTGGGCTGACTGAGCCAATCACAAATCACAGGCGGAGTCATTTTACAGCATGTACTTTCTTTCGACCTCATCCATCTACCGGGTACATCCCCTGCGGAGAGAAATACATACAACATACAACGTACATATGTTGTACTACGCTCTTACATTTAGGTACGTACGGTACGTTATCCTATGTATGTGTACGTTGTATTTGGCATATAAGACCCATTTTAGTATGACCTAACATTCCTCCTTGTTTCTGGCGTCGAACATACTGTAGGGGGATAGAATACTTTAGCTAGTCAGTAGCGTACGTTGTTTTATGAACCATCTCGAGGCAAACAGGGGGCCGTACTCGGATCAACCCTGTTTTTTATGCACCTACCTATTCGCGTTACCCATTAGGTACCTCTCCCAGCATAGGTACTTCGTAGTGTAAGTGTACATACATACAACGCGCAACATAATTACTTGGTAACTCGCTATCTCGGAGAGACTGTCTTGCTGACACGTCGACTCGACTCGACATTTCGCCAGGACAGGACTTCCCCAGGTCTGACTGCAAAAGAAAGAAAATCTTTCGGGCGACCGACCACTCAGGCCAGTCTGACGCTTCACCCGCCCTTGGCTGGAAAGGCAGGGTCGTATTCCGGCGGGAAAGGCAGGCTGCTGATATGTACGTTGTACATATTGCCTAACCTAACCCCGGCTCGATTTCAAAGCTCTTCTTCGTCTTCGTCTTGGTCTTCGTCTTCATCCACACACCTGTGGTTATGTACATACATACCGCATCATCTGACAACGGGGACGCCGTGCAGCTGACTAGTTCAAATCCACATCCTTGAAAACGTTCCTGATCGCTCTGTTGCTCTGACTCTTGGTGGCCACCTCGATGAACAAAGAACTTCAACAGTGGCTCCCCACTTTTCCATACACGCACGCTGTAGTGTACTGTTAATGCATGCTTGTAGGGATAAGCGAAGGTGGAGAAGGAACCCCAGATCTAGCGACGTCGTGCGATGGCGAGCTACACGACCAGGAACGCAATAGTGTACAACGTATATTCGTATGTTGGTATTTCAGAAGCGACTCCTGTTCTCGTCTCTGCCGGATAGGGGAAGCGGAGTGGTTTGTTTGTTTTAGTGCTGGAATAGGGTCTGGTGATGCAATCATCGAGTCGCGACCGGCTGGGGTTCACCCCACTCTGACCTCGAACGCAAGCTTTGGACGGAGCCGGGAGCCGGTACGAAAATTAGTACCTGCGGTTCCGCAACTTCGCCGAAGTACCTACCGGTACACACCGTACGAAGTAGGTACTCAATCAAATTATGTACGTTGTAATTACACGTACGCATCTCATCACGTGCGCCTGCTCAGTCATCGCGCATTGACCACCTCTACAAGGGAACGGTGGTGTGGAACCTGTGCGACCGACATGGATCGCCGACGGCTATTGCTTCACCTCCCTGACCATCCGCAACTGCAAGTGCAAACAACGCATCGGGGACGAGAATACGCACGTGGACCCATTGGATTTAACAAGAAGAGAAGAAAAAATCTGTTTACCTCTTTCTCAGCCAGACCGCAGGAAAAAAAAGGCACCCCCTCCGAACG